>NW_026890546.1:747000-1103000 GCF_963514075.1 Conger conger
TGCAGTGAATGTGCCCAGGCTGAGTGGAGTGGAGGTGCCAGGCTGAGTGGAGTTGGGGTACCCTGGCAGAGTGGGACTGGAAGTGCCCAGGCTGAGTGGAGTGAATGTACCCAGGCTGAGTGGAGTGGAGGTGCCCAGGCTGAGTGGAGTGCAGGTTCCCAGCAGAGTGGGACTGGAAGTGCCCAGGCTGAGTGGAGTGAATGTGCCCAGGCTGAGTGGAGTGAATGTGCCCAGGCAGAGTGGAGTGAATGTGCCCAGGCTGAGTGGAGTGGAGGTGCTCAGGCTGAGTGGAGTGCAGGTTCCCAGGCAGAGTGGGATTGGAAGTGCCCAGGCTGAGTGGAGTGAATGTGCCCAGGCTGAGTGGAGTGGAGGTGCCCAGGCCGAGTGGAGTGCAGGTTCCCAGGCAGAGTGGGACTGGAAGTGCCCAGGCGGAGTGGAGTGAATGTGCCCAGGCTGAATGGGAGTCAATGTGCCTAGACAGAGTGGAGTGAATGTACCCAGGCTGAGTGGAGTGGAGGTGCCCAGGCTGAGTGGAGTGCAGGTTCCCAGGCAGAGTGGGATTGGAAGTGCCCAGGCTGAGTGGAGTGAATGTGCCCAGGCTGAGTGGAGTGGAGGTGCCCAGGCTGAGTGGAGTTGGGGTTCCCTGGCAGAGTGGGACTGGAAGTGCCAAGGCTGAGTGGAGTGAATGTACCCAGGCTGAGTGGAGTGGAGGTGCCCAGGCTGAGTGGAGTGCTGGTTCCCAGGCAGAGTGGAGTGAATGTGGCCAGGCTGAGTGGAGTGGAGGTGCCCAGGCTGAGTGGAGTGCAGGCACCCAGGCAGAGTGGGATTGGAAGTGCCCAGGCTGAGTGGAGTGAATGTGCCCAGGCTGAGTGGAGTTGGGGTTCCCAGGCAGAGTGGGATTGGAAGTGCCCAGGCAGAGTGGGATTGGAAGTGCCCAGGCTGAGTGGAGTGAATGTACCCAAGCTGAGTGGAGTGGAGGTGCCCAGGCTGAGTGGAGTGCAGGTTCCCAGGCCGAGTGGAGTGCAGGTTCCCAGGAAGAGTGGGACTGGAAGTGCCCAGGCGGAGTGGAGTGAATGTGCCCAGGCTGAATGGGAGTCAATGTGCCTAGACAGAGTGGAGTGAATGTGCCCAGGCTGAGTGGAGTGGAGGTGCCCAGGCTGAGTGGAGTTGGGGTTCCCAGGCAGAGAGGGACTGGAAGTGCCCTGGCTGAGTGGAGTGAATGTGCCCAGGCTGCGTGGAGTGGAGGTTCCCAGGCTGAGTGGAGTGCAGGTTCCCAGCAGAGTGGGACTGGAAGTGCCCAGGCTGAGTGGAGTGAATGTGCCCAGGCTGAGTGGAGTGAATGTGCCCAGGCAGAGTGGAGTGAATGTGCCCAGGCTGAGTGGAGTGGAGGTGCCCAGGCTGAGTGGAGTGCAGGTTCCACGGCAGAGTGGGACTGGAAGTGCCCAGGCTGAGTGGAGTGAATGTGCCCAGGCTGAATGGAGTGGAGGTGCCCAGGCTGAGTGGAGTGCAGGTTCCCAGGCAGAGTGGGATTGGAAGTGCCCAGGCTGAGTGGAGTGAATGTGCCTAGGCTGAGTGGAGTGGAGGTGCCCAGGCTGAATGGAGTTGGGGTTCCCTGGCAGAGTGGGACTGGAAGTGTCAACGGTGAGTGGAGTGAATGTGCCCAGGCTGAGTGGAGTGGAGGTGCCCAGGCTGAGTGGAGTTGGGGTTCCCTGGCAGAGTCGGACTGGAAATGCCAACGCTGAGTGGAGTGAATGTGCCCAGGCTGAGTGGAGGGGAGGTGCCGAGGCTGAGTGGAGTGCTGGTTCCCAGGCAGAGTGGGATTGGAAGTGCCCAGGCTGAGTGGAGTGAATGTGCCCAGGCTGAGTGGAGTGAATGTTCCCAGGCTGAATGGGAGTCAATGTGCCTAGACAGAGTGGAGTGAATGTGCCCAGGCTGAGTGGAGTGGAGGTGCCCAGGCTGAGTGGAGTTGGGGTTCCCAGGCAGAGAGGGACTGGAAGTGCCCTGGCTGAGTGGAGTGAATGTGCCCAGGCTGCGTGGAGTGGAGGTTCCCAGGCTGAGTGGAGTGCAGGTTCCCAGCAGAGTGGGATTGGAAGTACCCAGGCTGAGTGGAGTGGAGGTGCCCAGGCTGAGTGGAGTGCAGGTTCCCAGGCAGAGTGGGATTGGAAGTGCCCAGGCTGAGTGGAGTGAATGTGCCCAGGCTGAGTGGAGTGGAGGTGCCCAGGCTGAGTGGAGTTGGGGTTCCCTGGCAGAGTGGGACTGGGAGTGCCAAGGCTGAGTGGAGTGAATGTACCCAGGCTGAGTGGAGTGGAGGTGCCCAGGCTGAGTGGAGTGCTGGTTCCCAGGCAGAGTGGGATTGGAAGTTCCCAGGCTGAGTGGAGTGAATGTGCCCAGGCTGACTGGAGTGGAGGTGCCCAGGCCGAGTGGAGTGCAGGTTCCCAGGCAGAGTGGGACTGGAAGTGCCCAGGCGGAGTGGAGTGAATGTGCCCAGGCTGAATGGGAGTCAATGTGCCTAGACAGAGTGGAGTGAATGTGCCCGGCCGCCGGAGCCCGAAACGTGCGTTTCCCCATTGCCTTGAATGGGCGCGGAGAGAGGGGGGCGCTTTTTGGCTCGTGGCGCGGGCACCGTTGCGCCAAAGCGTCAAGTGTCACACCTCACCGTGCTCGGGGCGGCCCCTTGGAGCTAACTGGCTGGGTCTGGAGGGGCTGTGAGGCCGCCCAGGAGAACGGGTCCAAACCGCGTTCCGATCGGACGAGAATTGAGGGCGGGACACAGTTCGGCGGTTCACTTTCCGCCCGGGCAAAGGGCCTATAACTTGCGGCGGGAGGGCTTAAGAGTGGGCCCCCGCGAGTCGGGTGGAGAGCCGGGTGTGGAGAGGAGTAGCGGAGGTTCCCAGTCAGAGTGGGAGTGGAGGTTCCTGGGCAGAGTGGGACTGGAAGTGCCCAGGCTGAGTGGAGTGAATGTGCCCTGGCTGAGTGGAGTGAATGTGCCCAGGCTGAGTGGAGTGGAGGTGCCCAGGCTGAGTAGAGTGCAGGCACCCAGGCAGAGTGGGATTGGAAGTGCCCAGGCTGAGTGGAGTGAATGTGCCCAGGCTGAGTGGAGTGGAGGTGCCCAGGCCGAGTGGAGTGCAGGTTCCCAGGCAGAGTGGGACTGGAAGTGCCCAGGCTGAGTGGAGTGAATGTGCCCAGGCTGAGTGGAGTGGAGGTGCCCAGGCTGAGTGGAGTTGGGGTTCCCTGGCAGAGTGGGACTGGAAGTGCCAAGGCTGAGTGGAGTGAATGTGCCCAGGCTGAGTGGAGTGGAGGTGCCCAGTCCGAGTGGAGTGCAGGTTCCCAGGCAGAGTGGGACTGGAAGTGCCCAGGCGGAGTGGAGTGAATGTATCCAGGCTGAGTGGAGTGGAGGTGCCCAGGCTGAGTGGAGTGCTGGTTCCCAGGCAGAGTGGGATTGGAAGTTCCCAGGCTGAGTGGA
This sequence comes from Conger conger, assembly GCF_963514075.1. Taxonomy (NCBI): domain Eukaryota; kingdom Metazoa; phylum Chordata; class Actinopteri; order Anguilliformes; family Congridae; genus Conger; species Conger conger. Next base: position 750,464 of record NW_026890546.1, read on the forward strand.
GTGAATGTGCCCAGGCAGAGTGGAGTGAATGTGCCGAGGCTGAGTGGAGTGGAGGTGCCCAGGCTGAGTGGAGTGCAGGTTCCCAGCAGAGTGGGACTGGAAGTGCCCAGGCTGAGTGGAGTGAATGTGCCCAGGCTGAGTGGAGTGGAGGTGCCCAGGCTGAGTGGAGTGCAGGTTCCCAGGCAGAGTGGGACTGGAAGTGCCCAGGCTGAGTGGAGTGAATGTGCCCAGGCTGAATGGAGTGGAGGTGCCCAGGCTGAGTGGAGTGCAGGTTCCCAGGCAGAGTGGGATTGGAAGTGCCCAGGCTGAGTGGAGTGAATGTGCCTAGGCTGAGTGGAGTGGAGGTGCCCAGGCTGAATGGAGTTGGGGTTCCCTGGCAGAGTGGGACTGGAAGTGTCAACGGTGAGTGGAGTTGGGGTTCCCAGGCAGAGAGGGACTGGAAGTGCCCTGGCTGAGTGGAGTGAATGTGCCCAGGCTGCGTGGAGTGGAGGTTCCCAGGCTGAGTGGAGTGCAGGTTCCCAGCAGAGTGGGACTGGAAGTGCCCAGGCTGAGTGGAGTGAATGTGCCCAGGCTGAGTGGAGTGGAGGTGCCCAGGCTGAGTGGAGTGCAGGTTCCCAGGCAGAGTGGGACTGGAAGTGCCCAGGCTGAGTGGAGTGAATGTGCCCAGGCTGAATGGAGTGGAGGTGCCCAGGCTGAGTGGAGTGCAGGTTCCCAGGCAGAGTGGGATTGGAAGTGCCCAGGCTGAGTGGAGTGAATGTGCCTAGGCTGAGTGGAGTGGAGGTGCCCAGGCTGAATGGAGTTGGGGTTCCCTGGCAGAGTGGGACTGGAAGTGTCAACGGTGAGTGGAGTGAATGTGCCCAGGCTGAGTGGAGTGGAGGTGCCCAGGCTGAGTGGAGTTGGGGTTCCCTGGCAGAGTCGGACTGGAAATGCCAACGCTGAGTGGAGTGAATGTGCCCAGGCTGAGTGGAGGGGAGGTGCCGAGGCTGAGTGGAGTGCTGGTTCCCAGGCAGAGTGGGATTGGAAGTGCCCAGGCTGAGTGGAGTGAATGTGCCCAGGCTGAGTGGAGTGAATGTTCCCAGGCTGAATGGGAGTCAATGTGCCTAGACAGAGTGGAGTGAATGTGCCCAGGCTGAGTGGAGTGGAGGTGCCCAGGCTGAGTGGAGTTGGGGTTCCCAGGCAGAGAGGGACTGGAAGTGCCCTGGCTGAGTGGAGTGAATGTGCCCAGGCTGAGTGGAGTGAATGTGCCCAGGCTGAGTGGAGTGAATGTGCCCAGGCTGAGTGGAGTGGAGGTGCCCAGACTGAGTGGAGTGCAGGTTCCCAGGCAAAGTGGGACTGGAAGTGCCCAGGCTGAGTGGAGTGAATGTGCCCAGGCTGAATGGAGTGGAGGTGCCCAGGCTGAGTGGAGTGCGGGTTCCCAGGCAGAGTGGGATTGGAAGTGCCCAGGCTGAGTGGAGTGAATGTACCCAGGCTGAGTGGAGTGGAGGTGCCCAGGCTGAGTGGAGTTGGGGTTCCCTGGCAGAGTGGGATTGGAAGTGCCCAGGCTGAGTGGAGTGAATGTTCCCAGGCTGAGTGGAGTGGAGGTGCCCAGGCTGAGTGGAGTTGGGGTTCCCTGGCAGAGTGGGACTGGAAGTGCCAAGGCTGAGTGGAGTGAATGTACCCAGGCTGAGTGGAGTGGAGGTGCCCAGGCTGAGTGGAGTGCAGGCACCCAGGCAGAGTGGGATTGGAAGTTCCCAGGCTGAGTGGAGTGAATGTCCCCAGGCTGAGTGGATTGCATGTGCCCAGGCTGAGTGGAGTGCAGGTTCCCTGGCAGAGTGGGATTGGAAGTGCCCAGGCTGAGTGGAGTGAATGTGCCCAGCCTGAGTGAAGTGGAGGTGCCCAGGCCGAGTGGAGTGCAGGTTCCCAGGCAGAGTGGGACTGGAAGTGCCCAGGCGGAGTGGAGTGAATGTGCCCAGGATGAATGGGAGTCAATGTGCCTAGACAGAGTGGAGTGAATGTGCCCGGCCGCCGGAGCCCGAAACGTGCGTTTCTCCATTGCCTTGAATGGGCGCGGAGAGAGGGGGGCGCTTTTTGGCTCGTGGCGCGGGCACCGTTGCGCCAAAGCGTCAAGTGTCACACCTCCCCGTGCTCGGGGCGGCCCCTTGGAGCTAACTGGCTGGGTCTGGAGGGCCTGCGAGGCCGCCCAGGAGAACGGGTCCAAACCGCGTTCCGATCGGACGAGAATTGAGGGCGGGACACAGTTCCGCGGTTCACTTTCCGCCCGGGCAAAGGGCCTATAAATTGCGGCGGGAGGGCTTAAGAGTGGGCCCCCGCGAGTCGGGTGGAGAGCCGGGTGTGGAGAGGAGTAGCGGAGGTTCCCAGTCAGAGTGGGAGTGGAGGTTCCTGGGCAGAGTGGGACTGGAAGTGCCCAGGCTGAGTGGAGTGAATGTGCCCTGGCTGAGTGGAGTGAATGTGGCCAGGCTGAGTGGAGTGGAGGTGCCCAGGCTGAGTGGAGTGCAGGCACCCAGGCAGAGTGGGATTGGAAGTGCCCAGGCTGAGTGGAGTGAATGTTCCCAGGCTGAGTGGAGTGGAGGTGCCCAGGCAGAGTGGGATTGGAAGTGCCCAGGCTGAGTGGAGTGAATGTGCCCAGGCTGAGTGGAGTGGAGGTGCCCAGGCTGAGTGGAGTTGGGGTTCCCTGGCAGAGTGGGACTGGAAGTGCCAAGGCTGAGTGGAGTGAATGTGCCCAGGCTGAGTGGAGTGGAGGTGCCCAGGCCGAGTGGAGTGCAGGTTCCCAGGCAGAGTGGGACTGGAAGTGCCCAGGCGGAGTGGAGTGAATGTGCCCAGGCTGAATGGAGTGGAGGTGCCCAGGCTGAGTGGAGTGCAGGTTCCCTGGCAGAGTGGGATTGGAAGTGCCCAGGCTGAGTGCAGTGAATGTTCCCAGGCGGAGTGGAGTGAATGTGCCCAGGCTGAATGGAGTGGAGGTGCCCAGGCTGAGTGGAGTGCAGGTTCCCTGGCAGAGTGGGATTGGAAGTGCCCAGGCTGAGTGCAGTGAATGTGCCCAGGCTGAGTGGAGTGGAGGTGCCAGGCTGAGTGGAGTTGGGGTTCCCTGGCAGAGTGGGACTGGAAGTGCCAAGACAGAGTGGAGTGAATGTGCCCAGGCTGAGTGGAGTGGAGGTGCCCAGGCTGAGTAAAGTTGGGGTTCCCAGGCAGAGAGGGACTGGAAGTGCCCTGGCTGAGTGGAGTGAATGTGCCCAGGCTGCGTGGAGTGGAAATTCCCAGGCTGAGTGGAGTGCAGGTTCCCAGCAGAGTGGGACTGGAAGTGCCCAGGCTGAGTGGAGTGAATGTGCACAGGCTGAGTGGAGTGAATGTGCCCAGGCTGAGTGGAGTGAATGTGCCCAGGCTGAGTGGAGTGGAGGTGCCCAGACTGAGTGGAGTGCAGGTTCCCAGGCAAAGTGGGACTGGAAGTGCCCAGGCTGAGTGGAGTGAATGTGCCCAGGCTGAATGGAGTGGAGGTGCCCAGGCTGAGTGGAGTGCGGGTTCCCAGGCAGAGTGGGATTGGAAGTGCCCAGGCTGAGTGGAGTGAATGTACCCAGGCTGAGTGGAGTGGAGGTGCCCAGGCTGAGTGGAGTTGGGGTTCCCTGGCAGAGTGGGATTGGAAGTGCCCAGGCTGAGTGGAGTGAATGTGCCCAGGCTGAGTGGAGTGGAGGTGCCCAGGCTGAGTGGAGTTGGGGTTCCCTGGCAGAGTGGGACTGGAAGTGCCAAGGCTGAGTGGAGTGAATGTACCCAGGCTCAGTGGAGTGGAGGTGCCCAGGCTGAGTGGAGTGCTGGTTCCCAGGCAGAGTGGGATTGGAAGTTCCCAGGCTGAGTGGAGTGAATGTCCCCAAGCTGAGTGGATTGCATGTGCCCAGGCTGAGTGGAGTGCAGGTTCCCTGGCAGAGTGGGATTGGAAGTGCCCAGGCTGAGTGGAGTGAATGTGCCCAGCCTGAGTGAAGTGGAGGTGCCCAGGCCGAGTGGAGTGCAGGTTCCCAGGCAGAGTGGGACTGGAAGTGCCCAGGCTGAGTGGAGTGAATGTGCCCAGGCTGAGTGGAGTGAATGTTCCCAGGCTGAATGGGAGTCAATGTGCCTAGACAGAGTGGAGTTGGGGTTCCGTGGCAGAGTGGGACTGGAAGTGCCCAGGCTGAGTGGAGTGAATGTGCCCTGGCTGAGTGGACTGAATGTGCCCAGGCTGAGTGGAGTGAATGTGCCCAGGCTGAGTGGAGTGAATGTGCCCAGGCTGACTGGGGAGAATGTGCCCAGGCTGAGTGGAGTGAATGTTCCCAGGCTGAATGGGAGTCAATGTGCCTAGACAGAGTGGAGTGAATGTGCCCAGGCTGAGTGGAGTGGAGGTGCCCAGGCTGAGTGGAGTTGGGGTTCCCAGGCAGAGAGGGACTGGAAGTGCCCTGGCTGAGTGGAGTGAATGTGCCCAGGCTGCGTGGAGTGGAGGTTCCCAGGCTGAGTGGAGTGCAGGTTCCCAGCAGAGTGGGATTGGAAGTACCCAGGCTGAGTGGAGTGGAGGTGCCCAGGCTGAGTGGAGTGCAGGTTCCCAGGCAGAGTGGGACTGGAAGTGCCCAGGCGGAGTGGAGTGAATGTGCCCTGGGTGAGTGGAGTGAATGTGGCCAGGCTGAGTGCAGTGAATGTGCCCAGGCTGAGTGGAGTGAATGTTCCCAGGCTGAATGGGAGTCAATGTGCCTAGACAGAGTGGAGTTGGGGTTCCGTGGCAGAGTGGGACTGGAAGTGCCAAGGCTGAGTGGAGTGAATGTACCCAGGCTGAGTGGAGTGGAGGTGCCCAGGCTGAGTGGAGTGGAGGTGCCCAGGCAGAGTGGGATTGGAAGTGCCAAGACTGAGTGGAGTGAATGTGCCCAGGCTGAGTGGAGTGGAGGTGCCCAGGCTGAGTGGAGTTGGGGTTCCCTGGCAGAGTGGGACTGGAAGTGCCAAGGCTGAGTGGAGTGAATGTGCCCAGGCTGAGTGGAGTGGAGGTGCCCAGGCCGAGTGGAGTGCAGGTTCCCAGGCAAAGTGGGACTGGAAGTGCCCAGGCGGAGTGGAGTGAATGTGCCCGGGCTGAATGGAGTGGAGGTGCCCAGGCTGAGTGGAGTGCAGGTTCCCTGGCAGAGTGGGATTGGAAGTGCCCAGGCTGAGTGCAGTGAATGTGCCCAGGCGGAGTGGAGTGAATGTGCCCAGGCTGAATGGAGTGGAGGTGCCCAGGCTGAGTGGAGTGCAGGTTCCCTGGCAGAGTGGGATTGGAAGTGCCCAGGCTGAGTGCAGTGAATGTGCCCAGGCTGAGTGGAGTGGAGGTGCCAGGCTGAGTGGAGTTGGGGTACCCTGGCAGAGTGGGACTGGAAGTGCCAAGGCTGAGTGGAGTGAATGTACCCAGGCTGAGTGGAGTGGAGGTGCCCAGGCTGAGTGGAGTGAATGTACCCAGGCTGAGTGGAGTGGAGGTGCCCAAGCTGAGTGGAGTGAATGTGCCCAGCCTGAGTGGAGTGAATGTGCCCAGGCAGAGTGGAGTGAATGTGCCCAGGCTGAATGGAGTGGAGGTGCCCAGGCTGAGTGGAGTGCAGGTTCCCTGGCAGAGTGGGATTGGAAGTGCCCAGGCTGAGTGCAGTGAATGTGCCCAGGCTGAGTGGAGTGGAGGTGCCCAGGCTGAGTGGAGTGCAGGTTCCCAGGCTGAGTGGGATTGGAAGTGCCCAGGCTGAGTGGAGTGAATGTGCCCAGGCTGAGTGGAGTGGAGGTGCCCAGGCTGAGTGGAGTTGGGGTTCCCTGGCAGAGTGGGATTGGAAGTGCCCAGGCTGAGTGGAGTGAATGTGCCCAGGCTGAGTGGAGTGGAGGTGCCCAGGCCGAGTGGAGTGCAGGTTCCCAGGCAGAGTGGGACTTGAAGTGCCCAGGCGGAGTGGAGTGAATGTGCCCAGGCTGAATGGGAGTCAATGTGCCTAGACAGAGTGGAGTGAATGTGCCCGGCCGCCGGAGCCCGAAACGTGCGTTTCCCCATTGCCTTGAATGGGCGCGGAGAGAGGGGGGCGCTTTTTGGCTCGTGGCGCGGGCACCGTTGCGCCAAAGCGTCAAGTGTCACACCTCCCCGTGCTCGGGGCGGCCCCTTGGAGCTAACTGGCTTGGTCTGGAGGGGCTGCGAGGCCGCCCAGGAGAACGGGTCCAAACCGCGTTCCGATCGGACGAGAATTGAGGGCGGGACACAGTTCCGCGGTTCACTTTCCGCCCGGGCAAAGGGCCTATAACTTGCGGCGGGAGGGCTTAAGAGTGGGCCCCCGCGAGTCGGGTGGAGAGCCGGGTGTGGAGAAGAGTAGCGGAGGTTCCCAGTCAGAGTGGGAGTGGAGGTTCCTGGGCAGAGTGGGACTGGAAGTGCCCAGGCTGAGTGGAGTGAATGTGCCCTGGCTGAGTGGAGTGAATGTGCCCAGGCTGAGTGGAGTGAATGTGCCCAGGCTGAGTGGAGTGAATGTGCCCAGGCTGACTGGGGAGAATGTGCCCAGGCTGAGTGGAGTGAATGTTCCCAGGCTGAATGGGAGTCAATGTGCCTAGACAGAGTGGAGTGAATGTGCCCAGGCTGAGTGGAGTGGAGGTGCCCAGGCTGAGTGGAGTTGGGGTTCCCAGGCAGAGAGGGACTGGAAGTGCCCTGGCTGAGTGGAGTGAATGTGCCCAGGCTGCGTGGAGTGGAGGTTCCCAGGCTGAGTGGAGTGCAGGTTCCCAGCAGAGTGGGATTGGAAGTACCCAGGCTGAGTGGAGTGGAGGTGCCCAGGCTGAGTGGAGTGCAGGTTCCCAGGCAGAGTGGGATTGGAAGTGCCCAGGCTGAGTGGAGTGAATGTGCCCAGGCTGAGTGGAGTGGAGGTGCCAAGGCTGAGTGGAGTTGGGGTTCCCTGGCAGAGTGGGACTGGAAGTGCCAAGGCTGAGTGGAGTGAATGTACCCAGGCTGAGTGGAGTGGAGGTGCCCAGGCTGAGTGGAGTGCTGGTTCCCAGGCAGAGTGGGATTGGAAGTGCCTAGGCTGAGTGGAGTAATGTACCCCGGCTGAGTGGAGTGCAGGTGCCCAGGCTGAGTGGAGTGCAGGTTCCCAGGCAGAGTGGGACTGGAAGTGCCCAGGCTGAGTGGAGTGAATGTGCCCTGGCTGAGTGGAGTGAATGTGGCCAGGCTGAGTGGAGTGGAGGTGCCCAGGCCGAGTGGAGTGCAGGTTCCCAGGCAGAGTGGGACTGGAAGTGCCCAGGCTGAGTGGAGTGAATGTGCCCAGGCTGAGTGGAGTGGAGGTGCCCAGGCTGAGTGGAGTTTGTGGTCCCTGGCAGAGTGGGACTGTAAGTGTCAAGGCTGAGTGGAGTGAATGTGCCCAGGCTGAGTGGAGTGGAGGTGCCCAGGCTGAGTGGAGTGCAGGTTCCCAGGCAGAGTGGGATTGGAAGTGCCCAGGCTGAGTGGAGTGAATGTACCCAGGCTGAGTGGAGTGGAGGTGCCCAGGCTGAGTGGAGTGCAGGTTCCCAGGCAGAGTGGGATTGGAAGTGCCCAGGCTGAGTGGAGTGAATGTGCCCAGGCTGAGTGGAGTTGGGGTTCCCTGGCAGAGTGGGACTGGAAGTGCCAAGGCTGAGTGGAGTGAATGTGCCCAGGCTGAGTGGAGTGGAGGTGCCCAGGCCGAGTGGAGTGCAGGTTCCCCGGCAGAGTGGGACTGGAAGTGCCCAGGCGGAGTGGAGTGAATGTGCCCAGGATGAATGGGAGTCAATGTGCCTAGACAGAGTGGAGTGAATGTGTCCAGCCGCCGGAGCCCGAAACGTGCGTTTCCCCATTGCCTTGAATGGGCGCGGAGAGAGGGGGGGCTTTTTGGCTCGTGGCGCGGGCACCGTTGCGCCAAAGCGTCAAGTGTCACCCCTCCCCGTGCTCGGGGCGGCCCCTTGGAGCTAACTGGCTGGGTCTGGAGGGGCTGCGAGGCCGCCCAGGAGAACGGGTCCAAACCGCGTTCCGATCGGACGAGAATTGAGGGCAGGACAGAGTTCCGCGGTTCACTTTCCGCCCGGGCAAAGGGCCTATTACTTGCGGCGGGAGGGCTTAAGAGTGGGCCCCCGTGAGTCGGGTGGAGAGCCGGGTGTGGAGAGGAGTAGCGGAGGTTCCCAGTCAGAGTGGGAGTGGAGGTGCCCAGGCTGAGAGGAGTGCAGGTTCCCAGGCAGAGTGGGATTGGAAGTGCCCAGGCTGAGTGGAGTGAATGTGCCCAGGCTGAGTGGAGTGGAGGTGCCCAGGCTGAGTGGAGTTGGGGTTCCCTGGCAGAGTGGGACTGGAAGTGCCAAGGCTGAGTGGAGTGAATGTACCCAGGCTGAGTGGAGTGGAGGTGCCCAGGCTGAGTGGAGTGCTGGTTCCCAGGCAGAGTGGGATTGGAAGTTCCCAGGCTGAGTGGAGTGAATGTGCCCAGGCTGACTGGAGTGGAGGTGCCCAGGCCGAGTGGAGTGCAGGTTCCCAGGCAGAGTGGGACTGGAAGTGCCCAGGCGGAGTGGAGTGAATGTGCCCAGGCTGAATGGGAGTCAATGTGCCTAGACAGAGTGGAGTGAATGTGCCCGGCCGCCGGAGCCCGAAACGTGCGTTTCCCCATTGCCTTGAATGGGCGCGGAGAGAGGGGGGCGCTTTTTGGCTCGTGGCGCGGGCACCGTTGCGCCAAAGCGTCAAGTGTCACACCTCACCGTGCTCGGGGCGGCCCCTTGGAGCTAACTGGCTGGGTCTGGAGGGGCTGTGAGGCCGCCCAGGAGAACGGGTCCAAACCGCGTTCCGATCGGACGAGAATTGAGGGCGGGACACAGTTCCGCGGTTCACTTTCCGCCCGGGCAAAGGGCCTATAACTTGCGGCGGGAGGGCTTAAGAGTGGGCCCCCGCGAGTCGGGTGGAGAGCCGGGTGTGGAGAGGAGTAGCGGAGGTTCCCAGTCAGAGTGGGAGTGGAGGTTCCTGGGCAGAGTGGGACTGGAAGTGCCCAGGCTGAGTGGAGTGAATGTGCCCAGGCTGAGTGGAGTGGAGGTGCCCAGGCTGAGTGGAGTTGGGGTTCCCAGGCAGAGAGGGACTGGAAGTGCCCTGGCTGAGTGGAGTGAATGTGCCCAGGCTGCGTGGAGTGGAGGTTCCCAGGCTGAGTGGAGTGCAGGTTCCCAGCAGAGTGGGATTGGAAGTACCCAGGCTGAGTGGAGTGGAGGTGCCCAGGCTGAGTGGAGTGCAGGTTCCCAGGCAGAGTGGGATTGGAAGTGCCCAGGCTGAGTGGAGTGAATGTGCCCAGGCTGAGTGGAGTGGAGGTGCCAAGGCTGAGTGGAGTTGGGGTTCCCTGGCAGAGTGGGACTGGAAGTGCCAAGGCTGAGTGGAGTGAATGTACCCAGGCTGAGTGGAGTGGAGGTTCCCAGGCTGAGTGGAGTGCTGGTTCCCAGGCAGAGTGGGATTGGAAGTGCCTAGGCTGAGTGGAGTAATGTACCCCGGCTGAGTGGAGTGCAGGTGCCCAGGCTGAGTGGAGTGCAGGTTCCCAGGCAGAGTGGGACTGGAAGTGCCCAGGCTGAGTGGAGTGAATGTGCCCTGGCTGAGTGGAGTGAATGTGGCCAGGCTGAGTGGAGTGGAGGTGCCCAGGCCGAGTGGAGTGCAGGTTCCCAGGCAGAGTGGGACTGGAAGTGCCCAGGCTGAGTGGAGTGAATGTGCCCAGGCTGAGTGGAGTGGAGGTGCCCAGGCTGAGTGGAGTTTGTGGTCCCTGGCAGAGTGGGACTGTAAGTGTCAAGGCTGAGTGGAGTGAATGTGCCCAGGCTGAGTGGAGTGGAGGTGCCCAGGCTGAGTGGAGTGCAGGTTCCCAGGCAGAGTGGGATTGGAAGTGCCCAGGCTGAGTGGAGTGAATGTACCCAGGCTGAGTGGAGTGGAGGTGCCCAGGCTGAGTGGAGTGCAGGTTCCCAGGCAGAGTGGGATTGGAAGTGCCCAGGCTGAGTGGAGTGAATGTGCCCAGGCTGAGTGGAGTTGGGGTTCCCTGGCAGAGTGGGACTGGAAGTGCCAAGGCTGAGTGGAGTGAATGTGCCCAGGCTGAGTGGAGTGGAGGTGCCCAGGCCGAGTGGAGTGCAGGTTCCCCGGCAGAGTGGGACTGGAAGTGCCCAGGCGGAGTGGAGTGAATGTGCCCAGGATGAATGGGAGTCAATGTGCCTAGACAGAGTGGAGTGAATGTGTCCAGCCGCCGGAGCCCGAAACGTGCGTTTCCCCATTGCCTTGAATGGGCGCGGAGAGAGGGGGGGCTTTTTGGCTCGTGGCGCGGGCACCGTTGCGCCAAAGCGTCAAGTGTCACCCCTCCCCGTGCTCGGGGTGGCCCCTTGGAGCTAACTGGCTGGGTCTGGAGGGGCTGCGAGGCCGCCCAGGAGAACGGGTCCAAACCGCGTTCCGATCGGACGAGAATTGAGGGCAGGACACAGTTCCGCGGTTCACTTTCCGCCCGGGCAAAGGGCCTATTACTTGCGGCGGGAGGGCTTAAGAGTGGGCCCCCGTGAGTCGGGTGGAGAGCCGGGTGTGGAGAGGAGTAGCGGAGGTTCCCAGTCAGAGTGGGAGTGGAGGTGCCCAGGCTGAGTGGAGTGCAGGTTCCCAGGCAGAGTGGGATTGGAAGTGCCCAGGCTGAGTGGAGTGAATGTGCCCAGGCTGAGTGGAGTGGAGGTGCCCAGGCTGAGTGGAGTTGGGGTTCCCTGGCAGAGTGGGACTGGAAGTGCCAAGGCTGAGTGGAGTGAATGTACCCAGGCTGAGTGGAGTGGAGGTGCCCAGGCTGAGTGGAGTGCTGGTTCCCAGGCAGAGTGGGATTGGAAGTTCCCAGGCTGAGTGGAGTGAATGTGCCCAGGCTGACTGGAGTGGAGGTGCCCAGGCCGAGTGGAGTGCAGGTTCCCAGGCAGAGTGGGACTGGAAGTGCCCAGGCGGAGTGGAGTGAATGTGCCCAGGCTGAATGGGAGTCAATGTGCCTAGACAGAGTGGAGTGAATGTGCCCGGCCGCCGGAGCCCGAAACGTGCGTTTCCCCATTGCCTTGAATGGGCGCGGAGAGAGGGGGGCGCTTTTTGGCTCGTGGCGCGGGCACCGTTGCGCCAAAGCGTCAAGTGTCACACCTCACCGTGCTCGGGGCGGCCCCTTGGAGCTTACTGGCTGGGTCTGGAGGGGCTGTGAGGCCGCCCAGGAGAACGGGTCCAAACCGCGTTCCGATCGGACGAGAATTGAGGGCGGGACACAGTTCCGCGGTTCACTTTCCGCCCGGGCAAAGGGCCTATAACTTGCGGCGGGAGGGCTTAAGAGTGGGCCCCCGCGAGTCGGGTGGAGAGCCGGGTGTGGAGAGGAGTAGCGGAGGTTCCCAGTCAGAGTGGGAGTGGAGGTTCCTGGGCAGAGTGGGACTGGAAGTGCCCAGGCTGAGTGGAGTGAATGTGCCCTGGCTGAGTGGAGTGAATGTGCCCAGGCTGAGTGGAGTGGAGGTGCCCAGGCTGAGTAGAGTGCAGGCACCCAGGCAGAGTGGGATTGGAAGTGCCCAGGCTGAGTGGAGTGAATGTGCCCAGGCTGAGTGGAGTGGAGGTGCCCAGGCCGAGTGGAGTGCAGGTTCCCAGGCAGAGTGGGACTGGAAGTGCCCAGGCTGAGTGGAGTGAATGTGCCCAGGCTGAGTGGAGTGGAGGTGCCCAGGCTGAGTGGAGTTGGGGTTCCCTGGCAGAGTGGGACTGGAAGTGCCAAGGCTGAGTGGAGTGAATGTGCCCAGGCTGAGTGGAGTGGAGGTGCCCAGGTAGAGTGGGACTGAAAGTGCCCAGGCTGAGTGGAGTGAATGTGCCCAGGCTGAATGGAGTGGAGGTGCCCAGGCTGAGTGGAGTGCAGGTTCCCTGGCAGAGTGTTATTGGAAGGGCCCAGGCTGAGTGGAGTGAATGTGCCCAGGCTGAGTGGAGTGGAGGTGCCCAGGCTGAGTGGAGTTGGGGTTCCCTGGCAGAGTGGGACTGGAAGTGCCAAGGCTGAGTGGAGTGAAGGTACCCAGGCTGAGTGGAGTGGAGGTGCCCTGGCTGAGTGGAGTGCAGGTTCCCAGCAGAGTGGGACTTGAAGTGCCCAGGCTGAGTGGAGTGAATGTGTCCAGGCTGAATGGAGTGGAGGTGCCCAGGCTGAGTGGAGGTGCCCAGGCTGAGTGGAGTGCAGGTTCCCAGGCAGAGTGGGATTGGAAGTGCCCAGGCTGAGTGGAGTGAATGTACCCAGGCTGAGTGGAGTGGAGGGGCCCAGGCTGAGTGGAGTGCAGGTTCCCAGGCAGAGTGGGATTGGAAGTGCCCAGGCTGAGTGGAGTGAATGTGCCCAGGCTGAGTGGAGTGGAGGTGCCCAGGCTGAGTAGAGTTGGGGTTCCCTGGCAGATTGGGACTGGAAGTGCCAACGGTGAGTGGAGTGAATGTGCCCAGGCTGAGTGGAGTGGAGGTGCCCAGGCTGAGTGGAGTTGGGGTTCCCTGGCAGAGTGGGACTGGAAGTGCCAACGCTGAGTGGAGTGAATGTGCCCCGGCTGAGTGGAGTGGAGGTGCCCAGGCTGAGTGGAGTGCAGGTTCCCAGGCAGAGTGGGATTGGAAGTGCCCAGGCTGAGTGGAGTAATGTACCCAGGCTGAGTGGAGTGCAGGTGCCCAGACTGAGTGGAGTGCAGGTTCCCAGGCAGAGTGGGATTGGAAGTGCCCAGGCTGAGTGGAGTGAATGTGCCCAGGCTGAGTGGAGTGGAGGTGCCCAGGCCGAGTGGAGTGCAGGTTCCCAGGCAGAGTGGGACTGGAAGTGCCCAGGCGGAGTGGAGTGAATGTGCCCAGGCTGAATGGGAGTCAATGTGCCTAGACAGAGTGGAGTGAATGTGCCCGGCCGCCGGAGCCCGAAACGTGCGTTTCCCCATTGCCTTGAATGGGCGCGGAGAGAGGGGGGCGCTTTTTGGCTCGTGGCGCGGGCACCGTTGCGCCAAAGCGTCAAGTGTCACACCTCCCCGTGCTCGGGGCGGCCCCTTGGAGCTAACTGGCTTTGTCTGGAGGGGCTGCGAGGCCGCCCAGGAGAACGGGTCCAAACCGCGTTCCGATCGGACGAGAATTGAGGGCGGGACACAGTTCCGCGGTTCACTTTCCGCCCGGGCAAAGGGCATATAACTTGCGGCGGGAGGGCTTCAGAGTGGGCCCCAGCGAGTCGGGTGGAGAGCCGGGTGTGGAGAGGAGTAGCGGAGGTTCCCAGTCAGAGTGGGAGTGGAGGTTCCTGGGCAGAGTGGGACTGGAAGTGCCCAGGCTGAGTGGAGTGAATGTGCCCTGGCTGAGTGGAGTGAATGTGGCCAGGCTGAGTGGAGTGGAGGTGCCCAGGCTGAGTGGAGTGCAGGCACCCAGGCAGAGTGGGATTGGAAGTGCCCAGGCTGAGTGGAGTGAATGTGCCCAGGCTGAGTGGAGTGGAGGTGCCCAGGCAGAGTGGGATTGGAAGTGCCCAGGCTGAGTGGAGTGAATGTGCCCAGGCTGAGTGGAGTGGAGGTGCCCAGGCTGAGTGGAGTTGGGGTTCCCTGGCAGAGTGGGACTGGAAGTGCCAAGGCTGAGTGGAGTGAATGTGCCCAGGCTGAGTGGAGTGGAGGTGCCCAGGCCGAGTGGAGTGCAGGTTCCCAGGCAGAGTGGGACTGGAAGTGCCCAGACGGAGTGGAGTGAATGTGCCCAGGCTGAATGGAGTGGAGGTGCCCAGGCTGAGTGGAGTGCAGGTTCCCTGGCAGAGTGGGATTGGAAGTGCCCAGGCTGAGTGCAGTGAATGTGCCCAGGCTGAGTGGAGTGGAGGTGCCAGGCTGAGTGGAGTTGGGGTACCCTGGCAGAGTGGGACTGGAAGTGCCAAGGCTGAGTGGAGTGAATGTACCCAGGCTGAGTGGAGTGGAGGTGCCCAGGCTGAGTGGAGTGAATGTACCCAGGCTGAGTGGAGTGGAGGTGCCCAAGCTGAGTGGAGTGAATGTGCCCTGGCTGAGTGGAGTGAATGTGCCCAGGCAGAGTGGAGTGAATGTGCCGAGGCTGAGTGGAGTGGAGGTGCCCAGGCTGAGTGGAGTGCAGGTTCCCAGGCTGAGTGGGATTGGAAGTGCCCAGGCTGAGTGGAGTGAATGTGCCCAGGCCGAGTGGAGTGCAGGTTCCCAGGCAGAGTGGGACTGGAAGTGCCCAGGCGGAGTGGAGTGAATGTGCCCAGGCTGAATGGGAGTCAATGTGCCTAGACAGAGTGGAGTGAATGTGCCCAGGCTGAGTGGAGTGGAGGTGCCCAGGCTGAGTAAAGTTGGGGTTCCCAGGCAGAGAGGGACTGGAAGTGCCCTGGCTGAGTGGAGTGAATGTGCCCAGGCTGCGTGGAGTGGAGGTTCCCAGGCTGAGTGGAGTGCAGGTTCCCAGCAGAGTGGGACTGGAAGTGCCCAGGCTGAGTGGAGTGAATGTGCCCAGGCTGAGTGGAGTGAATGTGCCCAGGCTGAGTGGAGTGAATGTGCCCAGGCTGAGTGGAGTGGAGGTGCCCAGACTGAGTGGAGTGCAGGTTCCCAGGCAAAGTGGGACTGGAAGTGCCCAGGCTGAGTGGAGTGAATGTGCCCAGGCTGAATGGAGTGGAGGTGCCCAGGCTGAGTGGAGTGCGGGTTCCCAGGCAGAGTGGGATTGGAAGTGCCCAGGCTGAGTGGAGTGAATGTACCCAGGCTGAGTGGATTGGAGGTGCCCAGGCTGAGTGGAGTGCAGGTTCCCAGGCAGAGTGGGACTGGAAGTGCCCAGGCTGAGTGGAGTGAATGTGCCCAGGCTGAGTGGAGTGAATGTTCCCAGGCTGAATGGGAGTCAATGTGCCTAGACAGAGTGGAGTGAATGTGCCCAGGCTGAGTGGAGTGGAGGTGCCCAGGCTGAGTAAAGTTGGGGTTCCCAGGCAGAGAGGGACTGGAAGTGCCCTGGCTGAGTGGAGTGAATGTGCCCAGGCTGCGTGGAGTGGAGGTTCCCAGGCTGAGTGGAGTGCAGGTTCCCAGCAGAGTGGGACTGGAAGTGCCCAGGCTGAGTGGAGTGAATGTGACCAGGCTGAGTGGAGTGAATGTGCTCAGGCTGAGTGGAGTGAATGTGCCCAGGCTGAGTGGAGTGGAGGTGCCCAGACTGAGTGGAGTGCAGGTTCCCAGGCAAAGTGGGACTGGAAGTGCCCAGGCTGAGTGGAGTGAATGTGCCCAGGCTGAATGGAGTGGAGGTGCCCAGGCTGAGTGGAGTGCGGGTTCCCAGGCAGAGTGGGATTGGAAGTGCCCAGGCTGAGTGGAGTGAATGTACCCAGGCTGAGTGGAGTGGAGGTGCCCAGGCTGAGTGGAGTGCAGGCACCCAGGCAGAGTGGGATTGGAAGTTCCCAGGCTGAGTGGAGTGAATGTCCCCAGGCTGAGTGGATTGCATGTGCCCAGGCTGAGTGGAGTGCAGGTTCCCTGGCAGAGTGGGATTGGAAGTGCCCAGGCTGAGTGGAGTGAATGTGCCCAGCCTGAGTGAAGTGGAGGTGCCCAGGCCGAGTGGAGTGCAGGTTCCCAGGCAGAGTGGGACTGGAAGTGCCCAGGCGGAGTGGAGTGAATGTGCCCAGGATGAATGGGAGTCAATGTGCCTAGACAGAGTGGAGTGAATGTGCCCGGCCGCCGGAGCCCGAAACGTGCGTTTCTCCATTGCCTTGAATGGGCGCGGAGAGAGGGGGGCGCTTTTTGGCTCGTGGCGCGGGCACCGTTGCGCCAAAGCGTCAAGTGTCACACCTCCCCGTGCTCGGGGCGGCCCCTTGGAGCTAACTGGCTGGGTCTGGAGGGCCTGCGAGGCCGCCCAGGAAAACGGGTCCAAACCGCGTTCCAATCGGACGAGAATTGAGGGCGGGACACAGTTCCGCGGTTCACTTTCCGCCCGGGCAAAGGGCCTATAAATTGCGGCGGGAGGGCTTAAGAGTGGGCCCCCGCGAGTCGGGTGGAGAGCCGGGTGTGGAGAGGAGTAGCGGAGGTTCCCAGTCAGAGTGGGAGTGGAGGTTCCTGGGCAGAGTGGGACTGGAAGTGCCCAGGCTGAGTGGAGTGAATGTGCCCTGGGTGAGTGGAGTGAATGTGGCCAGGCTGAGTGGAGTGGAGGTGCCCAGGCTGAGTGGAGTGCAGGCACCCAGGCAGAGTGGGATTGGAAGTGCCCAGGCTGAGTGGAGTGAATGTGCCCAGGCTGAGTGGAGTGGAGGTGCCCAGGCTGAGTGGAGTTGGGGTTCCCTGGCAGAGTGGGACTGGAAGTGCCAAGGCTGAGTGGAGTGAATGTGCCCAGGCTGAGTGGAGTGGAGGTGCCCAGGCCGAGTGGAGTGCAGGTTCCCAGGCAGAGTGGGACTGGAAGTGCCCAGGCGGAGTGGAGTGAATGTGCCCAGGCTGAATGGGAGTCAATGTGCCTAGACAGAGTGGAGTGAATGTGCCCGGCCGCCGGAGCCCGAAACGTGCGTTTCCCCATTGCCTTGAATGGGCGCGGAGAGAGGGGGGCGCTTTTTGGCTCGTGGCGCGGGCACCGTTGCGCCAAAGCGTCAAGTGTCACACCTCCCCGTGCTCGGGGCGGCCCCTTGGAGCTAACTGGCTTGGTCTGGAGGGGCTGCGAGGCCGCCCAGGAGAACGGGTCCAAACCGCGTTCCGATCGGACGAGAATTGAGGGCGAGACACAGTTCCGCGGTTCACTTTCCGCCCGGGCAAAGGGCCTATAACTTGCGGCGGGAGGGCTTAAGAGTGGGCCCCCGCGAGTCGGGTGGAGAGCCGGGTGTGGAGAGGAGTAGCGGAGGTTCCCAGTCAGAGTGGGAGTGGAGGTTCCTGGGCAGAGTGGGAGTGGAAGTGCCCAGGCTGAGTGGAGTGAATGTGCCCTGGCTGAGTGGAGTGAATGTGGCCAGGCTGAGTGGAGTGGAGGTGCCCAGGCTGAGTGGAGTGCAGGCACGCAGGCAGAGTGGGATTGGAAGTGCCCAGGCTGAGTGGAGTGAATGTGCCCAGGCTGAGTGGAGTGGAGGTGCCCAGGCAGAGTGGGATTGGAAGTGCCCAGGCTGAGTGGAGTGAATGTGCCCAGGCTGAGTGGAGTGGAGGTGCCCAGGCTGAGTGGAGTTGGGGTTCCCTGGCAGAGTGGGACTGGAAGTGCCTAGACAGAGTGGAGTGAATGTGCCCAGGCTGAGTGGAGTGGAGGTGCCCAGGCTGAGTAAAGTTGGGGTTCCCAGGCAGAGAGGGACTGGAAGTGCCCTGGCTGAGTGGAGTGAATGTGCCCAGGCTGCGTGGAGTGGAGGTTCCCAGGCTGAGTGGAGTGCAGGTTCCCAGCAGAGTGGGACTGGAAGTGCCCAGGCTGAGTGGAGTGAATGTGCCCAGGCTGAGTGGAGTGAATGTGCCCAGGCTGAGTGGAGTGAATGTGCCCAGGCTGAGTGGAGTGGAGGTGCCCAGACTGAGTGGAGTGCAGGTTCCCAGGCAAAGTGGGACTGGAAGTGCCCAGGCTGAGTGGAGTGAATGTGCCCAGGCTGAATGGAGTGGAGGTGCCCAGGCTGAGTGGAGTGCGGGTTCCCAGGCAGAGTGGGATTGGAAGTGCCCAGGCTGAGTGGAGTGAATGTACCCAGGCTGAGTGGAGTGGAGGTGGCCAGGCTGAGTGGAGTTGGGGTTCCCTGGCAGAGTGGGATTGGAAGTGCCCAGGCTGAGTGGAGTGAATGTGCCCAGGCTGAGTGGAGTGGAGGTGCCCAGGCTGAGTGGAGTTGGGGTTCCCTGGCAGAGTGGGACTGGAAGTGCCAAGGCTGAGTGGAGTGAATGTGCCCAGGCTGAATGGAGTGGAGGTGCCCAGGCTGAGTGGAGTGCGGGTTCCCAGGCAGAGTGGGATTGGAAGTGCCCAGGCTGAGTGGAGTGAATGTACCCAGGCTGAGTGGAGTGGAGGTGCCCAGGCTGAGTGGAGTTGGGGTTCCCTGGCAGAGTGGGATTGGAAGTGCCCTGGCTGAGTGGAGTGAATGTGCCCAGGCTGAGTGGAGTGGAGGTGCCCAGGCTGAGTGGAGTTGGGGTTCCCTGGCAGAGTGGGACTGGAAGTGCCTAGACAGAGTGGAGTGAATGTGCCCAGGCTGAGTGGAGTGGAGGTGCCCAGGCTGAGTAAAGTTGGGGTTCCCAGGCAGAGAGGGACTGGAAGTGCCCTGGCTGAGTGGAGTGAATGTGCCCAGGCTGCGTGGAGTGGAGGTTCCCAGGCTGAGTGGAGTGCAGGTTCCCAGCAGAGTGGGACTGGAAGTGCCCAGGCTGAGTGGAGTGAATGTGCCCAGGCTGAGTGGAGTGAATGTGCCCAGGCTGAGTGGAGTGAATGTGCCCAGGCTGAGTGGAGTGGAGGTTCCCAGACTGAGTGGAGTGCAGGTTCCCAGGCAAAGTGGGACTGGAAGTGCCCAGGCTGAGTGGAGTGAATGTGCCCAGGCTGAATGGAGTGGAGGTGCCCAGGCTGAGTGGAGTGCGGGTTCCCAGGCAGAGTGGGATTGGAAGTGCCCAGGCTGAGTGGAGTGAATGTACCCAGGCTGAGTGGAG
Organism: Conger conger; assembly: GCF_963514075.1. Lineage (NCBI taxonomy): Eukaryota > Metazoa > Chordata > Actinopteri > Anguilliformes > Congridae > Conger > Conger conger. The sequence continues at coordinate 768,917 of NW_026890546.1, forward strand.
TGGAGGTGCCCAGGCTGAGTGGAGTTGGGGTTCCCTGGCAGAGTGGGATTGGAAGTGCCCAGGCTGAGTGGAGTGAATGTGCCCAGGCTGAGTGGAGTGGAGGTGCCCAGGCTGAGTGGAGTTGGGGTTCCCTGGCAGAGTGGGACTGGAAGTGCCAAGGCTGAGTGGAGTGAATGTACCCAGGCTGAGTGGAGTGGATGTGCCCAGGCTGAGTGGAGTGCTGGTTCCCAGGCAGAGTGGGATTGGAAGTTCCCAGGCTGAGTGGAGTGAATGTCCCCAGGCTGAGTGGATTGCATGTGCCCAGGCTGAGTGGAGTGCAGGTTCCCTGGCAGAGTGGGATTGGAAGTGCCCAGGCTGAGTGGAGTGAATGTGCCCAGCCTGAGTGAAGTGGAGGTGCCCAGGCCGAGTGGAGTGCAGGTTCCCAGGCAGAGTGGGACTGGAAGTGCCCAGGCGGAGTGGAGTGAATGTGCCCAGGATGAATGGGAGTCAATGTGCCTAGACAGAGTGGAGTGAATGTGCCCGGCCGCCAGAGCCCGAAACGTGCGTTTCCCCATTGCCTTGAATGGGCGCGGAGAGAGGGGGGCGCTTTTTGGCTCGTGGCGCGGGCACCGTTGCGCCAAAGCGTCAAGTGTCACCCCTCCCCGTGCTCGGGGCGGCCCCTTGGAGCTAACTGGCTGGGTCTGGAGGGCCTGCGAGGCCGCCCAGGAGAACGGGTCCAAACCGCGTTCCAATCGGACGAGAATTGAGGGCGGGACACAGTTCCGCGGTTCACTTTCCGCCCGGGCAAAGGGCCTATAAATTGCGGCGGGAGGGCTTAAGAGTGGGCCCCCGCGAGTCGGGTGGAGAGCCGGGTGTGGAGAGGAGTAGCGGAGGTTCCCAGTCAGAGTGGGAGTGGAGGTTCCTGGGCAGAGTGGGACTGGAAGTGCCCAGGCTGAGTGGAGTGAATGTGCCCTGGGTGAGTGGAGTGAATGTGGCCAGGCTGAGTGGAGTGGAGGTGCCCAGGCTGAGTGGAGTGCAGGTTCCCAGGCAGAGTGGGACTGGAAGTGCCCAGGCTGAGTGGAGTGAATGTGCCCAGGCTGAGTGGAGTGAATGTTCCCAGGCTTAATGGGAGTCAATGTGCCTAGACAGAGTGGAGTTGGGGTTCCGTGGCAGAGTGGGACTGGAAGTGCCAAGGCTGAGTGGAGTGAATGTACCCAGGCTGAGTGGAGTGGAGGTGCCCAGGCTGAGTGGAGTGGAGGTGCCCAGGCAGAGTGGGATTGGAAGTGCCAAGACTGAGTAGAGTGAATGTGCCCAGGCTGAGTGGAGTGAATGTGCCCAGGCTGAGTGGAGTGAATGTGCCCAGGCTGAATGGAGTGGAGGTGCCCAGGCTGAGTGGAGTGCGGGTTCCCAGGCAGAGTGGGATTGGAAGTGCCCAGGCTGAGTGGAGTGAATGTACCAAGGCTGAGTGGAGTGGAGGTGCCCAGGCTGAGTGGAGTTGGGGTTCCCTGGCAGAGTGGGATTGGAAGTGCCCAGGCTGAGTGGAGTGAATGTGCCCAGGCTGAGTGGAGTGGAGGTGCCCAGGCTGAGTGGAGTTGGGGTTCCCTGGCAGAGTGGGACTGGAAGTGCCAAGGCTGAGTGGAGTGAATGTACCCAGGCTGAGTGGAGTGGAGGTGCCCAGGCTGAGTGGAGTGCTGGTTCCCAGGCAGAGTGGGATTGGAAGTTCCCAGGCTGAGTGGAGTGAATGTCCCCAGGCTGAGTGGATTGCATGTGCCCAGGCTGAGTGGAGTGCAGGTTCCCTGGCAGAGTGGGATTGGAAGTACCCAGGCTGAGTGGAGTGAATGTGCCCAGCCTGAGTGAAGTGGAGGTGCCCAGGCCGAGTGGAGTGCAGGTTCCCAGGCAGAGTGGGACTGGAAGTGCCCAGGCGGAGTGGAGTGAATGTGCCCAGGATGAATGGGAGTCAATGTGCCTAGACAGAGTGGAGTGAATGTGCCCGGCCGCCGGAGCCCGAAACGTGCGTTTCTCCATTGCCTTGAATGGGCGCGGAGAGAGGGGGGCGCTTTTTGGCTCGTGGCCCGGGCACCGTTGCGCCAAAGCGTCAAGTGTCACCCCTCCCCGTGCTCGGGGCGGCCCCTTGGAGCTAACTGGCTGGGTCTGGAGGGCCTGCGAGGCCGCCCAGGAGAACGGGTCCAAACCGCATTCCAATCGGACGAGAATTGAGGGCGGGACACAGTTCCGCGGTTCACTTTCCGCCCGGGCAAAGGGCCTATAAATTGCGGCGGGAGGGCTTAAGAGTGGGCCCCCGCGAGTCGGGTGGAGAGCCGGGTGTGGAGAGGAGTAGCGGAGGTTCCCAGTCAGAGTGGGAGTGGAGGTTCCTGGGCAGAGTGGGACTGGAAGTGCCCAGGCTGAGTGGAGTGAATGTGCCCTGGGTGAGTGGAGTGAATGTGGCCAGGTTGAGTGGAGTGGAGGTGCCCAGGCTGAGTGGAGTGCAGGCACCCAGGCAGAGTGGGATTGGAACTGCCCAGGCTGAGTGGAATGAATGTGCCCAGGCTGAGTGGAGTGGAGGTGCCCAGGCTGAGTGGAGTTGGGGTTCCCTGGCAGAGTGGGACTGGAAGTGCCAAGGCTGAGTGGAGTGAATGTGCCCAGGCTGAGTGGAGTGGAGGTGCCCAGGCCGAGTGGAGTGCAGGTTCCCAGGCAGAGTGGGACTGGAAGTGCCAAGGCGGAGTGGAGTGAATGTGCCCAGGCTGAATGGGAGTCAATGTGCCTAGACAGAGTGGAGTGAATGTGCCCGGCCGCCGGAGCCCGAAACGTGCGTTTCCCCATTGCCTTGAATGGGCGCGGAGAGAGGGGGGCGCTTTTTGGCTCGTGGCGCGGGCACCGTTGCGCCAAAGCGTCAAGTGTCACACCTCCCCGTGCTCGGGGCGGCCCCTTGGAGCTAACTGGCTTGGTCTGGAGGGGCTGCGAGGCCGCCCAGGAGAACGGGTCCAAACCGCGTTCCGATCGGACGAGAATTGAGGGCGGGACACAGTTCCGCGGTTCACTTTCCGCCCGGGAAAAGGGCCTATAACTTGCGGCGGGAGGGCTTAAGAGTGGGCCCCCGCGAGTCGGGTGGAGAGCCGGGTGTGGAGAGGAGTAGCGGAGGTTCCCAGTCAGAGTGGGAGTGGAGGTTCCTGGGCAGAGTGGGACTGGAAGTGCCCAGGCTGAGTGGAGTGAATGTGCCAGGCTGAATGGAGTGGAGGTGCCCAGGCTGAGTGGAGTGCGGGTTCCCAGGCAGAGTGGGATTGGAAGTGCCCAGGCTGAGTGGAGTGAATGTACCCAGGCTGAGTGGAGTGGAGGTGCCCAGGCTGAGTGGAGTTGGGGTTCCCTGGCAGAGTGGGATTGGATGTGCCCAGGCTGAGTGGAGTGAATGTGCCCAGGCTGAGTGGAGTGGAGGTGCCCAGGCTGAGTGGAGTTGGGGTTCCCTGGCAGAGTGGGACTGGAAGTGCCAAGGCTGAGTGGAGTGAATGTACCCAGGCTCAGTGGAGTGGAGGTGCCCAGGCTGAGTGGAGTGCTGGTTCCCAGGCAGAGTGGGATTGGAAGTTCCCAGGCTGAGTGGAGTGAATGTCCCCAGGCTGAGTGGATTGCATGTGCCCAGGCTGAGTGGAGTGCAGGTTCCCTGGCAGAGTGGGATTGGAAGTGCCCAGGCTGAGTGGAGTGAATGTGCCCAGCCTGAGTGAAGTGGAGGTGCCCAGGCCGAGTGGAGTGCAGGTTCCCAGGCAGAGTGGGACTGGAAGTGCCCAGGCGGAGTGGAGTGAATGTGCCCAGGATGAATGGGAGTCAATGTGCCTAGACAGAGTGGAGTGAATGTGCCCGGCCGCCGGAGCCCGAAACGTGCGTTTCCCCATTGCCTTGAATGGGCGCGGAGAGAGGGGGGCGCTTTTTGGCTCGTGGCGCGGGCACCGTTGCGCCAAAGCGTCAAGTGTCACCCCTCCCCGTGCTCGGGGCGGCCCCTTGGAGCTAACTGGCTGGGTCTGGAGGGCCTGCGAGGCCGCCCAGGAGAACGGGTCCAAACCGCGTTCCAATTGGACGAGAATTGAGGGCGGGACACAGTTCCGCGGTTCACTTTCCGCCCGGGCAAAGGGCCTATAAATTGCGGCGGGAGGGCTTAAGAGTGGGCCCCCGCCAGTCGGGTGGAGAGCCGGGTGTGGAGAGGAGTAGCGGAGGTTCCCAGTCAGAGTGGGAGTGGAGGTTCCTGGGCAGAGTGGGACTGGAAGTGCCCAGGCTGAGTGGAGTGAATGTGCCCTGGGTGAGTGGAGTGAATGTGGCCAGGCTGAGTGGAGTGGAGGTGCCCAGGCTGAGTGGAGTGCAGGTTCCCAGGCAGAGTGGGACTGGAAGTGCCCAGGCTGAGTGGAGTGAATGTGCCCAGGCTGAGTGGAGTGAATGTTCCCAGGCTGAATGGGAGTCAATGTGCCTAGACAGAGTGGAGTTGGGGTTCCGTGGCAGAGTGGGACTGGAAGTGCCAAGGCTGAGTGGAGTGAATGTACCCAGGCTGAGTGGAGTGGAGGTGCCCAGGCTGAGTGGAGTGGAGGTGCCCAGGCTGAGTGGAGTGCAGGTTCCCTGGCAGAGTGGGATTGGAAGTGCCAAGGCTGAGTGGAGTGAATGTACCCAGGCTGAGTGGAGTGGAGGTGCCCAGGCTGAGTGGAGTGAATGTACCCAGGCTGAGTGGAGTGGAGGTGCCCAAGCTGAGTGGAGTGAATGTGCCCAGGCTGAGTGGAGTGAATGTGCCCAGGCTGAGTGGAGTGAATGTGCCGAGGCTGAGTGGAGTGGAGGTGCCCAGGCTGAGTGGAGTGCAGGTTCCCAGGCTGAGTGGGATTGGAAGTGCCCAGGCTGAGTGGAGTGAATGTGCCCAGGCTGAGTGGAGTGGAGGTGCCCAGGCTGAGTGGAGTTGGGGTTCCCTGGCAGAGTGGGATTGGAAGTGCCCAGGCTGAGTGGAGTGAATGTGCCCAGGCTGAGTGGAGTGGAGGTGCCCAGGCCGAGTTGAGTGCAGGTTCCCAGGCAGAGTGGGACTGGAAGTGCCCAGGCGGAGTGGAGTGAATGTGCCCAGGCTGAATGGGAGTCAATGTGCCTAGACAGAGAGGAGTGAATGTGCCCGGCCGCCGGAGCCCGAAACGTGCGTTTCCCCATTGCCTTGAATGGGCGCGGAGAGAGGGGGGCGCTTTTTGGCTCGTGGCGCGGGCACCGTTGCGCCAAAGCGTCAAGTGTCACAACTCCCCGTGCTCGGGGCGGCCCCTTGGAGCTAACTGGCTTGGTCTGGAGGGGCTGCGAGGCCGCCCAGGAGAACGGGTCCAAACCGCGTTCCGATCGGACGAGAATTGAGGGCGGGACACAGTTCCGCGGTTCACTTTCCGCCCGGGCAAAGGGCCTATAACTTGCGGCGGGAGGGCTTCAGAGTGGGCCCCCGCGAGTCGGGTGGAGAGCCGGGTGTGGAGAGGAGTAGCGGAGGTTCCCAGTCAGAGTGGGAGTGGAGGTTCCTGGGCAGAGTGGGACTGGAAGTGCCCAGGCTGAGTGGAGTGAATGTGCCCTGGCTGAGTGGAGTGAATGTGGCCAGGCTGAGTGGAGTGGAGGTGCCCAGGCTGAGTGGAGTGCAGGCACCCAGGCAGAGTGGGATTGGAAGTGCCCAGGTTGAGTGGAGTGAATGTGCCCAGGCTGAGTGGAGTGGAGGTGCCCAGGCAGAGTGGGATTGGAAGTGCCCAGGCTGAGTGGAGTGAATGTGCCCAGGCTGAGTGGAGTGGAGGTGCCCAGGCTGAGTGGAGTTGGGGTTCCCTGGCAGAGTGGGACTGGAAGTGCCAAGGCTGAGTGGAGTGAATGTGCCCAGGCTGAGTGGAGTGGAGGTGCCCAGGCCGAGTGGAGTGCAGGTTCCCAGGCAGAGTGGGACTGGAAGTGCCCAGGCGGAGTGGAGTGAATGTGCCCAGGCTGAATGGAGTGGAGGTGCCCAGGCTGAGTGGAGTGCAGGTTCCCTGGCAGAGTGGGATTGGAAGTGCCCAGGCTGAGTGCAGTGAATGTGCCCAGGCGGAGTGGAGTGAATGTGCCCAGGCTGAATGGAGTGGAGGTGCCCAGGCTGAGTGGAGTGCAGGTTCCCTGGCAGAGTGGGATTGGAAGTGCCCAGGCTGAGTGCAGTGAATGTGCCCAGGCTGAGTGGAGTGGAGGTGCCAGGCTGAGTGGAGTTGGGGTTCCCTGGCAGAGTGGGACTGGAAGTGCCAAGACAGAGTGGAGTGAATGTGCCCAGGCTGAGTGGAGTGGAGGTGCCCAGGCTGAGTAAAGTTGGGGTTCCCAGGCAGAGAGGGACTGGAAGTGCCCTGGCTGAGTGGAGTGAATGTGCCCAGGCTGCGTGGAGTGGAAATTCCCAGGCTGAGTGGAGTGCAGGTTCCCAGCAGAGTGGGACTGGAAGTGCCCAGGCTGAGTGGAGTGAATGTGCCCAGGCTGAGTGGAGTGAATGTGCCCAGGCTGAGTGGAGTGAATGTGCCCAGGCTGAGTGGAGTGGAGGTGCCCAGACTGAGTGGAGTGCAGGTTCCCAGGCAAAGTGGGACTGGAAGTGCCCAGGCTGAGTGGAGTGAATGTGCCCAGGCTGAATGGAGTGGAGGTGCCCAGGCTGAGTGGAGTGCGGGTTCCCAGGCAGAGTGGGATTGGAAGTGCCCAGGCTGAGTGGAGTGAATGTACCCAGGCTGAGTGGAGTGGAGGTGCCCAGGCTGAGTGGAGTTGGGGTTCCCTGGCAGAGTGGGATTGGAAGTGCCCAGGCTGAGTGGAGTGAATGTGCCCAGGCTGAGTGGAGTGGAGGTGCCCAGGCTGAGTGGAGTTGAGGTTCCCTGGCAGAGTGGGACTGGAAGTGCCAAGGCTGAGTGGAGTGAATGTACCCAGGCTCAGTGGAGTGGAGGTGCCCAGGCTGAGTGGAGTGCTGGTTCCCAGGCAGAGTGGGATTGGAAGTTCCCAGGCTGAGTGGAGTGAATGTCCCCAAGCTGAGTGGATTGCATGTGCCCAGGCTGAGTGGAGTGCAGGTTCCCTGGCAGAGTGGGATTGGAAGTGCCCAGGCTGAGTGGAGTGAATGTGCCCAGCCTGAGTGAAGTGGAGGTGCCCAGGCCGAGTGGAGTGCAGGTTCCCAGGCAGAGTGGGACTGGAAGTGCCCAGGCGGAGTGGAGTGAATGTGCCCAGGATGAATGGGAGTCAATGTGCCTAGACAGAGTGGAGTGAATGTGCCCGGCCGCCGGAGCCCGAAACGTGCCTTTCCCCATTGCCTTGAATGGGCGCGGAGAGAGGGGGGCGCTTTTTGGCTCGTGGCGCGGGCACCGTTGCGCCAAAGCGTCAAGTGTCACCCCTCCCCGTGCTCGGGGCGGCCCCTTGGAGCTAACTGGCTGGGTCTGGAGGGCCTGCGAGGCCGCCCAGGAGAACGGGTCCAAACCGCGTTCCAATCGGACGAGAATTGAGGGCGGGACACAGTTCCGCGGTTCACTTTCCCCCCGGGCAAAGGGCCTATAAATTGCGGCGGGAGGGCTTAAGAGTGGGCCCCCGCGAGTCGGGTGGAGAGCCGGGTGTGGAGAGGAGTAGCGGAGGTTCCCAGTCAGAGTGGGAGTGGAGGTTCCTGGGCAGAGTGGGACTGGAAGTGTCCAGGCTGAGTGGAGTGAATGTGCCCTGGGTGAGTGGAGTGAATGTGGCCAGGCTGAGTGGAGTGGAGGTGCCCAGGCTGAGTGGAGTGCAGGTTCCCAGGCAGAGTGGGACTGGAAGTGCCCAGGCTGAGTGGAGTGAATGTGCCCAGGCTGAGTGGAGTGAATGTTCCCAGGCTGAATGGGAGTCAATGTGCCTAGACAGAGTGGAGTTGGGGTTCCGTGGCAGAGTGGGACTGGAAGTGCCAAGGCTGAGTGGAGTGAATGTACCCAGGCTGAGTGGAGTGGAGGTGCCCAGGCAGAGTGGAGTGGAGGTGCCCAGGCAGAGTGGGATTGGAAGTGCCAAGACTGAGTGGAGTGAATGTGCCCAGGCTGAGTGGAGTGGAGGTGCCCAGGCTGAGTGGAGTTGGGGTTCCCTGGCAGAGTGGGACTGGAAGTGCCAAGGCTGAGTGGAGTGAATGTGCCCAGGCTGAGTGGAGTGGAGGTGCCCAGGCCGAGTGGAGTGCAGGTTCCCAGGCAGAGTGGGACTGGAAGTGCCCAGGCGGAGTGGAGTGAATGTGCCCAGGCTGAATGGAGTGGAGGTGCCCAGGCTGAGTGGAGTGCAGGTTCCCTGGCAGAGTGGGATTGGAAGTGCCCAGGCTGAGTGCAGTGAATGTGCCCAGGCGGAGTGGAGTGAATGTGCCCAGGCTGAATGGAGTGGAGGTGCCCAGGCTGAGTGGAGTGCAGGTTCCCTGGCAGAGTGGGATTGGAAGTGCCCAGGCTGAGTGCAGTGAATGTGCCCAGGCTGAGTGGAGTGGAGGTGCCAGGCTGAGTGGAGTTGGGGTACCCTGGCAGAGTGGGACTGGAAGTGCCAAGGCTGAGTGGAGTGAATGTACCCAGGCTGAGTGGAGTGGAGGTGCCCAGGCTGAGTGGAGTGAATGTACCCAGGCTGAGTGGAGTGGAGGTGCCCAAGCTGAGTGGAGTGAATGTGCCCAGCCTGAGTGGAGTGAATGTGCCCAGGCAGAGTGGAGTGAATGTGCCAAGGCTGAGTGGAGTGGAGGTGCCCAGGCTGAGTGGAGTGCAGGTTCCCAGGCTGAGTGGGATTGGAAGTGCCCAGGCTGAGTGGAGTGAATGTGCCCAGGCTGAGTGGAGTGGAGGTGCCCAGGCTGAGTGGAGTTGGGGTTCCCTGGCAGAGTGGGATTGGAAGTGCCCAGGCTGAGTGGAGTGAATGTGCCCAGGCTGAGTGGAGTGGAGGTGCCCAGGCCGAGTGGAGTGCAGGTTCCCAGGCAGAGTGGGACTGGAAGTGCCCAGGCGGAGTGGAGTGAATGTGCCCAGGCTGAATGGGAGTCAATGTGCCTAGACAGAGTGGAGTGAATGTGCCCGGCCGCCGGAGCCCGAAACGTGCGTTTCCCCATTGCCTTGAATGGGCGCGGAGAGAGGGGGGCGCTTTTTGGCTCGTGGCGCGGGCACCGTTGCGCCAAAGCGTCAAGTGTCACACCTCCCCGTGCTCGGGGCGGCCCCTTGGAGCTAACTGGCTTGGTCTGGAGGGGCTGCGAGGCCGCCCAGGAGAACGGGTCCAAACCGCGTTCCGATCGGACGAGAATTGAGGGCGGGACACAGTTCCGCGGTTCACTTTCCGCCCGGGCAAAGGGCCTATAACTTGCGGCGGGAGGGCTTAAGAGTGGGCCCCCGCGAGTCGGGTGGAGAGCCGGGTGTGGAGAGGAGTAGCGGAGGTTCCCAGTCAGAGTGGGAGTGGAGGTTCCTGGGCAGAGTGGGACTGGAAGTGCCCAGGCTGAGTGGAGTGAATGTGCCCTGGCTGAGTGGAGTGAATGTGCCCAGGCTGAGTGGAGTGAATGTGCCCAGGCTGAGTGGAGTGAATGTGCCCAGGATGACTGGGGAGAATGTGCCCAGGCTGAGTGGAGTGAATGTTCCCAGGCTGAATGGGAGTCAATGTGCCTAGACAGAGTGGAGTGAATGTGCCCAGGCTGAGTGGAGTGGAGGTGCCCAGGCTGAGTGGAGTTGGGGTTCCCAGGCAGAGAGGGACTGGAAGTGCCCTGGCTGAGTGGAGTGAATGTGCCCAGGCTGCGTGGAGTGGAGGTTCCCAGGCTGAGTGGAGTGCAGGTTCCCAGCAGAGTGGGATTGGAAGTACCCAGGCTGAGTGGAGTGGAGGTGCCCAGGCTGAGTGGAGTGCAGGTTCCCAGGCAGAGTGGGATTGGAAGTGGCCAGGCTGAGTGGAGTGAATGTGCCCAGGCTGAGTGGAGTGGAGGTGCCAAGGCTGAGTGGAGTTGGGGTTCCCTGGCAGAGTGGGACTGGAAGTGCCAAGGCTGAGTGGAGTGAATGTACCCAGGCTGAGTGGAGTGGAGGTGCCCAGGCTGAGTGGAGTGCTGGTTCCCAGGCAGAGTGGGATTGGAAGTGCCTAGGCTGAGTGGAGTAATGTACCCAGGCTGAGTGGAGTGCAGGTGCCCAGGCTGAGTGGAGTGCAGGTTCCCAGGCAGAGTGGGACTGGAAGTGCCCAGGCTGAGTGGAGTGAATGTGCCCTGGCTGAGTGGAGTGAATGTGGCCAGGCTGAGTGGAGTGGAGGTGCCCAGGCCGAGTGGAGTGCAGGTTCCCAGGCAGAGTGGGACTGGAAGTGCCCAGGCTGAGTGGAGTGAATGTGCCCAGGCTGAGTGGAGTGGAGGTGCCCAGGCTGAGTGGAGTTGGGGGTCCCTGGCAGAGTGGGACTTTAAGTGTCAAGGCTGAGTGGAGTGAATGTGCCCAGGCTGAGTGGAGTGGAGGTGCCCAGGCTGAGTGGAGTGCAGGTTCCCAGGCAGAGTGGGATTGGAAGTGCCCAGGCTGAGTGGAGTGAATGTACCCAGGCTGAGTGGAGTGGAGGTGCCCAGGCTGAGTGGAGTGCAGGTTCCCAGGCAGAGTGGGATTGGAAGTGCCCAGGCTGAGTGGAGTGAATGTGCCCAGGCTGAGTGGAGTTGGGGTTCCCTGGCAGAGTGGGACTGGAAGTGCCAAGGCTGAGTGGAGTGAATGTGCCCAGGCTGAGTGGAGTGGAGGTGCCCAGGCCGAGTGGAGTGCAGGTTCCCAGGCAGAGTGGGACTGGAAGTGCCAAGGCTGAGTGGAGTGAATGTGCCCAGGCTGAGTGGAGTGGAGGTGCCCAGGCTGAGTGGAGTTGGGGTTCCCTGGCAGAGTGGGACTGGAAGTGCCAAGGCTGAGTGGAGTGAATGTGCCCAGGCTGAGTGGAGTGGAGGTGCCCAGGCCGAGTGGAGTGCAGGTTCCCAGGCAGAGTGGGACTGGAAGTGCCCAGGCGGAGTGGAGTGAATGTGCCCAGGCTGAATGGGAGTCAATGTGCCTAGAAAGAGTGGAGTGAATGTGCCCGGCCGCCGGAGCCCGAAACGTGCGTTTCCCCATTGCCTTGAATGGGCGCGGAGAGAGGGGGGCGCTTTTTGGCTCGTGGCGCGGGCACCGTTGCGCCAAAGCGTCAAGTGTCACACCTCCCCGTGCTCGGGGCGGCCCCTTGGAGCTAACTGGCTGGGTCTGGAGGGGCTGCGAGGCCGCCCAGGAGAACGGGTCCTAACCGCGTTCCGATCGGACGAGAATTGAGGGCGGGACACAGTTCCGCGGTTCACTTTCCGCCCGGGCAAAGGGCCTATAACTTGCGGCGGGAGGGCTTAAGAGTGGGCCCCCGCGAGTCGAGTGGAGAGCCGGGTGTGGAGAGGAGTAGCGGAGGTTCCCAGTCAGAGTGGGAGTGGAGGTTCCTGGGCAGAGTGGGACTGGAAGTGCCCAGGCTGAGTGGAGTGAATGTGCCCTGGCTGAGTGGAGTGAATGTGCCCAGGCTGAGTGGAGTGAATGTGCCCAGGCTGAGTGGAGTGAATGTGCCCAGGCTGACTGGAGAGAATGTGCCCAGGCTGAGTGGATTGGAGGTGCCCAGGCTGAGTGGAGTGCAGGTTCCCAGGCAGAGTGGGACTGGAAGTGCCCAGGCTGAGTGGAGTGAATGTGCCCAGGCTGAGTGGAGTGGAGGTGCCCAGGCTGAGTGGAGTTTGGGTTCCCTGGTAGAGTGGGACTGGAAGTGCCAAGGCTGAGTGGAGTGAATGTGCCCAGGCTGACTGGAGTGGAGGTGCCCAAGCCGAGTGGAGTGCAGGTTCCCAGGCAGAGTGGGACTGGAAGTGCCCAGGCGGAGTGGAGTGAATGTGCCCAGGCTGAATGGGAGTCAATGTGCCTAGACAGAGTGGAGTGAATGTGCCCGGCCGCCGGAACCCGAAACGTGCGTTTCCCCATTGCCTTGAATGGGCGCGGAGAGAGGGGGGCGCTTTTTGGCTCGTGGCGCGGGCACCGTTGCGCCAAAGCGTCAAGTGTCACACCTCCCCGTGCTCGGGGCGGCCCCTTGGAGCTAACTGGCTGGGTCTGGAGGGGCTGCGAGGCCGCCCAGGAGAACGGGTCCAAACCGCGTTCCGATCGGACGAGAATTGAGGGCGGGACACAGTTCCGCGGTTCACTTTTCGCCCGGGCAAAGGGCCTATAACTTGCGGCGGGAGGGCTTAAGAGTGGGCCCCCGCGAGTCGGGTGGAGAGCCGGGTGTGGAGAGGAGTAGCGGAGGTTCCCAGTCAGAGTGGGAGTGGAGGTTCCTGGGAAGAGTGGGACTGGAAGTGCCCAGGCTGAGTGGAGTGAATGTGCCCTGGCTGAGTGGAGTGAATGTGCCCAGGCTGAGTGGAGTGAATGTGCCCAGGCTGAGTGGAGTGAATGTGCCCAGGCTGAGTGGAGAGAATGTGCCCAGGCTGAGTGGACTGGAGGTGCCCAGGCTGAGTGGAGTGCAGGTTCCCAGGCAGAGTGGGACTGGAAGTGCCCAGGCTGAGTGGAGTGAATGTGCCCAGCCTGAGTGGAGTGAATGATCCCAGGCTGAATGGGAGTCAATGTGCCTAGACAGAGTGGAGTGAATGTGCCCAGGCTGAGAGGAGTGGAGGTGCCCAGGCTGAGTGGAGTTGGGGTTCCCAGGAAGAGAGGGACTGGAAGTGCCCTGGCTGAGTGGAGTGAATGTGCCCAGGCTGCGTGGAGTGGAGGTTCCCAGGCTGAGTGGAGTGCAGGCTCCCAGCAGAGTGGGACTGGAAGTGCCCAGGCTGAGTGGAGTGAATGTGCCCAGGCTGAGTGCAGTGAATGTGCCCAGGCAGAGTGGAGTGAATGTGCCCAGGCTGAGTGGAGTGGAGGTGCCCAGGCTGAGTGGAGTGCAGGTTCCCAGGCAGAGTGGGACTGGAAGTGCCCAGGCTGAGTGGAGTGAATGTGCCCAGGCTGAATGGAGTGGAGGTGCCCAGGCTGAGTGGAGTGCAGGTTCCCAGGCAGAGTGGGATTGGAAGTGCCCAGGCTGAGTGGAGTGAATGTGCCCAGGCTGAGTGGAGTGGAGGTGCCCAGGCTGAGTGGAGTTGGGGTTCCCTGGCAGAGTGGGACTGGAAGTGCCAACGCTGAGTGGAGTGAATGTGCCCAGGCTGAGTGGAGTGGAGGTGCCCAGGCTGAGTGGAGTGCTGGTTCCCAGGCAGAGTGGGATTGGAAGTGCCCAGGCTGAGTGGAGTGAATGTGCCCAGGCTGAGTGGAGTGGAGGTGCCCAGGCTGAGTGGAGTTGGGGTTCCCTGGCAGAGTGGGACTGGAAGTGCCAAGGCTGAGTGGAGTGAATGTGCCCAGGCTGAGTGGAGTGGAGGTGCCCAGGCCGAGTGGAGTGCAGGTTCCCAGGCAGAGTGGGACTGGAAGTGCCCAGGCGGAGTGGAGTGAATGTGCCCGGGCTGAATGGAGTGGAGGTGCCCAGGCTGAGTGGAGTGCAGGTTCCCTGGCAGAGTGGGATTGGAAGTGCCCAGGCTGAGTGCAGTGAATGTGCCCAGGCGGAGTGGAGTGAATGTGCCCAGGCTGAATGGAGTGGAGGTGCCCAGGCTGAGTGGAGTGCAGGTTCCCTGGCAGAGTGGGATTGGAAGTGCCCAGGCTGAGTGCAGTGAATGTGCCCAGGCTGAGTGGAGTGGAGGTGCCAGGCTGAGTGGAGTTGGGGTACCCTGGCAGAGTGGGACTGGAAGTGCCAAGGCTGAGTGGAGTGAATGTACCCAGGCTGAGTGGAGTGGAGGTGCCCAGGCTGAGTGGAGTGAATGTACCCAGGCTGAGTGGAGTGGAGGTGCCCAAGCTGAGTGGAGTGAATGTGCCCAGCCTGAGTGGAGTGAATGTGCCCAGGCAGAGTGGAGTGAATGTGCCAAGGCTGAGTGGAGTGGAGGTGCCCAGGCTGAGTGGAGTGCAGGTTCCCAGGCTGAGTGGGATTGGAAGTGCCCAGGCTGAGTGGAGTGAATGTGCCCAGGCTGAGTGGAGTGGAGGTGCCCAGGCTGAGTGGAGTTGGGGTTCCCTGGCAGAGTGGGATTGGAAGTGCCCAGGCTGAGTGGAGTGAATGTGCCCAGGCTGAGTGGAGTGGAGGTGCCCAGGCCGAGTGGAGTGCAGGTTCCCAGGCAGAGTGGGACTGGAAGTGCCCAGGCGGAGTGGAGTGAATGTGCCCAGGCTGAATGGGAGTCAATGTGCCTAGACAGAGTGGAGTGAATGTGCCCGGCCGCCGGAGCCCGAAACGTGCGTTTCCCCATTGCCTTGAATGAGCGCGGAGAGAGGGGGGCGCTTTTTGGCTCGTGGCGCGGGCACCGTTGCGCCAAAGCGTCAAGTGTCACACCTCCCCGTGCTCGGGGCGGCCCCTTGGAGCTAACTGGCTTGGTCTGGAGGGGCTGCGAGGCCGCCCAGGAGAACGGGTCCAAACCGCGTTCCGATCGGACGAGAATTGAGGGCGGGACACAGTTCCGCGGTTCACTTTCCGCCCGGGCAAAGGGCCTATAACTTGCGGCGGGAGGGCTTAAGAGTGGGCCCCCGCGAGTCGGGTGGAGAGCCGGGTGTGGAGAGGAGTAGCGGAGGTTCCCAGTCAGAGTGGGAGTGGAGGTTCCTGGGCAGAGTGGGACTGGAAGTGCCCAGGCTGAGTGGAGTGAATGTGCCCTGGCTGAGTGGAGTGAATGTGCCCAGGCTGAGTGGAGTGAATGTGCCCAGGCTGAGTGGAGTGAATGTGCCCAGGCTGACTGGGGAGAATGTGCCCAGGCTGAGTGGAGTGAATGTTCCCAGGCTGAATGGGAGTCAATGTGCCTAGACAGAGTGGAGTGAATGTGCCCAGGCTGAGTGGAGTGGAGGTGCCCAGGCTGAGTGGAGTTGGGGTTCCCAGGCAGAGAGGGACTGGAAGTGCCCTGGCTGAGTGGAGTGAATGTGCCCAGGCTGCGTGGAGTGGAGGTTCCCAGGCTGAGTGGAGTGCAGGTTCCCAGCAGAGTGGGATTGGAAGTACCCAGGCTGAGTGGAGTGGAGGTGCCCAGGCTGAGTGGAGTGCAGGTTCCCAGGCAGAGTGGGATTGGAAGTGGCCAGGCTGAGTGGAGTGAATGTGCCCAGGCTGAGTGGAGTGGAGGTGCCAAGGCTGAGTGGAGTTGGGGTTCCCTGGCAGAGTGGGACTGGAAGTGCCAAGGCTGAGTGGAGTGAATGTACCCAGGCTGAGTGGAGTGGAGGTGCCCAGGCTGAGTGGAGTGCTGGTTCCCAGGCAGAGTGGGATTGGAAGTGCCTAGGCTGAGTGGAGTAATGTACCCAGGCTGAGTGGAGTGCAGGTGCCCAGGCTGAGTGGAGTGCAGGTTCCCAGGCAGAGTGGGACTGGAAGTGCCCAGGCTGAGTGGAGTGAATGTGCCCTGGCTGAGTGGAGTGAATGTGGCCAGGCTGAGTGGAGTGGAGGTGCCCAGGCCGAGTGGAGTGCAGGTTCCCAGGCAGAGTGGGACTGGAAGTGCCCAGGCTGAGTGGAGTGAATGTGCCCAGGCTGAGTGGAGTGGAGGTGCCCAGGCTGAGTGGAGTTGGGGGTCCCTGGCAGAGTGGGACTGTAAGTGTCAAGGCTGAGTGGAGTGAATGTGCCCAGGCTGAGTGGAGTGGAGGTGCCCAGGC
This sequence comes from Conger conger, assembly GCF_963514075.1. Taxonomy (NCBI): domain Eukaryota; kingdom Metazoa; phylum Chordata; class Actinopteri; order Anguilliformes; family Congridae; genus Conger; species Conger conger. The sequence goes on from NW_026890546.1 coordinate 784,456, forward strand.
TGAGTGGAGTGCAGGTTCCCAGGCAGAGTGGGATTGGAAGTGCCCAGGCTGAGTGGAGTGAATGTACCCAGGCTGAGTGGAGTGGAGGTGCCCAGGCTGAGTGGAGTGCAGGTTCCCAGGCAGAGTGGGATTGGAAGTGCCCAGGCTGAGTGGAGTGAATGTGCCCAGGCTGAGTGGAGTTGGGGTTCCCTGGCAGAGTGGGACTGGAAGTGCCAAGGCTGAGTGGAGTGAATGTGCCCAGGCTGAGTGGAGTGGAGGTGCCCAGGCCGAGTGGAGTGCAGGTTCCCAGGCAGAGTGGGACTGGAAGTGCCAAGGCTGAGTGGAGTGAATGTGCCCAGGCTGAGTGGAGTGGAGGTGCCCAGGCTGAGTGGAGTTGGGGTTCCCTGGCAGAGTGGGACTGGAAGTGCCAAGGCTGAGTGGAGTGAATGTGCCCAGGCTGAGTGGAGTGGAGGTGCCCAGGCCGAGTGGAGTGCAGGTTCCCAGGCAGAGTGGGACTGGAAGTGCCCAGGCGGAGTGGAGTGAATGTGCCCAGGCTGAATGGGAGTCAATGTGCCTAGAAAGAGTGGAGTGAATGTGCCCGGCCGCCGGAGCCCGAAACGTGCGTTTCCCCATTGCCTTGAATGGGCGCGGAGAGAGGGGGGCGCTTTTTGGCTCGTGGCGCGGGCACCGTTGCGCCAAAGCGTCAAGTGTCACACCTCCCCGTGCTCGGGGCGGCCCCTTGGAGCTAACTGGCTGGGTCTGGAGGGGCTGCGAGGCCGCCCAGGAGAACGGGTCCTAACCGCGTTCCGATCGGACGAGAATTGAGGGCAGGACACAGTTCCGCGGTTCACTTTCCGCCCGGGCAAAGGGCCTATAACTTGCGGCGGGAGGGCTTAAGAGTGGGCCCCCGCGAGTCGGGTGGAGAGCCGGGTGTGGAGAGGAGTAGCGGAGGTTCCCAGTCAGAGTGGGAGTGGAGGTTCCTGGGCAGAGTGGGACTGGAAGTGCCCAGGCTGAGTGGAGTGAATGTGCCCTGGCTGAGTGGAGTGAATGTGCCCAGGCTGAGTGGAGTGAATGTGCCCAGGCTGAGTGGAGTGAATGTGCCCAGGCTGACTGGAGAGAATGTGCCCAGGCTGAGTGGATTGGAGGTGCCCAGGCTGAGTGGAGTGCAGGTTCCCAGGCAGAGTGGGACTGGAAGTGCCCAGGCTGAGTGGAGTGAATGTGCCCAGGCTGAGTGGAGTGGAGGTGCCCAGGCTGAGTGGAGTTTGGGTTCCCTGGTAGAGTGGGACTGGAAGTGCCAAGGCTGAGTGGAGTGAATGTGCCCAGGCTGACTGGAGTGGAGGTGCCCAAGCCGAGTGGAGTGCAGGTTCCCAGGCAGAGTGGGACTGGAAGTGCCCAGGCGGAGTGGAGTGAATGTGCCCAGGCTGAATGGGAGTCAATGTGCCTAGACAGAGTGGAGTGAATGTGCCCGGCCGCCGGAACCCGAAACGTGCGTTTCCCCATTGCCTTGAATGGGCGCGGAGAGAGGGGGGCGCTTTTTGGCTCGTGGCGCGGGCACCGTTGCGCCAAAGCGTCAAGTGTCACACCTCCCCGTGCTCGGGGCGGCCCCTTGGAGCTAACTGGCTGGGTCTGGAGGGGCTGCGAGGCCGCCCAGGAGAACGGGTCCAAACCGCGTTCCGATCGGACGAGAATTGAGGGCGGGACACAGTTCCGCGGTTCACTTTTCGCCCGGGCAAAGGGCCTATAACTTGCGGCGGGAGGGCTTAAGAGTGGGCCCCCGCGAGTCGGGTGGAGAGCCGGGTGTGGAGAGGAGTAGCGGAGGTTCCCAGTCAGAGTGGGAGTGGAGGTTCCTGGGAAGAGTGGGACTGGAAGTGCCCAGGCTGAGTGGAGTGAATGTGCCCTGGCTGAGTGGAGTGAATGTGCCCAGGCTGAGTGGAGTGAATGTGCCCAGGCTGAGTGGAGTGAATGTGCCCAGGCTGAGTGGAGAGAATGTGCCCAGGCTGAGTGGACTGGAGGTGCCCAGGCTGAGTGGAGTGCAGGTTCCCAGGCAGAGTGGGACTGGAAGTGCCCAGGCTGAGTGGAGTGAATGTGCCCAGCCTGAGTGGAGTGAATGATCCCAGGCTGAATGGGAGTCAATGTGCCTAGACAGAGTGGAGTGAATGTGCCCAGGCTGAGAGGAGTGGAGGTGCCCAGGCTGAGTGGAGTTGGGGTTCCCAGGAAGAGAGGGACTGGAAGTGCCCTGGCTGAGTGGAGTGAATGTGCCCAGGCTGCGTGGAGTGGAGGTTCCCAGGCTGAGTGGAGTGCAGGCTCCCAGCAGAGTGGGACTGGAAGTGCCCAGGCTGAGTGGAGTGAATGTGCCCAGGCTGAGTGCAGTGAATGTGCCCAGGCAGAGTGGAGTGAATGTGCCCAGGCTGAGTGGAGTGGAGGTGCCCAGGCTGAGTGGAGTGCAGGTTCCCAGGCAGAGTGGGACTGGAAGTGCCCAGGCTGAGTGGAGTGAATGTGCCCAGGCTGAATGGAGTGGAGGTGCCCAGGCTGAGTGGAGTGCAGGTTCCCAGGCAGAGTGGGATTGGAAGTGCCCAGGCTGAGTGGAGTGAATGTGCCCAGGCTGAGTGGAGTGGAGGTGCCCAGGCTGAGTGGAGTTGGGGTTCCCTGGCAGAGTGGGACTGGAAGTGCCAACGCTGAGTGGAGTGAATGTGCCCAGGCTGAGTGGAGTGGAGGTGCCCAGGCTGAGTGGAGTGCTGGTTCCCAGGCAGAGTGGGATTGGAAGTGCCCAGGCTGAGTGGAGTGAATGTGCCCAGGCTGAGTGGAGTGGAGGTGCCCAGGCTGAGTGGAGTTGGGGTTCCCTGGCAGAGTGGGACTGGAAGTGCCAAGGCTGAGTGGAGTGAATGTGCCCAGGCTGAGTGGAGTGGAGGTGCCCAGGCCGAGTGGAGTGCAGGTTCCCAGGCAGAGTGGGACTGGAAGTGCCCAGGCGGAGTGGAGTGAATGTGCCCGGGCTGAATGGAGTGGAGGTGCCCAGGCTGAGTGGAGTGCAGGTTCCCTGGCAGAGTGGGATTGGAAGTGCCCAGGCTGAGTGCAGTGAATGTGCCCAGGCGGAGTGGAGTGAATGTGCCCAGGCTGAATGGAGTGGAGGTGCCCAGGCTGAGTGGAGTGCAGGTTCCCTGGCAGAGTGGGATTGGAAGTGCCCAGGCTGAGTGCAGTGAATGTGCCCAGGCTGAGTGGAGTGGAGGTGCCAGGCTGAGTGGAGTTGGGGTACCCTGGCAGAGTGGGACTGGAAGTGCCAAGGCTGAGTGGAGTGAATGTACCCAGGCTGAGTGGAGTGGAGGTGCCCAGGCTGAGTGGAGTGAATGTACCCAGGCTGAGTGGAGTGGAGGTGCCCAAGCTGAGTGGAGTGAATGTGCCCAGCCTGAGTGGAGTGAATGTGCCCAGGCAGAGTGGAGTGAATGTGCCAAGGCTGAGTGGAGTGGAGGTGCCCAGGCTGAGTGGAGTGCAGGTTCCCAGGCTGAGTGGGATTGGAAGTGCCCAGGCTGAGTGGAGTGAATGTGCCCAGGCTGAGTGGAGTGGAGGTGCCCAGGCTGAGTGGAGTTGGGGTTCCCTGGCAGAGTGGGATTGGAAGTGCCCAGGCTGAGTGGAGTGAATGTGCCCAGGCTGAGTGGAGTGGAGGTGCCCAGGCCGAGTGGAGTGCAGGTTCCCAGGCAGAGTGGGACTGGAAGTGCCCAGGCGGAGTGGAGTGAATGTGCCCAGGCTGAATGGGAGTCAATGTGCCTAGACAGAGTGGAGTGAATGTGCCCGGCCGCCGGAGCCCGAAACGTGCGTTTCCCCATTGCCTTGAATGGGCGCGGAGAGAGGGGGGCGCTTTTTGGCTCGTGGCGCGGGCACCGTTGCGCCAAAGCGTCAAGTGTCACACCTCCCCGTGCTCGGGGCGGCCCCTTGGAGCTAACTGGCTTGGTCTGGAGGGGCTGCGAGGCCGCCCAGGAGAACGGGTCCAAACCGCGTTCCGATCGGACGAGAATTGAGGGCGGGACACAGTTCCGCGGTTCACTTTCCGCCCGGGCAAAGGGCCTATAACTTGCGGCGGGAGGGCTTAAGAGTGGGCCCCCGCGAGTCGGGTGGAGAGCCGGGTGTGGAGAGGAGTAGCGGAGGTTCCCAGTCAGAGTGGGAGTGGAGGTTCCTGGGCAGAGTGGGACTGGAAGTGCCCAGGCTGAGTGGAGTGAATGTGCCCTGGCTGAGTGGAGTGAATGTGCCCAGGCTGAGTGGAGTGAATGTGCCCAGGCTGAGTGGAGTGAATGTGCCCAGGCTGACTGGGGAGAATGTGCCCAGGCTGAGTGGAGTGAATGTTCCCAGGCTGAATGGGAGTCAATGTGCCTAGACAGAGTGGAGTGAATGTGCCCAGGCTGAGTGGAGTGGAGGTGCCCAGGCTGAGTGGAGTTGGGGTTCCCAGGCAGAGAGGGACTGGAAGTGCCCTGGCTGAGTGGAGTGAATGTGCCCAGGCTGCGTGGAGTGGAGGTTCCCAGGCTGAGTGGAGTGCAGGTTCCCAGCAGAGTGGGATTGGAAGTACCCAGGCTGAGTGGAGTGGAGGTGCCCAGGCTGAGTGGAGTGCAGGTTCCCAGGCAGAGTGGGATTGGAAGTGGCCAGGCTGAGTGGAGTGAATGTGCCCAGGCTGAGTGGAGTGGAGGTGCCAAGGCTGAGTGGAGTTGGGGTTCCCTGGCAGAGTGGGACTGGAAGTGCCAAGGCTGAGTGGAGTGAATGTACCCAGGCTGAGTGGAGTGGAGGTGCCCAGGCTGAGTGGAGTGCTGGTTCCCAGGCAGAGTGGGATTGGAAGTGCCTAGGCTGAGTGGAGTAATGTACCCAGGCTGAGTGGAGTGCAGGTGCCCAGGCTGAGTGGAGTCCAGGTTCCCAGGCAGAGTGGGACTGGAAGTGCCCAGGCTGAGTGGAGTGAATGTGCCCTGGCTGAGTGGAGTGAATGTGGCCAGGCTGAGTGGAGTGGAGGTGCCCAGGCCGAGTGGAGTGCAGGTTCCCAGGCAGAGTGGGACTGGAAGTGCCCAGGCTGAGTGGAGTGAATGTGCCCAGGTTGAGTGGAGTGGAGGTGCCCAGGCTGAGTGGAGTTGGGGGTCCCTGGCAGAGTGGGACTGTAAGTGTCAAGGCTGAGTGGAGTGAATGTGCCCAGGCTGAGTGGAGTGGAGGTGCCCAGGCTGAGTGGAGTGCAGGTTCCCAGGCAGAGTGGGATTGGAAGTGCCCAGGCTGAGTGGAGTGAATGTACCCAGGCTGAGTGGAGTGGAGGTGCCCAGGCTGAGTGGAGTGCAGGTTCCCAGGCAGAGTGGGATTGGAAGTGCCCAGGCTGAGTGGAGTGAATGTGCCCAGGCTGAGTGGAGTTGGGGTTCCCTGGCAGAGTGGGACTGGAAGTGCCAAGGCTGAGTGGAGTGAATGTGCCCAGGCTGAGTGGAGTGGAGGTGCCCAGGCCGAGTGGAGTGCAGGTTCCCAGGCAGAGTGGGACTGGAAGTGCCAAGGCTGAGTGGAGTGAATGTGCCCAGGCTGAGTGGAGTGGAGGTGCCCAGGCTGAGTGGAGTTGGGGTTCCCTGGCAGAGTGGGACTGGAAGTGCCAAGGCTGAGTGGAGTGAATGTGCCCAGGCTGAGTGGAGTGGAGGTGCCCAGGCCGAGTGGAGTGCAGGTTCCCAGGCAGAGTGGGACTGGAAGTGCCCAGGCGGAGTGGAGTGAATGTGCCCAGGCTGAATGGGAGTCAATGTGCCTAGAAAGAGTGGAGTGAATGTGCCCGGCCGCCGGAGCCCGAAACGTGCGTTTCCCCATTGCCTTGAATGGGCGCGGAGAGAGGGGGGCGCTTTTTGGCTCGTGGCGCGGGCACCGTTGCGCCAAAGCGTCAAGTGTCACACCTCCCCGTGCTCGGGGCGGCCCCTTGGAGCTAACTGCCTGGGTCTGGAGGGGCTGCGAGGCCGCCCAGGAGAACGGGTCCTAACCGCGTTCCGATCGGACGAGAATTGAGGGCGGGACACAGTTCCGCGGTTCACTTTCCGCCCGGGCAAAGGGCCTATAACTTGCGGCGGGAGGGCTTAAGAGTGGGCCCCCGCGAGTCGGGTGGAGAGCCGGGTGTGGAGAGGAGTAGCGGAGGTTCCCAGTCAGAGTGGGAGTGGAGGTTCCTGGGCAGAGTGGGACTGGAAGTGCCCAGGCTGAGTGGAGTGAATGTGCCCTGGCTGAGTGGAGTGAATGTGCCCAGGCTGAGTGGAGTGAATGTGCCCAGGCTGAGTGGAGTGAATGTGCCCAGGCTGACTGGAGAGAATGTGCCCAGGCTGAGTGGATTGGAGGTGCCCAGGCTGAGTGGAGTGCAGGTTCCCAGGCAGAGTGGGACTGGAAGTGCCCAGGCTGAGTGGAGTGAATGTGCCCAGGCTGAGTGGAGTGGAGGTGCCCAGGCTGAGTGGAGTTTGGGTTCCCTGGTAGAGTGGGACTGGAAGTGCCAAGGCTGAGTGGAGTGAATGTGCCCAGGCTGACTGGAGTGGAGGTGCCCAAGCCGAGTGGAGTGCAGGTTCCCAGGCAGAGTGGGACTGGAAGTGCCCAGGCGGAGTGGAGTGAATGTGCCCAGGCTGAATGGGAGTCAATGTGCCTAGACAGAGTGGAGTGAATGTGCCCGGCCGCCGGAACCCGAAACGTGCGTTTCCCCATTGCCTTGAATGGGCGCGGAGAGAGGGGGGCGCTTTTTGGCTCGTGGCGCGGGCACCGTTGCGCCAAAGCGTCAAGTGTCACACCTCCCCGTGCTCGGGGCGGCCCCTTGGAGCTAACTGGCTGGGTCTGGAGGGGCTGCGAGGCCGCCCAGGAGAACGGGTCCAAACCGCGTTCCGATCGGACGAGAATTGAGGGCGGGACACAGTTCCGCGGTTCACTTTTCGCCCGGGCAAAGGGCCTATAACTTGCGGCGGGAGGGCTTAAGAGTGGGCCCCCGCGAGTCGGGTGGAGAGCCGGGTGTGGAGAGGAGTAGCGGAGGTTCCCAGTCAGAGTGGGAGTGGAGGTTCCTGGGAAGAGTGGGACTGGAAGTGCCCAGGCTGAGTGGAGTGAATGTGCCCTGGCTGAGTGGAGTGAATGTGCCCAGGCTGAGTGGAGTGAATGTGCCCAGGCTGAGTGGAGTGAATGTGCCCAGGCTGAGTGGAGAGAATGTGCCCAGGCTGAGTGGACTGGAGGTGCCCAGGCTGAGTGGAGTGCAGGTTCCCAGGCAGAGTGGGACTGGAAGTGCCCAGGCTGAGTGGAGTGAATGTGCCCAGCCTGAGTGGAGTGAATGATCCCAGGCTGAATGGGAGTCAATGTGCCTAGACAGAGTGGAGTGAATGTGCCCAGGCTGAGAGGAGTGGAGGTGCCCAGGCTGAGTGGAGTTGGGGTTCCCAGGAAGAGAGGGACTGGAAGTGCCCTGGCTGAGTGGAGTGAATGTGCCCAGGCTGCGTGGAGTGGAGGTTCCCAGGCTGAGTGGAGTGCAGGCTCCCAGCAGAGTGGGACTGGAAGTGCCCAGGCTGAGTGGAGTGAATGTGCCCAGGCTGAGTGCAGTGAATGTGCCCAGGCAGAGTGGAGTGAATGTGCCCAGGCTGAGTGGAGTGGAGGTGCCCAGGCTGAGTGGAGTGCAGGTTCCCAGGCAGAGTGGGACTGGAAGTGCCCAGGCTGAGTGGAGTGAATGTGCCCAGGCTGAATGGAGTGGAGGTGCCCAGGCTGAGTGGAGTGCAGGTTCCCAGGCAGAGTGGGATTGGAAGTGCCCAGGCTGAGTGGAGTGAATGTGCCCAGGCTGAGTGGAGTGGAGGTGCCCAGGCTGAGTGGAGTTGGGGTTCCCTGGCAGAGTGGGACTGGAAGTGCCAACGCTGAGTGGAGTGAATGTGCCCAGGCTGAGTGGAGTGGAGGTGCCCAGGCTGAGTGGAGTGCTGGTTCCCAGGCAGAGTGGGATTGGAAGTGCCCAGGCTGAGTGGAGTAATGTACCCAGGCTGAGTGGAGTGGAGGTGCCCAGGCCGAGTGGAGTGCAGGTTCCCAGGCAGAGTGGGACTGGAAGTGCCCAGGCGGAGTGGAGTGAATGTGCCCAGGCTGAATGGGAGTCAATGTGCCTAGACAGAGTGGAGTGAATGTGCCCGGCCGCCGGAGCCCGAAACGTGCGTTTCCCCATTGCCTTGAATGGGCGCGGAGAGAGGGGGGCGCTTTTTGGATCGTGGCGCGGGCACCGTTGCGCCAAAGCGTCAAGTGTCACACCTCCCCGTGCTCGGGGCGGCCCCTTGGAGCTAACTGGCTGGGTCTGGAGGGGCTGCGAGGCCGCCCAGGAGAACGGGTCCAAACCGCGTTCCGATCGGACGAGAATTGAGGGCGGGACACAGTTCCGCGGTTCACTTTCCGCCCGGGCAAAGGGCCTATAACTTGCGGCGGGAGGGCTTAAGAGTGGGCCCCCGCGAGTCGGGTGGAGAGCCGGGTGTGGAGAGGAGTAGCGGAGGTTCCCAGTCAGAGTGGGAGTGGAGGTTCCTGGGAAGAGTGGGATTGGAAGTGCCCAGGCTGAGTGGAGTGAATGTGCCCAGGCTGAGTGGAGTGGAGGTGCCCAGGCCGAGTGGAGTGCAGGTTCCCAGGCAGAGTGGGACTGGAAGTGCCCAGGCTGAGTGGAGTGAATGTGCCCAGGCTGAGTGGAGTGGAGGTGCCCAGGCCGAGTGGAGTGCAGGTTCCCAGGCAGAGTGGGACTGGAAGTGCCCAGGCTGAGTGGAGTGAATGTGCCCAGGCTGAGTGGAGTGGAGGTGCCCAGGCTGAGTGGAGTTGGGGTTCCCTGGCAGAGTGGGACTGGAAGTGCCAAGGCTGAGTGGAGTGAATGTGCCCAGGCTGAGTGGAGTGGAGATGCCCAGGCCGAGTGGAGTGCAGGTTCCCAGGCAGAGTGTGACTGAAAGTGCCCAGGCTGAGTGGAGTGAATGTGCCCAGGCTGAATGGAGTGGAGGTGCCCAGGCTGAGTGGAGGTGCCCAGGCTGAGTGGAGTGCAGGTTCCCAGGCAGAGTGGGATTGGAAGTGCCCAGGCTGAGTGGAGTGAATGTGCCCAGGCTGAGTGGAGTGAATGTGCCCAGGCTGACTGGAGAGAATGTGCCCAGGCTGAGTGGATTGGAGGTGCCCAGGCTGAGTGGAGTGCAGGTTCCCAGGCAGAGTGGGACTGGAAGTGCCCAGGCTGAGTGGAGTGAATGTGCCCAGGCTGAGTGGAGTGAATGTTCCCAGGCTGAATGGGAGTCAATGTGCCTAGACAGAGTGGAGTGAATGTGCCCAGGCTGAGTGGAGTGGAGGTGCCCAGGCTGAGTGGAGTGCAGGTTCCCAGCAGAGTGGGATTGGAAGTACCCAGGCTGAGTGGAGTGGAGGTGCCCAGGCTGAGTGGATTGCATGTGCCCAGGCTGAGTGGAGTGCAGGTTCCCTGGCAGAGTGGGATTGGAAGTGCCCAGGCTGAGTGGAGTGAATGTGCCCAGGCTGAGTGGAGTGGAGGTGCCCAGGCCGAGTGGAGTGCAGGTTCCCAGGCAGAGTGGAGTGCAGGTTCCCTGGCAGAGTGGGATTGGAAGTGCCCAGGCTGAATGGGAGTCAATGTGCCTAGACAGAGTGGAGTGAATGTGCCCGGCCGCCGGAGCCCGAAACGTGCGTTTCCCCATTGCCTTGAATGGGCGCGGAGAGAGGGGGGCGCTTTTTGGCTGAGTGGAGTGCAGGTTCCCTGGCAGAGTGGGATTGGAAGTGCCCAGGCTGAGTGGAGTGAATGTGCCCAGGCTGAGTGGAGTGGAGGTGCCCAGGCTGAGTGGAGTTGGGGTTCCCTGGCAGAGTGGGACTGGAAGTGCCAAGGCTGAGTGGAGTGAAGGTACCCAGGCTGAGTGGAGTGGAGGTGCCCAGGCTGAGTGGAGTGCAGGTTCCCAGCAGAGTGGGACTGGAAGTGCCCAGGCTGAGTGGAGTGAATGTGCCCAGGCTGAGTGGAGTGGAGGTGCCCAGGCTGAGTGGAGTGCAGGTTCCCTGGCAGAGTGGGATTGGAAGTGCCCAGGCTGAGTGCAGTGAATGTGCCCAGGCTGAGTGGAGTGGAGTTGCCAGGCTGAGTGGAGTTGGGGTTCCCTGGCAGAGTGGGACTGGACGTGCCAAGGCTGAGTGGAGTGAATGTACCCAGGCTGAGTGGAGTGGAGGTGCCCAGGCTGAGTGGAGTGCAGGTTCCCAGCAGAGTGGGACTGGAAGTGCCCAGGCTGAGTGGAGTGAATGTGCCCAGGCTGAGTGGAGTGAATGTGCCCAGGCAGAGTGGAGTGAATGTGCCCAGGCTGAGTGGAGTGGAGGTGCCCAGGCTGAGTGGAGTGCAGGTTCCCAGGCAGAGTGGGATTGGAAGTGTCCAGGCTGAGTGGAGTGAATGTGCCCAGGCTGAGTGGAGTGGAGGTGCCCAGGCCGAGTGGAGTGCAGGTTCCCAGGCAGAATTGGACTGGAAGTGCCCAGGCGGAGTGGAGTGAATGTGCCCAGGCTGAATGGGAGTCAATGTGCCTAGACAGAGTGGAGTGACTGAGCCCAGGCTGAGTGGAGTGGAGGTGCCCAGGCTGAGTGGAGTTGGGGTTCCCATGCCGAGAGGGACTGGAAGTGCCCTGGCTGAGTGGAGTGAATGTGCCCAGGCTGCGTGGAGTGGAGGTTCCCAGGCTGAGTGGAGTGCAGGTTCCCTGCAGAGTGGGACTGGAAGTGCCCAGGCTGAGTGGAGTGAATGTGCCCAGGCTGAGTGGAGTGAATGTGCCCAGGCTGAGTGGAGTGAATGTGCCCAGGCTGAGTGGAGTGGAGGTGCCCAGGCTGAGTGGAGTGCAGGTTCCCAGGCAGAGTGGGACTGGAAGTGCCCAGGCTGAGTGGAGTGAATGTGCCCAGGCTGAGTGGAGTGAATGTTCCCAGGCTGAATGGGAGTCAATGTGCCTAGACAGAGTGGAGTGAATGTGCCCAGGCTGAGTGGAGTGGAGGTGCCCAGGCTGAGTGGAGTGCAGGTTCCCAGCAGAGTGGGATTGGAAGTACCCAGGCTGAGTGGAGTGGAGGTGCCCAGGCTGAGTGGAGTGCTGGTTCCCAGGCAGAGTGGGATTGGAATGTGCCTAGACAGAGTGGAGTGAATGTGCCCGGCCGCCGGAGCCCGAAACGTGCGTTTCCCCATTGCCTTGAATGGGCGCGGAGAGAGGGGGGCGCTTTTTGGCTGAGTGGAGTGCAGGTTCCCAGCAGAGTGGGACTGGAAGTGCCCAGGCTGAGTGGAGTGAATGTGCCCAGGCTGAGTGGAGTGAATGTGCCCAGGCAGAGTGGAGTGAATGTGCCCAGGCTGAGTGGAGTGGAGGTGCCCAGGCTGAGTGGAGTGCAGGTTCCCAGGCAGAGTGGGATTGGAAGTGTCCAGGCTGAGTGGAGTGAATGTGCCCAGGCTGAGTGGAGTGGAGGTGCCCAGGCCGAGTGGAGTGCAGGTTCCCAGGCAGAGTGGGACTGGAAGTGCCCAGGCGGAGTGGAGTGAATGTGCCCAGGCTGAATGGGAGTCAATGTGCCTAGACAGAGTGGAGTGACTGTGCCCAGGCTGAGTGGAGTGGAGGTGCCCAGGCTGAGTGGAGTTGGGGTTCCCAGGCCGAGAGGGACTGGAAGTGCCCTGGCTGAGTGGAGTGAATGTGCCCAGGCTGCGTGGAGTGGAGGTGCCCAGGCTGAGTGGAGTGCAGGTTCCCTGCAGAGTGGGACTGGAAGTGCCCAGGCTGAGTGGAGTGAATGTGCCCAGGCTGAGTGGAGTGAATGTGCCCAGGCTGAGTGGAGTGAATGTGCCCAGGCTGAGTGGAGTGGAGGTGCCCAGGCTGAGTGGAGTGCAGGTTCCCAGGCAGAGTGGGACTGGAAGTGCCCAGGCTGAGTGGAGTGAATGTGCCCAGGCTGAGTGGAGTGAATGTGCCCAGGCTGAGTGGAGTGGAGGTGCCCAGGCTGACTGGAGAGAATGTGCCCAGGCTGAGTGGATTGGAGGTGCCCAGGCTGAGTGGAGTGCAGGTTCCCAGGCAGAGTGGGACTGGAAGTGCCCAGGCTGAGTGGAGTGAATGTGCCCAGGCTGAGTGGAGTGAATGTTCCCAGGCTGAATGGGAGTCAATGTGCCTAGACAGAGTGGAGTGAATGTGCCCAGGCTGAGTGGAGTGGAGGTGCCCAGGCTGAGTGGAGTGCAGGTTCCCAGCAGAGTGGGATTGGAAGTACCCAGGCTGAGTGGAGTGGAGGTGCCCAGGCTGAGTGGAGTGCTGGTTCCCAGGCAGAGTGGGATTGGAAGTTCCCAGGCTGAGTGGAGTGAATTTCCCCAGGCTGAGTGGATTGCATGTGCCCAGGCTGAGTGGAGGGCAGGTTCCCTGGCAGAGTGGGATTGGAAGTGCCCAGGCTGAGTGGAGTGAATGTGCCCAGGCTGAGTGGAGTGGAGGTGCCCAGGCCGAGTGGAGTGCAGGTTCCCAGGCAGAGTGGGACTGGAAGTGCCCAGGCGGAGTGGAGTGAATGTGCCCAGGCTGAATGGGAGTCAATGTGCCTAGACAGAGTGGAGTGAATGTGCCCGGCCGCCGGAGCCCGAAACGTGCGTTTCCCCATTGCCTTGAATGGGCGCGGAGAGAGGGGGGCGCTTTTTGGCTGAGTGGAGTGCAGGTTCCCTGGCAGAGTGGTATTGGAAGTGCCCAGGCTGAGTGGAGTGCAGGTTCCCAGGCAGAGTGGGACTGGAAGTGCCAAGTGATCTCGTTCCGATCGGACGAGAATTGAGGGCGGGACACAGTTCCGCGGTTCACTTTCCGCCCGGGCAAAGGGCCTATAACTTGCGCCGGGAGGGCTTAAGAGTGGGCCCCCGCGAGTCGGGTGGAGAGCCGGGTGTGGAGAGGAGTAGCGGAGGTTCCCAGTCAGAGTGGGAGTGGAGGTTCCTGGGCAGAGTGGGATTGGAAGTGCCCAGGCTGAGTGGAGTGAATGTGCCCAGGCTGAGTGGAGTGGAGGTGCCCAGGCCGAGTGGAGTGCAGGTTCCCAGGCAGAGTGGGACTGGAAGTGCCCAGGCTGAGTGGAGTGAATGTGCCCAGGCTGAGTGGAGTGGAGGTGCCCAGGCCGAGTGGAGTGCAGGTTCCCAGGCAGAGTGGGACTGGAAGTGCCCAGGCTGAGTGGAGTGAATGTGCCCAGGCTGAGTGGAGTGGAGGTGCCCAGGCTGAGTGGAGTTGGGGTTCCCTGGCAGAGTGGGACTGGAAGTGCCAAGGCTGAGTGGAGTGAATGTGCCCAGGCTGAGTGGAGTGGAGATGCCCAGGCCGAGTGGAGTGCAGGTTCCCAGGCAGAGTGTGACTGAAAGTGCCCAGGCTGAGTGGAGTGAATGTGCCCAGGCTGAATGGAGTGGAGGTGCCCAGGCTGAGTGGAGGTGCCCAGGCTGAGTGGAGTGCAGGTTCCCAGGCAGAGTGGGATTGGAAGTGCCCAGGCTGAGTGGAGTGAATGTGCCCAGGCTGAGTGGAGTGAATGTGCCCAGGCTGACTGGAGAGAATGTGCCCAGGCTGAGTGGATTGGAGGTGCCCAGGCTGAGTGGAGTGCAGGTTCCCAGGCAGAGTGGGACTGGAAGTGCCCAGGCTGAGTGGAGTGAATGTGCCCAGGCTGAGTGGAGTGAATGTTCCCAGGCTGAATGGGAGTCAATGTGCCTAGACAGAGTGGAGTGAATGTGCCCAGGCTGAGTGGAGTGGAGGTGCCCAGGCTGAGTGGAGTGCAGGTTCCCAGCAGAGTGGGATTGGAAGTACCCAGGCTGAGTGGAGTGGAGGTGCCCAGGCTGAGTGGATTGCATGTGCCCAGGCTGAGTGGAGTGCAGGTTCCCTGGCAGAGTGGGATTGGAAGTGCCCAGGCTGAGTGGAGTGAATGTGCCCAGGCTGAGTGGAGTGGAGGTGCCCAGGCCGAGTGGAGTGCAGGTTCCCAGGCAGAGTGGAGTGCAGGTTCCCTGGCAGAGTGGGATTGGAAGTGCCCAGGCTGAATGGGAGTCAATGTGCCTAGACAGAGTGGAGTGAATGTGCCCGGCCGCCGGAGCCCGAAACGTGCGTTTCCCCATTGCCTTGAATGGGCGCGGAGAGAGGGGGGCGCTTTTTGGCTGAGTGGAGTGCAGGTTCCCTGGCAGAGTGGGATTGGAAGTGCCCAGGCTGAGTGGAGTGAATGTGCCCAGGCTGAGTGGAGTGGAGGTGCCCAGGCTGAGTGGAGTTGGGGTTCCCTGGCAGAGTGGGACTGGAAGTGCCAAGGCTGAGTGGAGTGAAGGTACCCAGGCTGAGTGGAGTGGAGGTGCCCAGGCTGAGTGGAGTGCAGGTTCCCAGCAGAGTGGGACTGGAAGTGCCCAGGCTGAGTGGAGTGAATGTGCCCAGGCTGAGTGGAGTGGAGGTGCCCAGGCTGAGTGGAGTGCAGGTTCCCTGGCAGAGTGGGATTGGAAGTGCCCAGGCTGAGTGCAGTGAATGTGCCCAGGCTGAGTGGAGTGGAGTTGCCAGGCTGAGTGGAGTTGGGGTTCCCTGGCAGAGTGGGACTGGACGTGCCAAGGCTGAGTGGAGTGAATGTACCCAGGCTGAGTGGAGTGGAGGTGCCCAGGCTGAGTGGAGTGCAGGTTCCCAGCAGAGTGGGACTGGAAGTGCCCAGGCTGAGTGGAGTGAATGTGCCCAGGCTGAGTGGAGTGAATGTGCCCAGGCAGAGTGGAGTGAATGTGCCCAGGCTGAGTGGAGTGGAGGTGCCCAGGCTGAGTGGAGTGCAGGTTCCCAGGCAGAGTGGGATTGGAAGTGTCCAGGCTGAGTGGAGTGAATGTGCCCAGGCTGAGTGGAGTGGAGGTGCCCAGGCCGAGTGGAGTGCAGGTTCCCAGGCAGAGTGGGACTGGAAGTGCCCAGGCGGAGTGGAGTGAATGTGCCCAGGCTGAATGGGAGTCAATGTGCCTAGACAGAGTGGAGTGACTGTGCCCAGGCTGAGTGGAGTGGAGGTGCCCAGGCTGAGTGGAGTTGGGGTTCCCAGGCCGAGAGGGACTGGAAGTGCCCTGGCTGAGTGGAGTGAATGTGCCCAGGCTGCGTGGAGTGGAGGTTCCCAGGCTGAGTGGAGTGCAGGTTCCCTGCAGAGTGGGACTGGAAGTGCCCAGGCTGAGTGGAGTGAATGTGCCCAGGCTGAGTGGAGTGAATGTGCCCAGGCTGAGTGGAGTGAATGTGCCCAGGCTGAGTGGAGTGGAGGTGCCCAGGCTGAGTGGAGTGCAGGTTCCCAGGCAGAGTGGGACTGGAAGTGCCCAGGCTGAGTGGAGTGAATGTGCCCAGGCTGAGTGGAGTGAATGTGCCCAGGCTGAGTGGAGTGGAGGTGCCCAGGCTGACTGGAGAGAATGTGCCCAGGCTGAGTGGATTGGAGGTGCCCAGGCTGAGTGGAGTGCAGGTTCCCAGGCAGAGTGGGACTGGAAGTGCCCAGGCTGAGTGGAGTGAATGTGCCCAGGCTGAGTGGAGTGAATGTTCCCAGGCTGAATGGGAGTCAATGTGCCTAGACAGAGTGGAGTGAATGTGCCCAGGCTGAGTGGAGTGGAGGTGCCCAGGCTGAGTGGAGTGCAGGTTCCCAGCAGAGTGGGATTGGAAGTACCCAGGCTGAGTGGAGTGGAGGTGCCCAGGCTGAGTGGAGTGCTGGTTCCCAGGCAGAGTGGGATTGGAAGTTCCCAGGCTGAGTGGAGTGAATTTCCCCAGGCTGAGTGGATTGCATGTGCCCAGGCTGAGTGGAGGGCAGGTTCCCTGGCAGAGTGGGATTGGAAGTGCCCAGGCTGAGTGGAGTGAATGTGCCCAGGCTGAGTGGAGTGGAGGTGCCCAGGCCGAGTGGAGTGCAGGTTCCCAGGCAGAGTGGGACTGGAAGTGCCCAGGCTGAGTGGAGTGAATGTGCCCAGGCTGAATGGGAGTCAATGTGCCTAGACAGAGTGGAGTGAATGTGCCCGGCCGCCGGAGCCCGAAACGTGCGTTTCCCCATTGCCTTGAATGGGCGCGGAGAGAGGGGGGCGCTTTTTGGCTGAGTGGAGTGCAGGTTCCCTGGCAGAGTGGTATTGGAAGTGCCCAGGCTGAGTGGAGTGCAGGTTCCCAGGCAGAGTGGGACTGGAAGTGCCAAGTGATCTCGTTCCGATCGGACGAGAATTGAGGGCGGGACACAGTTCCGCGGTTCACTTTCCGCCCGGGCAAAGGGCCTATAACTTGCGCCGGGAGGGCTTAAGAGTGGGCCCCCGCGAGTCGGGTGGAGAGCCGGGTGTGGAGAGGAGTAGCGGAGGTTCCCAGTCAGAGTGGGAGTGGAGGTTCCTGGGCAGAGTGGGATTGGAAGTGCCCAGGCTGAGTGGAGTGAATGTGCCCAGGCTGAGTGGAGTGGAGGTGCCCAGGCCGAGTGGAGTGCAGGTTCCCAGGCAGAGTGGGACTGGAAGTGCCCAGGCTGAGTGGAGTGAATGTGCCCAGGCTGAGTGGAGTGGAGGTGCCCAGGCCGAGTGGAGTGCAGGTTCCCAGGCAGAGTGGGACTGGAAGTGCCCAGGCTGAGTGGAGTGAATGTGCCCAGGCTGAGTGGAGTGGAGGTGCCCAGGCTGAGTGGAGTTGGGGTTCCCTGGCAGAGTGGGACTGGAAGTGCCAAGGCTGAGTGGAGTGAATGTGCCCAGGCTGAGTGGAGTGGAGATGCCCAGGCCGAGTGGAGTGCAGGTTCCCAGGCAGAGTGTGACTGAAAGTGCCCAGGCTGAGTGGAGTGAATGTGCCCAGGCTGAATGGAGTGGAGGTGCCCAGGCTGAGTGGAGGTGCCCAGGCTGAGTGGAGTGCAGGTTCCCAGGCAGAGTGGGATTGGAAGTGCCCAGGCTGAGTGGAGTGAATGTGCCCAGGCTGAGTGGAGTGAATGTGCCCAGGCTGACTGGAGAGAATGTGCCCAGGCTGAGTGGATTGGAGGTGCCCAGGCTGAGTGGAGTGCAGGTTCCCAGGCAGAGTGGGACTGGAAGTGCCCAGGCTGAGTGGAGTGAATGTGCCCAGGCTGAGTGGAGTGAATGTTCCCAGGCTGAATGGGAGTCAATGTGCCTAGACAGAGTGGAGTGAATGTGCCCAGGCTGAGTGGAGTGGAGGTGCCCAGGCTGAGTGGAGTGCAGGTTCCCAGCAGAGTGGGATTGGAAGTACCCAGGCTGAGTGGAGTGGAGGTGCCCAGGCTGAGTGGAGTGCGGGTTCCCAGGCAGAGTGGGATTGGAAGTTCCCAGGCTGAGTGGAGTGAATTTCCCCAGGCTGAGTGGATTGCATGTGCCCAGGCTGAGTGGAGTGCAGGTTCCCTGGCAGAGTGGGATTGGAAGTGCCCAGGCTGAGTGGAGTGAATGTGCCCAGGCTGAGTGGAGTGGAGGTGCCCAGGCTGAGTGGAGTGCAGGTTCCCAGGCAGAGTGGAGTGCAGGTTCCCTGGCAGAGTGGGATTGGAAGTGCCCAGGCTGAATGGGAGTCAATGTGCCTAGACAGAGTGGAGTGAATGTGCCCGGCCGCCGGAGCCCGAAACGTGCGTTTCCCCATTGCCTTGAATGGGCGCGGAGAGAGGGGGGCGCTTTTTGGCTGAGTGGAGTGCAGGTTCCCTGGCAGAGTGGGATTGGAAGTGCCCAGGCTGAGTGGAGTGAATGTGCCCAGGCTGAGTGGAGTGGAGGTGCCCAGGCTGAGTGGAGTTGGGGTTCCCTGGCAGAGTGGGACTGGAAGTGCCAAGGCTGAGTGGAGTGAAGGTACCCAGGCTGAGTGGAGTGGAGGTGCCCAGGCTGAGTGGAGTGCAGGTTCCCAGCAGAGTGGGACTGGAAGTGCCCAGGCTGAGTGGAGTGAATGTGCCCAGGCTGAGTGGAGTGGAGGTGCCCAGGCTGAGTGGAGTGCAGGTTCCCTGGCAGAGTGGGATTGGAAGTGCCCAGGCTGAGTGCAGTGAATGTGCCCAGGCTGAGTGGAGTGGAGGTGCCCAGGCTGAGTGGAGTGGAGGTGCCCAGGCCGAGTGGAGTGCAGGTTCCCAGGCAGAGTGGAGTGCAGGTTCCCTGGCAGAGTGGGATTGGAAGTGCCCAGGCTGAGTGGAGTGAATGTGCCCAGGCTGAGTGGAGTGGAGGTGCCCAGGCCGAGTGGAGTGCAGGTTCCCAGGCAGAGTGGAGTGCAGGTTCCCTGGCAGAGTGGGATTGGAAGTGCCCAGGCTGAATGGGAGTCAATGTGCCTAGACAGAGTGGAGTGAATGTGCCCGGCCGCCGGAGCCCGAAACGTGCGTTTCCCCATTGCCTTGAATGGGCGCGGAGAGAGGGGGGCGCTTTTTGGCTGAGTGGAGTGCAGGTTCCCTGGCAGAGTGGGATTGGAAGTGCCCAGGCTGAGTGGAGTGAATGTGCCCAGGCTGAGTGGAGTGGAGGTGCCCAGGCTGAGTGGAGTTGGGGTTCCCTGGCAGAGTGGGACTGGAAGTGCCAAGGCTGAGTGGAGTGAAGGTACCCAGGCTGAGTGGAGTGGAGGTGCCCAGGCTGAGTGGAGTGCAGGTTCCCAGCAGAGTGGGACTGGAAGTGCCCAGGCTGAGTGGAGTGAATGTGCCCAGGCTGAGTGGAGTGGAGGTGCCCAGGCTGAGTGGAGTGCAGGTTCCCTGGCAGAGTGGGATTGGAAGTGCCCAGGCTGAGTGCAGTGAATGTGCCCAGGCTGAGTGGAGTGGAGTTGCCAGGCTGAGTGGAGTTGGGGTTCCCTGGCAGAGTGGGACTGGACGTGCCAAGGCTGAGTGGAGTGAATGTACCCAGGCTGAGTGGAGTGGAGGTGCCCAGGCTGAGTGGAGTGCAGGTTCCCAGCAGAGTGGGACTGGAAGTGCCCAGGCTGAGTGGAGTGAATGTGCCCAGGCTGAGTGGAGTGAATGTGCCCAGGCAGAGTGGAGTGAATGTGCCCAGGCTGAGTGGAGTGGAGGTGCCCAGGCTGAGTGGAGTGCAGGTTCCCAGGCAGAGTGGGATTGGAAGTGTCCAGGCTGAGTGGAGTGAATGTGCCCAGGCTGAGTGGAGTGGAGGTGCCCAGGCCGAGTGGAGTGCAGGTTCCCAGGCAGAGTGGGACTGGAAGTGCCCAGGCGGAGTGGAGTGAATGTGCCCAGGCTGAATGGGAGTCAATGTGCCTAGACAGAGTGGAGTGACTGTGCCCAGGCTGAGTGGAGTGGAGGTGCCCAGGCTGAGTGGAGTTGGGGTTCCCAGGCCGAGAGGGACTGGAAGTGCCCTGGCTGAGTGGAGTGAATGTGCCCAGGCTGCGTGGAGTGGAGGTTCCCAGGCTGAGTGGAGTGCAGGTTCCCTGCAGAGTGGGACTGGAAGTGCCCAGGCTGAGTGGAGTGAATGTGCCCAGGCTGAGTGGAGTGAATGTGCCCAGGCTGAGTGGAGTGAATGTGCCCAGGCTGAGTGGAGTGGAGGTGCCCAGGCTGAGTGGAGTGCAGGCTCCCAGGCAGAGTGGGACTGGAAGTGCCCAGGCTGAGTGGAGTGAATGTGCCCAGGCTGAGTGGAGTGAATGTGCCCAGGCTGAGTGGAGTGGAGGTGCCCAGGCTGACTGGAGAGAATGTGCCCAGGCTGAGTGGATTGGAGGTGCCCAGGCTGAGTGGAGTGCAGGTTCCCAGGCAGAGTGGGACTGGAAGTGCCCAGGCTGAGTGGAGTGAATGTGCCCAGGCTGAGTGGAGTGAATGTTCCCAGGCTGAATGGGAGTCAATGTGCCTAGACAGAGTGGAGTGAATGTGCCCAGGCTGAGTGGAGTGGAGGTGCCCAGGCTGAGTGGAGTGCAGGTTCCCAGCAGAGTGGGATTGGAAGTACCCAGGCTGAGTGGAGTGGAGGTGCCCAGGCTGAGTGGAGTGCTGGTTCCCAGGCAGAGTGGGATTGGAAGTTCCCAGGCTGAGTGGAGTGAATTTCCCCAGGCTGAGTGGATTGCATGTGCCCAGGCTGAGTGGAGGGCAGGTTCCCTGGCAGAGTGGGATTGGAAGTGCCCAGGCTGAGTGGAGTGAATGTGCCCAGGCTGAGTGGAGTGGAGGTGCCCAGGCCGAGTGGAGTGCAGGTTCCCAGGCAGAGTGGGACTGGAAGTGCCCAGGCTGAGTGGAGTGAATGTGCCCAGGCTGAATGGGAGTCAATGTGCCTAGACAGAGTGGAGTGAATGTGCCCGGCCGCCGGAGCCCGAAACGTGCGTTTCCCCATTGCCTTGAATGGGCGCGGAGAGAGGGGGGCGCTTTTTGGCTGAGTGGAGTGCAGGTTCCCTGGCAGAGTGGTATTGGAAGTGCCCAGGCTGAGTGGAGTGCAGGTTCCCAGGCAGAGTGGGACTGGAAGTGCCAAGTGATCTCGTTCCGATCGGACGAGAATTGAGGGCGGGACACAGTTCCGCGGTTCACTTTCCGCCCGGGCAAAGGGCCTATAACTTGCGCCGGGAGGGCTTAAGAGTGGGCCCCCGCGAGTCGGGTGGAGAGCCGGGTGTGGAGAGGAGTAGCGGAGGTTCCCAGTCAGAGTGGGAGTGGAGGTTCCTGGGCAGAGTGGGATTGGAAGTGCCCAGGCTGAGTGGAGTGAATGTGCCCAGGCTGAGTGGAGTGGAGGTGCCCAGGCCGAGTGGAGTGCAGGTTCCCAGGCAGAGTGGGACTGGAAGTGCCCAGGCTGAGTGGAGTGAATGTGCCCAGGCTGAGTGGAGTGGAGGTGCCCAGGCCGAGTGGAGTGCAGGTTCCCAGGCAGAGTGGGACTGGAAGTGCCCAGGCTGAGTGGAGTGAATGTGCCCAGGCTGAGTGGAGTGGAGGTGCCCAGGCTGAGTGGAGTTGGGGTTCCCTGGCAGAGTGGGACTGGAAGTGCCAAGGCTGAGTGGAGTGAATGTGCCCAGGCTGAGTGGAGTGGAGATGCCCAGGCCGAGTGGAGTGCAGGTTCCCAGGCAGAGTGTGACTGAAAGTGCCCAGGCTGAGTGGAGTGAATGTGCCCAGGCTGAATGGAGTGGAGGTGCCCAGGCTGAGTGGAGGTGCCCAGGCTGAGTGGAGTGCAGGTTCCCAGGCAGAGTGGGATTGGAATTGCCCAGGCTGAGTGGAGTGAATGTGCCCAGGCTGAGTGGAGTGAATGTGCCCAGGCTGACTGGAGAGAATGTGCCCAGGCTGAGTGGATTGGAGGTGCCCAGGCTGAGTGGAGTGCAGGTTCCCAGGCAGAGTGGGACTGGAAGTGCCCAGGCTGAGTGGAGTGAATGTGCCCAGGCTGAGTGGAGTGAATGTTCCCAGGCTGAATGGGAGTCAATGTGCCTAGACAGAGTGGAGTGAATGTGCCCAGGCTGAGTGGAGTGGAGGTGCCCAGGCTGAGTGGAGTGCAGGTTCCCAGCAGAGTGGGATTGGAAGTACCCAGGCTGAGTGGAGTGGAGGTGCCCAGGCTGAGTGGAGTGCGGGTTCCCAGGCAGAGTGGGATTGGAAGTTCCCAGGCTGAGTGCAGTGAATGTGCCCAGGCTGAGTGGAGTGGAGGTGCCCAGGCTGAGTGGAGTTGGGGTTCCCTGGCAGAGTGGGACTGGAAGTGCCCAGGCTGAGTGGAGTGAATGTGCCCAGGCTGAGTGGAGTGAATGTGCCCAGGCAGAGTGAAGTGAATGTGCCCAGGCTGAGTGGAGTGGAGGTGCCCAGGCTGAGTGGAGTGCAGGTTCCCAGGCAGAGTGGGATTGGAAGTGTCCAGGCTGAGTGGAGTGAATGTGCCCAGGCTGAGTGGAGTGGAGGTGCCCAGGCCGAGTGGAGTGCAGGTTCCCAGGCAGAGTGGGACTGGAAGTGCCCAGGCGGAGTGGAGTGAATGTGCCCAGGCTGAATGGGAGTCAATGTGCCTAGACAGAGTGGAGTGAATGTGCCCAGGCTGAGTGGAGTGGAGGTGCCCAGGCTGAGTGGAGTTGGGGTTCCCAGGCCGAGAGGGACTGGAAGTGCCCTGGCTGAGTGGAGTGAATGTGCCCAGGCTGCGTGGAGTGGAGGTTCCCAGGCTGAGTGGAGTGCAGGTTCCCTGCAGAGTGGGACTGGAAGTGCCCAGGCTGAGTGGAGTGAATGTGCCCAGGCTGAGTGGAGTGAATGTGCCCAGGCTGAGTGGAGTGAATGTGCCCAGGCTGAGTGGAGTGGAGGTGCCCAGGCTGAGTGGAGTGCAGGTTCCCAGGCAGAGTGGGACTGGAAGTGCCCAGGCTGAGTGGAGTGAATGTGCCCAGGCTGAGTGGAGTGAATGTGCCCAGGCTGAGTGGAGTGGAGGTGCCCAGGCTGACTGGAGAGAATGTGCCCAGGCTGAGTGGATTGGAGGTGCCCAGGCTGAGTGGAGTGCAGGTTCCCAGGCAGAGTGGGACTGGAAGTGCCCAGGCTGAGTGGAGTGAATGTGCCCAGGCTGAGTGGAGTGAATGTTCCCAGGCTGAATGGGAGTCAATGTGCCTAGACAGAGTGGAGTGAATGTGCCCAGGCTGAGTGGAGTGGAGGTGCCCAGGCTGAGTGGAGTGCAGGTTCCCAGCAGAGTGGGATTGGAAGTACCCAGGCTGAGTGGAGTGGAGGTGCCCAGGCTGAGTGGAGTGCTGGTTCCCAGGCAGAGTGGGATTGGAAGTTCCCAGGCTGAGTGGAGTGAATTTCCCC
Source organism: Conger conger (assembly GCF_963514075.1). NCBI lineage: Eukaryota > Metazoa > Chordata > Actinopteri > Anguilliformes > Congridae > Conger > Conger conger. The sequence goes on from NW_026890546.1 coordinate 806,923, forward strand.
AGGCTGAGTGGATTGCATGTGCCCAGGCTGAGTGGAGGGCAGGTTCCCTGGCAGAGTGGGATTGGAAGTGCCCAGGCTGAGTGGAGTGAATGTGCCCAGGCTGAGTGGAGTGGAGGTGCCCAGGCCGAGTGGAGTGCAGGTTCCCAGGCAGAGTGGGACTGGAAGTGCCCAGGCGGAGTGGAGTGAATGTGCCCAGGCTGAATGGGAGTCAATGTGCCTAGACAGAGTGGAGTGAATGTGCCCGGCCGCCGGAGCCCGAAACGTGCGTTTCCCCATTGCCTTGAATGGGCGCGGAGAGAGGGGGGCGCTTTTTGGCTGAGTGGAGTGCAGGTTCCCTGGCAGAGTGGTATTGGAAGTGCCCAGGCTGAGTGGAGTGAATGTGCCCAGGCTGAGTGGAGTGGAGGTGCCCAGGCTGAGTGGAGTTGGGGTTCCCTGGCAGAGTGGGACTGGAAGTGCCAAGGCTGAGTGGAGTGAAGGTACCCAGGCTGAGTGGAGTGGAGGTGCCCAGGCTGAGTGGAGTGCAGGTTCCCAGCAGAGTGGGACTGGAAGTGCCCAGGCTGAGTGGAGTGAATGTGCCCAGGCTGAGTGGAGTGGAGGTGCCCAGGCTGAGTGGAGTGCAGGTTCCCTGGCAGAGTGGGATTGGAAGTGCCCAGGCTGAGTGCAGTGAATGTGCCCAGGCTGAGTGGAGTGGAGGTGCCCAGGCTGAGTGGAGTTGGGCTTCCCTGGCAGAATGGGACTGGACGTGCCAAGGCTGAGTGGAGTGAATGTACCCAGGCTGAGTGGAGTGGAGGTGCCCAGGCTGAGTGGAGTGCAGGTTCCCAGCAGAGTGGGACTGGAAGTGCCCAGGCTGAGTGGAGTGAATGTGCCCAGGCTGAGTGGAGTGAATGTGCCCAGGCAGAGTGGAGTGAATGTGCCCAGGCTGAGTGGAGTGGAGGTGCCCAGGCTGAGTGGAGTGCAGGTTCCCAGGCAGAGTGGGATTGGAAGTGTCCAGGCTGAGTGGAGTGAATGTGCCCAGGCTGAGTGGAGTGGAGGTGCCCAGGCCGAGTGGAGTGCAGGTTCCCAGGCAGAGTGGGACTGGAAGTGCCCAGGCGGAGTGGAGTGAATGTGCCCAGGCTGAATGGGAGTCAATGTGCCTAGACAGAGTGGAGTGAATGTGCCCAGGCTGAGTGGAGTGGAGGTGCCCAGGCTGAGTGGAGTTGGGGTTCCCAGGCAGAGAGGGACTGGAAGTGCCCTGGCTGAGTGGAGTGAATGTGCCCAGGCTGCGTGGAGTGGAGGTTCCCAGGCTGAGTGGAGTGCAGGTTCCCTGCAGAGTGGGACTGGAAGTGCCCAGGCTGAGTGGAGTGAATGTGCCCAGGCTGAGTGGAGTGAATGTGCCCAGGCTGAGTGGAGTGAATGTGCCCAGGCTGAGTGGAGTGGAGGTGCCCAGGCTGAGTGGAGTGCAGGTTCCCAGGCAGAGTGGGACTGGAAGTGCCCAGGCTGAGTGGAGTGAATGTGCCCAGGCTGAGTGGAGTGAATGTGCCCAGGCTGAGTGGAGTGGAGGTGCCCAGGCTGAGTGGAGTGCAGGTTCCCAGGCAGAGTGGGACTGGAAGTGCCCAGGCTGAGTGGAGTGAATGTGCCCAGGCTGAATGGAGTGGAGGTGCCCAGGCTGAGTGGAGTGCCGGTTCCCAGGCAGAGTGGGATTGGAAGTGCCCAGGCTGAGTGGAGTGAATGTACCCAGGCTGAGTGGAGTGGAGGTGCCCAGGCTGAGTGGAGTGCAGGTTCCCAGGCAGAGTGGGATTGGAAGTGCCCAGGCTGAGTGGAGTGAATGTGCCCAGGCAGAGTGGAGTGGAGGTGCCCAGGCTGAGTGGAGTTGGGGTTCCCTGGCAGAGTGGGACTGGAAGTGCCAAGGCTGAGTGAAGTGAATGTACCCAGGCTGAGTGGAGTGGAGGTGCCCAGGCTGAGTGGAGTGCTGGTTCCCAGGCAGAGTGGGATTGGAAGTTCCCAGGCTGAGTGGAGTGAATGTCCCCAGGCTGAGTGGATTGCATGTGCCCAGGCTGAGTGGAGTGCAGGTTCCCTGGCAGAGTGGGATTGGAAGTGCCCAGGCTGAGTGGAGTGAATGTGCCCAGGCTGAGTGGAGTGGAGGTGCCCATGCCGAGTGGAGTGCAGGTTCCCAGGCAGAGTGGGACTGGAAGTGCCCAGGCGGAGTGGAGTGAATGTGCCCAGGCTGAATGGGAGTCAATGTGCCAAGACAGAGTGGAGTGAATGTGCCCAGGCTGAGTGGAGTTGAGGTGCCCAGGCTGAGTGGAGTTGGGGTTCCCAGGCAGAGAGGGACTGGAAGTGCCCTGGCTGAGTGGAGTGAATGTGCCCAGGCTGCGTGGAGTGGAGGTTCCCAGGCTGAGTGGAGTGCAGGTTCCCTGCAGAGTGGGACTGGAAGTGCCCAGGCTGAGTGGAGTGAATGTGCCCAGGCTGAGTGGAGTGAATGTGCCCAGGCTGAGTGGAGTGAATGTGCCCAGGCTGAGTGGAGTGGAGGTGCCCAGGCTGAGTGGAGTGCAGGTTCCCAGGCAGAGTGGGACTGGAAGTGCCCAGGCTGAGTGGAGTGAATGTGCCCAGGCTGAGTGGAGTGAATGTGCCCAGGCTGAGTGGAGTGGAGGTGCCCAGGCTGAGTGGAGTGCAGGTTCCCAGGCAGAGTGGGACTGGAAGTGCCCAGGCTGAGTGGAGTGAATGTGCCCAGGCTGAATGGAGTGGAGGTGCCCAGGCTGAGTGGAGTGCAGGTTCCCAGGCAGAGTGGGATTGGAAGTGCCCAGGCTGAGTGGAGTGAATGTACCCAGGCTGAGTGGAGTGGAGGTGCCCAGGCTGAGTGGAGTGCAGGTTCCCAGGCAGAGTGGGATTGGAAGTGCCCAGGCTGAGTGGAGTGAATGTGCCCAGGCTGAGTGGAGTGGAGGTGCCCAGGCTGAGTGGAGTGCAGGTTCCCAGGCAGAGTGGGACTGGAAGTGCCCAGGCGGAATGGAGTGAATGTGCCCAGGCTGAATGGGAGTCAATGTGCCTAGACAGAGTGGAGTGAATGTGCCCGGCCGCCGGAGCCCGAAACGTGCGTTTCCCCATTGCCTTGAATGGGCGCGGAGAGAGGGGGGCGCTTTTTGGCTCGTGGCGCGGGCACCGTTGCGCCAAAACGTCAAGTGTCACACCTCCCCGTGCTCGGGGCGGCCCCTTGGAGCTAACTGGCTGGGTCTGGAGGGGCTGCGAGGCCGCCCAGGAGAACGGGTCCAAACCGCGTTCCGATCGGAAGAGAATTGAGGGCGGGACACAGTTCCGCGGTTCACTTTCCGCCCGGGCAAAGGGCCTATAACTTGCGGCGGGAGGGCTTAAGAGTGGGCCCCCGCGAGTCAGGTGGAGAGCCGGGTGTGGAGAGGAGTAGCGGAGGTTCCCAGTCAGAGTGGGAGTGGAGGTTCCTGGGCAGAGTGGGACTGGAAGTGCCCAGGCTGAGTGGAGTGAATGTGCCCTGGCTGAGTGGAGTGAATGTGCCCAGGCTGAGTGGAGTGGAGGTGCCCAGGCTGAGTAGAGTGCAGGCACCCAGGCAGAGTGGGATTGGAAGTGCCCAGGCTGAGTGGAGTGAATGTGCCCAGGCTGAGTGGAGTGGAGGTGCCCAGGCCGAGTGGAGTGCAGGTTCCCAGGCAGAGTGGGACTGGAAGTGCCCAGGCTGAGTGGAGTGAATGTGCCCAGGCTGAGTGGAGTGGAGGTGCCCAGGCTGAGTGGAGTTGGGGTTCCCTGGCAGAGTGGGACTGGAAGTGCCAAGGCTGAGTGGAGTGAATGTGCCCAGGCTGAGTGGAGTGGAGGAGCCCAGGCCGAGTGGAGTGCAGGTTCCCAGGCAGAGTGGGACTGAAAGTGCCCAGGCTGAGTGGAGTGAATGTGCCCCAGGCTGAATGGAGTGGAGGTGCCCAGGCCGAGTGGAGTGCAGGTTCCCAGGCAGAGTGGGACTGAAAGTGCCCAGGCTGAGTGGAGTGAATGTGCCCCAGGCTGAATGGAGTGGAGGTGCCCAGGCTGAGTGGAATGCAGGTTCCCTGGCAGAGTGGGATTGGAGGTGCCCAGGCTGAGTGGAGTGAATGTGCCCAGGCTGAGTGGAGTGGAGGTGCCCAGGCAGAGTGGAGTTGGGGTTCCCTGGCAGAGTGGGACTGGAAGTGCCAAGGCTGAGTGGAGTGAAGGTACCCAGGCTGCGTGGAGTGGAGGTTCCCAGGTTGAGTGGAGTGCAGGTTCCCTGCAGAGTGGGACTGGAAGTGCCCAGGCTGAGTGGAGTGAATGTGCCCAGGCTGAGTGGAGTGGAGGTGCCTAGACAGAGTGGAGTGAATGTGCCCAGCCGCCGGAGCCCGAAACGTGCGTTTCCCCATTTGCCTTGAATGGGCGCGGAGAGAGGGGGGCGCTTTTTGGCTCGTGGCGCGGGCACCGTTGCGCCAAAGCGTCAAGTGTCACCCCTCCCCGTGCTCGGGGCGGCCCCTTGGAGCTAACTGGCTGGGTCTGGAGGGGCTGCGAGGCCGCCCAGGAGAACGGGTCCAAACCGCGTTCCGATCGGACGAGAATTGAGGGCGGGACACAGTTCCGCGGTTCACTTTCCGCCCGGGCAAAGGGCCTATAACTTGGGCGGGAGGGCTTAAGAGTGGGCCCCCGCGAGTCGGGTGGAGAGCCGGGTGTGGAGAGGAGTAGCGGAGGTTCCCAGTCAGAGTGGGAGTGGAGGTTCCTGGGCAGAGTGGGACTGGAAGTGCCCAGGCTGAGTGGAGTGAATGTGCCCTGGCTGAGTGGAGTGAATGTGGCCAGGCTGAGTGGAGTTGAGGAGCCCAGGCTGAGTAGAGTGCAGGCACCCAGGCAGAGTGGGATTGGAAGTGCCCAGGCTGAGTGGAGTGAATGTGCCCAGGCTGAGTGGAGTGGAGGTGCCAAGGCCGAGTGGAGTGCAGGTTCCCAGGCAGAGTGGGATTGGAAGTGCCCAGGCTGAGTGGAGTGAATGTGCCCAGGCTGAGTGGAGTGGAGGGACCCAGGCTGAGTGGATTTGGGGTTCCCTGGCAGAGTGGGACTGGAAGTGCCAAGGCTGAGTGGAGTGAATGTGCCCAGGCTGAGTGGAGTGGAGGTCCCAGGCCGAGTGGAGTGCAGGTTCCCAGGCAGAGTGGGACTGGAAGTGCCCAGGCGGAGTGGAGTGAATGTGCCCCAGGCTGAATGGAGTGGAGGTGCCCAGGCCGAGTGGAGTGCAGGTTCCCAGGCAGAGTGGGACTGAAAGTGCCCAGGCTGAGTGGAGTGAATGTGCCCCAGGCTGAATGGAGTGGAGGTGCCCAGGCTGAGTGGAGTGCAGGTTCCCTGTCAGAGTGGGATTGGAAGTGCCCAGGCTGAGTGGAGTGAATGTGCCCAGGCTGAGTGGAGTGGAGGTGCCCAGGCTGAGTGGAGTTGGGGTTCCCTGGCAGAGTGGGACTGGAAGTGCCAAGGCTGAGTGGAGTGAATGTGCCCAGGCTGAGTGGAGTGGAGGTGCCCAGGCCGAGTGGAGTGCAGGTTCCCAGGCAGAGTGGGACTGAAAGTGCCCAGGCTGAGTGGAGTGAATGTGCCCAGGCTGAGTGGAGTGGAGGTGCCTAGACAGAGTGGAGTGAATGTGCCCAGCCGCCGGAACCCGAAACGTGCGTTTTCCCATTGCCTTGAATGGGCGCGGAGAGAGGGGGGCGCTTTTTGGCTCGTGGCGCGGGCACCGTTGCGCCAAAGCGTCAAGTGTCACCCCTCCCCGTGCTCGGGGCGGCCCCTTGGAGCTAACTGGCTGGGTCTGGAGGGGCTGCGAGGCCGCCCAGGAGAACGGGTCCAAACCGCGTTCCGATCGGACGAGAATTGAGGGCGGGACACAGTTCCGCGGTTCACTTTCCGCCCGGGCAAAGGGCCTATTACTTGCGGCGGGAGGGCTTAAGAGAGGGCCCCCGTGAGTCCGGTGGAGAGCCGGGTGTGGAGAGGAGTAGCGGAGGTTCCCAGTCAGAGTGGGAGTGGAAGTTCCTGGGCAGAGTGGGACTGGAAGTGCCCAGGCTGAGTGGAGTGAATGTGCCCTGGCTGAGTGGAGTGAATGTGGCCAGGCTGAGTGGAGTGGAGGTGCCCAGGCTGAGTGGAGTGCAGGCACCCAGGCAGAGTGGGATTGGAAGTGCCCAGGCTGAGTGGAGTGAATGTGCCCAGGCTGAGTGGAGTGGAGGTGCCCAGGCTGAGTGGATTTGGGGTTCCCTGGCAGAGTGGGACTGGAAGTGCCAAGGCTGAGTGGAGTGAATGTGCCCAGGCTGAGTGGAGTGGAGGTGCCCAGGCCGAGTGGAGTGCAGGTTCCCACGCAGAGTGGGACTGGAAGTGCCCAGGCGGAGTGGAGGGAATGTGCCCAGGCTGAATGGGAGTCAATGTGCCAAGACAGAGTGGAGTGAATGTGCCCGGCCGCCGGAGCCCGAAACGTGCGTTTCCCCATTGCCTTGAATGGGCGCGGAGAGAGGGGGGCGCTTTTTGGCTCGTGGCGGGGGCACCGTTGCGCCAAAGCGTCAAGTGTCACCCCTCCCCGTGCTCGGGGCGGCCCCTTGGAGCTAACTGGCTGGGTCTGGAGGGGCTGCGAGGCCGCCCAGGAGAACGGGTCCAAACCGCGTTCCGATCGGACGAGAATTGAGGGCGGGACACAGTTCCGCGGTTCACTTTCCGCCCGGGCAAAGGGCCTATAACTTGCGGCGGGAGGGCTTAAGAGTGGGCCCCCGCGAGTCGGGTGGAGAGCCGGGTGTGGAGAGGAGTAGCGGAGGTTCCCAGTCAGAGTGGGAGTGGAGGTTCCTGGGCAGAGTGGGACTGGAAGTGCCCAGGCTGAGTGGAGTGAATGTGCCCTGGCTGAGTCGAGTGAATGTGCCCAGGCTGAGTGGAGTGGAGGTGCCCAGGCTGAGTAGAGTGCAGGTACCCAGGCAGAGTGGGATTGGAAGTGCCCAGGCTGAGTGGAGTGAATGTGCCCAGGCTGAGTGGAGTGGAGGTGCCCAGGCCGAGTGGAGTGCAGGTTCCCAGGCAGAGTGGGACTGGAAGTGCACAGGCTGAGTGGAGTGAATGTGCCCAGGCTGAGTGGAGTGGAGGTGCCCAGGCTGAGTGGAGTTGGGGTTCCCTGGCAGAGTGGGACTGGAAGTGCCAAGGCTGAGTGGAGTGAATGTGCCCAGGCTGAGTGGAGTGGAGGTGCCCAGGCCGAGTGGAGTGCAGGTTCCCAGGCAGAGTGGGACTGAAAGTGCCCAGGCTGAGTGGAGTGAATGTGCCCAGGCTGAGTGGAGTGGAGGTGCCTAGACAGAGTGGAGTGAATGTGCCCAGCCGCCGGAGCCCGAAACGTGCGTTTCCCCATTGCCTTGAATGGGCGCGGAGAGAGGGGGGCGCTTTTTGGCTCGTGGCGCGGGCACCGTTGCGCCAAAGCGTCAAGTGTCACCCCTCCCCGTGCTCGGGGCGGCCCCTTGGAGCTAACTGGCTGGGTCTGGAGGGGCTGCGAGGCCGCCCAGGAGAACGGGTCCAAACCGCTTTCCGATCGGACGAGAATTGAGGGCGGGACACAGTTCCGCGGTTCACTTTCCGCCCGGGCAAAGGGCCTATAACTTGCGGCGGGAGGGCTTAAGAGTGGGCCCCCGCGAGTCGGGTGGAGAGCCGGGTGTGGAGAGGAGTAGCGGAGGTTCCCAGTCAGAGTGGGAGTGGAGGTTCCTGGGCAGAGTGGGACTGGAAGTGCCCAGGCTGAGTGGAGTGAATGTGCCCTGGCTGAGTGGAGTGAATGTGCCCAGGCTGAGTGGAGTGGAGGTGCCCAGGCTGAGTAGAGTGCAGGCACCCAGGCAGAGTGGGATTGGAAGTGCCCAGGCTGAGTGGAGTGAATGCGCCCAGGCTGAGTGGAGTGGAGGTGCCCAGGCCGAGTGGAGTGCAGGTTCCCAGGCAGAGTGGGACTGGAAGTGCCCAGGCTGAGTGGAGTGAATGTGCCCAGGCTGAGTGGACTGAATGTGCCCAGGCTGAGTGGAGTGAATGTGCCCAGGCTGAGTGGAGTGGAGGTGCCCAGGCCGAGTGGAGTGCAGGTTCCCAGGCAGAGTGGGACTGGAAGTGCCCAGGCTGAGTGGAGTGAATGTGCCCAGGCTGAGTGGAGTGAATGTGCCCAGGCTGAGTGGAGTGAATGTGCCCAGGCTGAGTGGAGTGGAGGTGCCCAGGCTGAGTGGAGTGCAGCTTCCCAGGCAGAGTGGGACTGGAAGTGCCCAGGCTCAGTGGAGTGAATGTGCCCAGGCTGAATGGAGTGGAGGTGCCCAGGCTGAGTGGAGTGAATGTGCCCAGGCTGACTGGAGAGAATGTTCCCAGGCTGAGTGGATTGGAGGTGCCCAGGCTGAGTGGAGTGCAGGCACCCAGGCAGAGTGGGATTGGAAGTGCCCAGGCTGAGTGGAGTGAATGTGCCCAGGCTGAGTGGAGTGGAGGTGCCCAGGCTGAGTGGAGTTGGGGTTCCCTGGCAGAGTGGGACTGGAAGTGCCAAGGCTGAGTGGAGTGAATGTGCCCAGGCTGAGTGGAGTGGAGATGCCCAGGCCGATTGGAGTGCAGGTTCCCAGGCAGAGTGTGACTGAAAGTGCCCAGGCTGAGTGGAGTGAATGTGCCCAGGCTGAATGGAGTGGAGGTGCCCAGGTTGAGTGGAGGTGCCCAGGCTGAGTGGAGTGCAGGTTCCCAGGCAGAGTGGGATTGGAAGTGCCCAGGCTAAGTGGAGTGAATGTGCCCAGGCTGAGTGGAGTGGAGGTGCCCAGGCTGAGTGGAGTGGAGGTGCCCAGGCTGAATGGAGTGGAGGTGCCCAGGCTGAGTGGAGGTGCCCAGGCTGAGTGGAGTGTGGTTCCCTGGCAGAGTGGGATTGGAAGTGCCCAGGCTGAGTGGAGTGAATGTGCCCAGGCTGAGTGGAGTGGAGGTGCCCAGGCCGAGTGGAGTGCAGGTTCCCAGGCAGAGTGGGACTGGAAGTGCCCAGGCGGAGTGGAGTGAATGTGCCCAGGCTGAATTGGAGTCAATGTGCCTAGACAGAGTGGAGTGAATGTGCCCGGCCGCCGGAGCCCGAAACGTGCGTTTCCCCATTGCCTTGAATGGGCGCGGAGAGAGGGGGCGCTTTTTGGCTCGTGGCGCGGGCACCGTTGCGCCAAAGCGTCAAGTGTCACACCTCCCCGTGCTCGGGGCGGCCCCTTGGAGCTAACTAGCTGGGTCTGGAGGGGCTGCGAGGCCGCCCAGGAGAACGGGTCCAAACCGCGTTCCGATCGGACGAGAATTGAGGGCGGGACACAGTTCCGCGGTTCACTTTCCGCCAGGGCAAAGGGCCTATAACTTGCGGCGGGAGGGCTTAAGAGTGGGCCCCCGCGAGTCGGGTGGAGAGCCGGGTGTGGAGAGGAGTAGCGGAGGTTCCCAGTCAGAGTGGGAGTGGAGGTTCCTGGGCAGAGTGGGACTGGAAGTGCCCAGGCTGAGTGGAGTGAATGTGCCCTGGCTGAGTGGAGTGAATGTGGCCAGGCTGAGTGGAGTGGAGGTGCCCAGGCCGAGTGGAGTGCAGGTTCCCAGGCAGAGTGGGACTGGAAGTGCCCAGGCTGAGTGGAGTGAATGTGCCCAGGCTGAGTGGAGTGGAGGTGCCCAGGCTGAGTGGAGTTGGGGGTCCCTGGCAGAGTGGGACTGGAAGTGCCCAGGCTGAGTGGAGTGAATGTACCCAGGCTGAGTGGAGTGGAGGTGCCCAGGCTGAGTGGAGTGCAGGTTCCCAGGCAGAGTGGGACTGGAAGTGCCCAGGCGGAGTGGAGTGAATGTGCCCAGGCTGAATGGGAGTCAATGTGCCTAGACAGAGTGGAGTGAATGTGCCCAGCCGCCGGAGCCCGAAACGTGCGTTTCCCCATTGCCTTGAATGGGCGCGGAGAGAGGGGGGCGCATTTTGGCTCGTGGCGCGGGCACCGTTGCGCCGAAGCGTCAAGTGTCACCCCTCCCCGTGCTCGGGGCGGCCCCTTGGAGCTAACTAGCTGGGCCTGGAGGGGCTGCGAGGCCGCCCAGGAGAACGGGTCCAAACCGTGTTCCGATCCGACGAGAATTGAGGGCGGGACACAGTTCCGCTGTTCACTTTCCGCCAGGGCAAAGGGCCTATTACTTGCGGCGGGAGGGCTTAAGAGTGGGCCCCCGTGAGTCGGGTGGAGAGCCGGGTGTGGAGAGGAGTAGCGGAGGTTCCCAGTCAGAGTGGGAGTGGAGGTTCCTGGGCAGAGTGGGACTGGAAGTGCCCAGGCTGAGTGGAGTGAATGTGCCCTGGCTGAGTGGAGTGAATGTGGCCAGGCTGAGTGGAGTGGAGGTGCCCAGTCTGAGTGGAGTGAATGTGCCCAGGCTGACTGGATAGAATGTGCCCAGGCTGAGTGGATTGGAGGTGCCCAGGCTGAGTGGAGTGCAGGTTCCCAGGCAGAGTGGGACTGGAAGTGCCCAGGCTGAGTGGAGTGAATGTGCCCAGGCTGAGTGGAGTGGAGGTGCCCAGGCTGAGTGGAGTTGGGGTTCCCTGGCAGAGTGGGACTGGAAGTGCCAAGGCTGAGTGGAGTGAATGTGCCCAGGCTTAGTGGAGTGAATGTTCCCAGGCTGAGTGGAGTGAATGTGCCCAGGCTGAGTGGAGTGAATGTGCCCAGGCTGAGTGGAGTGAATGTGCCCAGGCTGAGTGGAGTGAATGTGCCCAGGCTGAGTGGAGAGAATGTGCCCAGGCTGAGTGGATTGGAGGTGCCCAGGCTGAGTGGAGTGCAGGTTCCCAGGCAGAGTGGGACTGGAAGTGCCCAGGCTGAGTGGAGTGAATGTGCCCAGGCTGAGTGGAGTGAATGATCCCAGGCTGAATGGGAGTGAATGTGCCCAGGCAGAGTGGAGTGAATGTGCCCAGGCTGAGTGGAGTGGAGGTGCCCAGGCTGAGTGGAGTGCAGGTTCCCAGGCAGAGTGGGACTGGAAGTGCCCAGGCTGAGTGGAGTGAATGTGCCCAGGCTGAATGGAGTGGAGGTGCCCAGGCTGAGTGGAGTGCAGGTTCCCAGGCAGAGTGGGATTGGAAGTGCCCAGGCTGAGTGGAGTGAATGTGCCCAGGCTGATTGAGTGGAGGTGCCCAGGCTGAATGGAGTTGGGGTTCCCTGGCAGAGTGGGACTGGAAGTGCCAACGGTGAGTGGAGTGAATGTGCCCAGGCTGAGTGGAGTGGAGGTGCCCAGGCTGAGTGGAGTTGGGGTTCCCTGGCAGAGTGGGACTGGAAGTGCCAACGGTGAGTGGAGTGAATGTGCCCAGGCTGAGTGGAGTGGAGGTGCCCAGGCTGAGTGGAGTTGGGGTTCCCTGGCAGAGTGGGACTGGAAGTGCCAACGCTGAGTGGAGTGAATGTGCCCAGGCTGAGTGGAGTGGAGGTGCCCAGGCTGAGTGGAGTGCTGGTTCCCAGGCAGAGTGGGATTGGAAGTGCCCAGGCTGAGTGGAGTAATGTACCCAGGCTGAGTGGAGTGCAGGTGCCCAGGCTGAGAGGAGTGCAGGTTCCCAGGCAGAGTGGGATTGGAAGTGCCCAGGCTGAGTGGAGTGAATGTGCCCAGGCTGAGTGGAGTGGAGGTGCCCAGGCCGAGTGGAGTGCAGGTTCCCAGGCAGAATGGGACTGGAAGTGCCCAGGCGGAGTGGAGTGAATGTGCCCAGGCTGAATGGGAGTCAATGTGCCTAGACAGAGTGGAGTGAATGTGCCCGGCCGCCGGAGCCCGAAACGTGCGTTTCCCCATTGCCTTGAATGGGCGCGGAGAGAGGGGGGCGCTTTTTGGCTCGTGGCGTGGGCACCGTTGCGCCAAAGCGTCAAGTGTCACACCTCCCCGTGCTCGGGGCGGCCCCTTGGAGCTAACTAGCTGGGTCTGGAGGGGCTGCGAGGCCGCCCAGGAGAACGGGTCCAAACCGCGTTCCGATCGGACGAGAATTGAGGGCGGGACACAGTTCCGCGGTTCACTTTCCGCCCGGGCAGGAGAACGGGTCCAAACCGCGTTCCGATTGGACGAGAATTGAGGGCGGGACACAGTTCCGCGGTTCACTTTCCGCCCGGGCAAAGGGCCTATAACTTGCGGCGGGAGGGCTTAAGAGTGGGCCCCCGCGAGTCGGGTGGAGAGCCGGGTGTGGAGAGGAGTAGCGGAGGTTCCCAGTCAGAGTGGGAGTGGAGGTTCCTGGGCAGAGTGGGACTGGAAGTGCCCAGGCTGAGTGGAGTGAATGTGCCCTGGCTGAGTGGAGTGAATGTGCCCAGGCTGAGTGGAGTGAATGTGCCCAGGCTGAGTGGAGTGAATGTGCCCAGGCTGACTGGAGAGAATGTGCCCAGGCTGAGTGGATTGGAGGTGCCCAGGCTGAGTGGAGTGCAGGTTCCCAGGCAGAGTGGGACTGGAAGTGCCCAGGCTGAGTGGAGTGAATGTGCCCAGGCTTAGTGGAGTGAATGTTCCCAGGCTGAATGGGAGTCAATGTGCCTAGACAGAGTGGAGTGAATGTGCCCAGGCTGAGTGGAGTGGAGGTGCCCAGGCTGAGTGGAGTTGGGGTTCCCAGGCAGAGAGGGACTGGAAGTGCCCTGGCTGAGTGGAGTGAATGTGCCCAGGCTGCGTGGAGTGGAGGTTCCCAGGCTGAGTGGAGTGCAGGTTCCCAGCAGAGTGGGATTGGAAGTACCCAGGCTGAGTGGAGTGGAGGTGCCCAGGCTGAGTGGAGTGCTGGTTCCCAGGCAGAGTGGGATTGGAAGTTCCCAGGCTGAGTGGAGTGAATGTCCCCAGGCTGAGTGGATTGCATGTGCCCAGGCTGAGTGGAGTGCAGGTTCCCTGGCAGAGTGGGATTGGAAGTGCCCAGGCTGAGTGGAGTGAATGTGCCAAGGCTGACTGGAGTGGAGGTGCCCAGGCCGAGTGGAGTGCAGGTTCCCAGGCAGAGTGGGACTGGAAGTGCCCAGGCGGAGTGGAGTGAATGTGCCCAGGCTGAATGGGAGTCAATGTGCCTAGACAGAGTGGAGTGAATGTGCCCGGCCGCCGGAGCCCGAAACGTGCGTTTCCCCATTGCCTTGAATGGGCGCGGAGAGAGGGGGGCGCTTTTTGGCTCGTGGCGCGGGCACCGTTGCGCCAAAGCGTCAAGTGTCACACCTCCCCGTGCTCGGGGCGGCCCCTTGGAGCTAACTGGCTGGGTCTAGAGGGGCTGCGAGGCCGCCCAGGAGAACGGGTCCAAACCGCGTTCCGATCGGACGAGAATTGAGGGCGGGACACAGTTCCGCGGTTCACTTTCCGCCCGGGCAAAGGGCCTATAACTTGCGGCGGAGGTTCCCAGTCAGAGTGGGAGTGGAGGTTCCTGGGCAGAGTGGGACTGGAAGTGCCCAGGCTGAGTGGAGTGAATGTGCCCTGGCTGAGTGGAGTGAATGTGCCCAGGCTGAGTGGAGTGGAGGTGCCCAGGCTGAGTAGAGTGCAGGCACCCAGGCAGAGTGGGATTGGAAGTGCCCAGGCTGAGTGGAGTGAATGTGCCCAGGCTGAGTGGAGTGGAGGTGCCCAGGCCGAGTGGAGTGCAGGTTCCCAGGCAGAGTGGGACTGGAAGTGCCCAGGCTGAGTGGAGTGAATGTGCCCAGGCTGAGTGGAGTGGAGGTGCCCAGGCTGAGTGGAGTTGGGGTTCCCTGGCAGAGTGGGACTGGAAGTGCCAAGGCTGAGTGGAGTGAATGTGCCCAGGCTGAGTGGAGTGGAGGTGCCCAGGCTGAGTGGAGCGCAAGCACCCAGGCAGAGTGGGATTGGAAGTGCCCAGGCTGAGTGGAGTGAATGTGCCCAGGCTGAGTGGAGTGGAGGTGCCCAGGCTGAATGGAGTGGAGGTGCCCAGGCTGAGTGGAGGTGCCCAGGCTGAGTGGAGTGCAGGTTCCCAGGCAGAGTGGGACTGGAAGTGCCCAGGCTGAGTGGAGTGAATGTGCCCAGGCTGAGTGGAGTGGAGGTGCCCAGGCTGAGTGGAGTTGGGGTTCCCTGGCAGAGTGGGACTGGAAGTGCCAAGGCTGAGGGGAGTGAATGTGCCCAGGCTGAGTGGAGTGGAGGTGCCCAGGCCGAGTGGAGTGCAGGTTCCCAGGCAGAGTGGGACTGAAAGTGCCCAGGCTGAGTGGAGTGAATGTGCCCAGGCTGAGTGGAGTGGAGGTGCCCAGGCCGAGTGGAGTGCAGGTTCCCAGGCAGAGTGGGACTGGAAGTGCCCAGGCGGAGTGGAGTGAATGTGCCCAGGCTGAATGGGAGTCAATGTGCCTAGACAGAGTGGAGTGAATGTGCCCGGCCGCCGGAGCCCGAAACGTGCGTTTCCCCATTGCCTTGAATGGGCGCGGAGAGAGGGGGCGCTTTTTGGCTTGTGGCGCGGGCACCGTTGCGCCAAAGCGTCAAGTGTCACACCTCCCCGTGCTCGGGGCGGCCCCTTGGAGCTAACTGGCTGGGTCTGGAGGGGCTGCGAGGCCGCCCAGGAGAACGGGTCCAAACCGCGTTCCGATCGGACGAGAATTGAGGGCGGGACACAGTTCCGCGGTTCACTTTCCGCCCGGGCAAAGGGCCTATAACTTGCGGCGGGAGGGCTTAAGAGTGGGCCCCCGCGAGTCGGGTGGAGAGCCGGGTGTGGAGAGGAGTAGCGGAGGTTCCCAGTCAGAGTGGGAGTGGAGGTTCCTGGGCAGAGTGGGACTGGAAGTGCCCAGGCTGAGTGGAGTGAATATGCCCTGGCTGAGTGGAGTGAATGTGCCCAGGCTGAGTGGAGTGAATGTGCCCAGGCTGAGTGGAGTGAATTTGCCCAGGCTGACTGGAGAGAATGTGCGCAGGCTGAGTGGATTGGAGGTGCCCAGGCTGAGTGGAGTGGAGGTTCCCAGGCAGAGTGGGACTGGAAGTGCCCAGGCTGAGTGGAGTGAATGTGCCCAGGCTGAGTGGAGTGGAGGTGCCCAGGCTGAGTGGAGTTGGGGTTCCCTGGCAGAGTGGGACTGGAAGTGCCAAGGCTGAGTGGAGTGAATGTGCCCAGGCTGAGTGGAGTGGAGGTGCCCAGGCCGAGTGGAGTGCAGGTTCCCAGGCAGAGTGGGACTGGAAGTGCCCAGGCGGAGTGGAGTGAATGTGCCCAGGCTGAATGGGAGTCAATGTGCCTAGACAGAGTGGAGTGAATGTGCCCAGCCGCCGGAGCCCGAAACGTGCGTTTCCCCATTGCCTTGAATGGGCGCGGAGAGAGGGGGGCGCTTTTCGGCTCGTGGCGCGGGCACCGTTGCGCCAAAGCGTCAAGTGTCACCCCTCCCCGTGCTCGGGGCGGCCCCTTGGAGCTAACTGGCTGGGTCTGGAGGGGCTGCGAGGCCGCCCAGGAGAACGGGTCCAAACCGCGTTCCGATCGGACGAGAATTGAGGGTGGGACACAGTTCCGCGGTTCACTTTCCGCCCGGGCAAAGGGCCTATTACTTGCGGCGGGAGGGCTTAAGAGTGGGCCCCCGTGAGTCGGGTGGAGAGCCGGGTGTGGAGAGGAGTAGCGGAGGTTCCCAGTCAGAGTGGGAGTGGAGGTTCCTGGGCAGAGTGGGACTGGAAGTGCCCAGGCTGAGTGGAGTGAATGTGCCCTGGCTGAGTGGAGTGAATGTGGCCAGGCTGAGTGGAGTGGAGGTGCCAAGGCTGAGTGGAGTGAATGTGCCCAGGCTGACTGGAGAGAATGTGCCCAGGCTGAGTGGATTGGAGGTGCCCAGGCTGAGTGGAGTGCAGGTTCCCAGGCAGAGTGGGACTGGAAGTGCCCAGGCTGAGTGGAGTGAATGTGCCCAGGCTGAGTGGAGTGGAGGTGCCCAGGCTGAGTGGAGTTGGGGTTCCCTGGCAGAGTGGGACTGGAAGTGCCAAGGCTGAGTGGAGTGAATGTGCCCAGGCTGAGTGGAGTGGAGGTGCCCAGGCAGAGTGGAGTGCAGGTTCCCAGGCAGAGTGGGACTGGAAGTGCCCAGGCGGAGTGGAGTGAATGTGCCCAGGCTGAATGGGAGTCAATGTGCCTAGACAGAGTGGAGTGAATGTGCCCAGCCGCCGGAGCCCGAAACGTGCGTTTCCCCATTTCCTTGAATGGGCGCGGAGAGAGGGGGGCGCTTTTTGGCTCGTGGCGCGGGCACCGTTGCGCCAAAGCGTCAAGTGTCACGCCTCCCCGTGCTCGGGGCGGCCCCTTGGAGCTAACTGGCTGGGTCTGGAGGGGCTGCGAGGCCGCCCAGGAGAACGGGTCCAAACCGCGTTCCGATCGGACGAGAATTGAGGGCGGGACACAGTTCCGCGGTTCACTTTCCGCCCGGGCAAAGGGCCTATTACTTGCGGCGGGAGGGCTTAAGAGTGGGCCCCCGTGAGTCGGGTGGAGAGCCGGGTGTGGAGAGGAGTAGCGGAGGTTCCCAGTCAGAGTGGGAGTGGAGGTTCCTGGGCAGAGTGGGACTGGAAGTGCCCAGGCTGAGTGGAGTGAATGTGCCCTGGCTGAGTGGAGTGAATGTGGCCAGGCTGAGTGGAGTGGAGGTGCCCAGGCTGAGTGGAGTGAATGTGCCCAGGCTGACTGGAGAGAATGTGCCCAGGCTGAGTGGATTGGAGGTGCCCAGGCTGAGTGGAGTGCAGGTTCCCAGGCAGAGTGGGACTGGAAGTGCCCAGGCTGAGTGGAGTGAATGTGCCCAGGCTGAGTGGAGTGGAGGTGCCCAGGCTGAGTGGAGTTGGGGTTCCCTGGCAGAGTGGGACTGGAAGTGCCAAGGCTGAGTGGAGTGAATGTGCCCAGGCTGAGTGGAGTGGAGGTGCCCAGGCCGAGTGGAGTGCAGGTTCCCAGGCAGAGTGGGACTGGAAGTGCCCAGGCGGAGTGGAGTGAATGTGCCCAGGCTGAATGGGAGTCAATGTGCCTAGACAGAGTGGAGTGAATGTGCCCAGCCGCCGGAGCCCGAAACGTGCGTTTCCCCATTTCCTTGAATGGGCGCGGAGAGAGGGGGGCGCTTTTTGGCTCGTGGCGCGGGCACCGTTGCGCCAAAGCGTCAAGTGTCACGCCTCCCCGTGCTCGGGGCGGCCCCTTGGAGCTAACTGGCTGGGTCTGGAGGGGCTGCGAGGCCGCCCAGGAGAACGGGTCCAAACCGCGTTCCGATCGGACGAGAATTGAGGGCGGGACACAGTTCCGCGGTTCACTTTCCGCCCGGGCAAAGGGCCTATAACTTGCGGCGGGAGGGCTTAAGAGTGGGCCCCCGTGAGTCGGGTGGAGAGCCGGGTGTGGAGAGGAGTAGCGGAGGTTCCCAGTCAGAGTGGGAGTGGAGGTTCCTGGGCAGAGTGGGACTGGAAGTGCCCAGGCTGAGTGGAGTGAATGTGCCCTGGCTGAGTGGAGTGAATGTGGCCAGGCTGAGTGGAGTGGAGGTGCCCAGGCTGAGTGGAGTGAATGTGCCCAGGCTGACTGGAGAGAATGTGCCCAGGCTGAGTGGATTGGAGGTGCCCAGGCTGAGTGGAGTGCAGGTTCCCAGGCAGAGTGGGACTGGAAGTGCCCAGGCTGAGTGGAGTGAATGTGCCCAGGCTGAGTGGAGTGGAGGTGCCCAGGCTGAGTGGAGTTGGGGTTCCCTGGCAGAGTGGGACTGGAAGTGCCAAGGCTGAGTGGAGTGAATGTGCCCAGGCTGAGTGGAGTGGAGGTGCCCAGGCCGAGTGGAGTGCAGGTTCCCAGGCAGAGTGGGACTGGAAGTGCCCAGGCGGAGTGGAGTGAATGTGCCCAGGCTGAATGGGAGTCAATGTGCCTAGACAGAGTGGAGTGAATGTGCCCGGCCGCCGGAGCCCGAAACGTGCGTTTCCCCATTGCCTTGAATGGGCGCGGAGAGAGGGGGGCGCTTTTTGGCTCGTGGCGCGGGCACCGTTGCGCCAAAGCGTCAAGTGTCACGCCTCCCCGTGCTCGGGGCGGCCCCTTGGAGCTAACTGGCTGGGTCTGGAGGGGCTGCGAGGCCGCCCAGGAGAACGGGTCCAAACCGCGTTCCGATCGGACGAGAATTGAGGGCGGGACACAGTTCCGCGGTTCACTTTCCGCCCGGGCAAAGGGCCTATAACTTGCGGCGGGAGGGCTTAAGAGTGGGCCCCCGCGAGTCGGGTGGAGAGCCGGGTGTGGAGAGGAGTAGCGGAGGTTCCCAGTCAGAGTGGGAGTGGAGGTTCCTGGGCAGAGTGGGACTGGAAGTGCCCAGGCTGAGTGGAGTGAATGTGCCCTGGCTGAGTGGAGTGAATGTGCCCAGGCTGAGTGGAGTGAATGTGCCCAGGCTGAGTGGAGTGAATGTGCCCAGGCTGACTGGAGAGAATGTGCCCAGGCTGAGTGGATTGGAGGTGCCCAGGCTGAGTGGAGTGCAGGTTCCCAGGCTGAGTGGGACTGGAAGTGCCCAGGCTGAGTGGAGTGAATGTGCCCAGGCTGAGTGGAGTGAATGATCCCAGGCTGAATGGGAGTCAATGTGCCTAGACAGAGTGGAGTGAATGTGCCCAGGCTGAGTGGAGTGGAGGTGCCCAGGCTGAGTGGAGTTGGGGTTCCCAGGCAGAGAGGGACTGGAAGTGCCCTGGCTGAGTGGAGTGAATGTGCCCAGGCTGCGTGGAGTGGAGGTTCCCAGGCTGAGTGGAGTGCAGGCTCCCAGCAGAGTGGGACTGGAAGTGCCCAGGCTGAGTGGAGTGCAGGTTCCCAGGCAGAGTGGGACTGGAAGTGCCCAGGCTGAGTGGAGTGAATGTGCCCAGGCTGAATGGAGTGGAGGTGCCCAGGCTGAGTGGAGTGCAGGTTCCCAGGCAGAGTGGGATTGGAAGTGCCCAGGCTGAGTGGAGTGAATGTGCCCAGGCTGAGTGGGAGTGGAGGTGCCCAGGCTGAATGGAGTTGGGGTTCCCAGGCAGAGTGGGACTGGAAGTGCCCAGGCTGAGTGGAGTGCAGGTTCCCAGGCAGAGTGGGATTGGAAGTGCCCAGGCTGAGTGGAGTAATGTACCCAGGCTGAGTGGAGTGAATGTGCCCAGGCTGAATGGAGTGGAGGTGCCCAGGCTGAGTAGAGGTGCCCAGGCTGAGTGGAGTGCAGGTTCCCAGGCAGAGTGGGATTGGAAGTGCCCAGGCTGAGTGGAGTGAATGTACCCAGGCTGAGTGGAGTGGAGGGGCCCAGGCTGAGTCGAGTGCAGGTTCCCAGGCAGAGTGGGATTGGAAGTGCCCAGGCTGAGTGAAGTGAATGTGCCCAGGCTGAGTGGAGTGGAGGTGCCCAGGCTAAGTAGAGTTGGGGTTCCCTGACAGAGTGGGACTGGAAGTGCCAACGGTGAGTGGAATGAATGTGCCCAGGCTGAGTGGAGTGGAGGTGCCCAGGCTGAGTGGAGTTGGGGTTCCCTGGCAGAGTGGGACTGGAATTGCCAATGCTGAGTGGAGTGAATGTGCCCAGGCTGAGTGGAGTGGAGGTGCCCAGGCTGAGTGGAGTGCAGGTTCCCAGGCAGAGTGGGATTGGAAGTGCCCAGGCTGAGTGGAGTAATGTACCCAGGCTGAGTGGAGTGCAGGTGCCCAGGCTGAGTGGAGTGCAGGTTCCCAGGCAGAGTGGGATTGGAAGTGCCCAGGCTGAGTGGAGTGAATGTGCCCAGGCTGAGTGGAGTGGAGGTGTCCAGGCTGAGTGGAGTTGGGGTTCCCAGGCAGAGTGGGACTGGAAGTGCCCAGGCGGAGTGGAGTGAATGTGCCCAGGCTGAATGGGATTCAATGTGCCTAGACAGAGTGGAGTGAATGTGCCCGGCCGCCGGAGCCCGAAACGTGCGTTTCCCCATTGCCTTGAATGGGCGCGGAGAGAGGGGGGAACTTTTTGGCTCGTGGCGCGGGCACCGTTGCGCCGAAGCGTCAAGTGTCACACCTCCCCGTGCTCGGGGCGGCCCCTTGGAGCTAACTAACGGGGTTTGGAGGGGCTGCGAGGCCGCCCAGGAGAACGGGTCCAAACCGCGTTCCGATCGGACGAGAATTGAGGGCGGGACACAGTTCCGCGGTTCACTTTCCGCCCGGGCAAAGGGCCTATAACTTGCGGCGGGAGGGCTTAAGAGTGGGCCCCCGCGAGTCGGGTGGAGAGCCGGGTGTGGAGAGGAGTAGCGGAGGTTCCCAGTCAGAGTGGGAGTGGAGGTTCCTGGGCAGAGTGGGACTGGAAGTTCCCAGGCTGAGTGGAGTGAATGTGCCCTGGCTGAGTGGAGTGAATGTGGCCAGGCTGAGTGGAGTGGAGGTGCCCAGGCCGAGTGGAGTGCAGGTTCCCAGGCAGAGTGGGACTGGAAGTGCCCAGGCTGAGTGGAGTGAATGTGCCCAGGCTGAGTGGAGTGGAGGTGCCCAGGCTGAGTGGAGTTGGGGGTCCCTGGCAGAGTGGGACTGGAAGTGCCCAGGCTGAGTGGAGTGAATGTACCCAGGCTGAGTGGAGTGGAGGTGCCCAGGCTGAGTGGAGTGCAGGTTCCCAGGCAGAGTGGGATTGGAAGTGCCCAGGCTGAGTGGAGTGAATGTGCCCAGGCTGAGTGGAGTGGAGGTGCCCAGGCTGAGTGGAGTTGGTGTTCCCTGGCAGAGTGGGACTGGAAATGCCCAGGCTGAGTGGAGTGAATGTGCCCAGGCTGAGTGGAGTGGAGGTGCCCAGGCCGAGTGGAGTGCAGGTTCCCAGGCAGAGTGGGACTGGAAGTGCCCAGGCGGAGTGGAGTGAATGTGCCCAGGCTGAATGGGAGTCAATGTGCCTAGACAGAGTGGAGTGAATGTGCCCAGCCGCCGGAGCCCGAAACGTGCGTTTCCCCATTGCCTTGAATGGGCGCGGAGAAAGGGGGGCGCTTTTTGGCTCGTGGCGCGGGCACCGTTGCGCCAAAGCGTCAAGTGTCACCCCTCCCCGTGCTCGGGGCGGCCCCTTGGAGCTAACTGGCTGGGTCTGGAGGGGCTGCGAGGCCGCCCAGGAGAACGGGTCCAAACCGCGTTCCGATCGGACGAGAATTGAGGGCAAGACACAGTTCCGCGGTTCACTTTCCGCCCGGGCAAAGGGCCTATAACTTGCGGCGGGAGGGCTTAAGAGTGGGCCCCCGCGAGTCGGGTGGAGAGCCGGGTGTGGAGAGGAGTAGCGGAGGTTCCCAGTCAGAGTGGGAGTGGAGGTTCCTGGGCAGAGTGGGACTGGAAGTGCCCATGCTGAGTGGAGTGAATGTGCCCTGGCTGAGTGGAGTGAATGTGCCCAGGCTGAGTGGAGTGAATGTGCCCAGGCTGAGTGGAGTGAATGTGCCCAGGCTAACTGGAGAGAATGTGCGCAGGCTGAGTGGATTGGAGGTGCCCAGGCTGAGTGGAGTGGAGGTTC
This sequence comes from Conger conger, assembly GCF_963514075.1. Lineage (NCBI taxonomy): Eukaryota > Metazoa > Chordata > Actinopteri > Anguilliformes > Congridae > Conger > Conger conger. The sequence goes on from NW_026890546.1 coordinate 828,126, forward strand.
CCAGGCAGAGTGGGACTGGAAGTGCCCAGGCTGAGTGGAGTGAATGTGCCCAGGCTGAGTGGAGTGGAGGTGCCCAGGCTGAGTGGAGTTGGGGTTCCCTGGCAGAGTGGGACTGGAAGTGCCAAGGCTGAGTGGAGTGAATGTGCCCAGGCTGAGTGGAGTGGAGGTGCCCAGGCCGAGTGGAGTGCAGGTTCCCAGGCAGAGTGGGACTGGAAGTGCCCAGGCGGAGTGGAGTGAATGTGCCCAGGCTGAATGGGAGTCAATGTGCCTAGACAGAGTGGAGTGAATGTGCCCGGCCGCCGGAGCCCGAAACGTGCGTTTCCCCATTGCCTTGAATGGGCGCGGAGAGAGGGGGGCGCTTTTTGGCTCGTGGCGCGGGCACCGTTGCGCCAAAGCGTCAAGTGTCACACCTCCCCGTGCTCGGGGCGGCCCCTTGGAGCTAACTGGCTGGGTCTGGAGGGGCTGCGAGGCCGCCCAGGAGAACGGGTCCAAACCGCGTTCCGATCGGACGAGAATTGAGGGCGGGACACAGTTCCGCGGTTCACTTTCCGCCCGGGCAAAGGGCCTATAACTTGCGGCGGGAGGGCTTAAGAGTGGGCCCCCGCGAGTCGGGTGGAGAGCCGGGTGTGGAGAGGAGTAGCGGAGGTTCCCAGTCAGAGTGGGAGTGGAGGTTCCTGGGCAGAGTGGGACTGGAAGTGCCCAGGCTGAGTGGAGTGAATGTGCCCTGGCTGAGTGGAGTGAATGTGCCCAGGCTGAGTGGAGTGAATGTGCCCAGGCTGAGTGGAGTGAATGTGCCCAGGCTGACTGGAGAGAATGTGCCCAGGCTGAGTGGATTGGAGGTGCCCAGGCTGAGTGGAGTGCAGGTTCCCAGGCAGAGTGGGACTGGAAGTGCCCAGGCTGAGTGGAGTGAATGTGCCCAGGCTGAGTGGAGTGAATGATCCCAGGCTGAATGGGAGTCAATGTGCCTAGACAGAGTGGAGTGAATGTGCCCAGGCTGAGTGGAGTGGAGGTGCCCAGGCTGAGTGGAGTTGGGGTTCCCAGGCAGAGAGGGACTGGAAGTGCCCTGGCTGAGTGGAGTGAATGTGCCCAGGCTGCGTGGAGTGGAGGTTCCCAGGCTGAGTGGAGTGCAGGCTCCCAGCAGAGTGGGACTGGAAGTGCCCAGGCTGAGTGGAGTGAATGTGCCCAGGCTGAGTGGAGTGAATGTGCCCAGGCAGAGTGGAGTGAATGTGCCCAGGCTGAGTGGAGTGGAGGTGCCCAGGCTGATTGGAGTGCAGGTTCCCAGGCAGAGTGGGACTGGAAGTGCCCAGGCTGAGTGGAGTGAATGTGCCCAGGCTGAATGGAGTGGAGGTGCCCAGGCTGAGTGGAGTGCAGGTTCCCAGGCAGAGTGGGATTGGAAGTGCCCAGGCTGAGTGGAGTGAATGTGCCCAGGCTGAGTGGAGTGGAGGTGCCCAGGCTGAATGGATTTGGGGTTCCCAGGCAGAGTGGGACTGGAAGTGCCCAGGCTGAGTGGAGTGCAGGTTCCCAGGCAGAGTGGGATTGGAAGTGCCCAGGCTGAGTGGAGTGAATGTACCCAGGCTGAGTGGAGTGGAGGTGCCCAGGCTGAGTGGAGTGCAGGTTCCCAGGCAGAGTGGGATTGGAAGTGCCCAGGCTGAGTGGAGTGAATGTGCCCAGGCTGAGTGGAGTGGAGGTGCCCAGGCTGAGTGGAGTTGGGGTTCCCTGGCAGAGTGGGACTGGAAGTGCCAAGGCTGAGTGGAGTGAATGTGCCCAGGCTGAATGGAGTGGAGGTGCCCAGGCTGAGTGGAGGTGCCCAGGCTGAGTGGAGTGCAGGTTCCCAGGCAGAGTGGGATTGGAAGTGCCCAGGCTGAGTGGAGTGAATGTGCCCAGGCTGAGTGGAGTGGAGGTGCCCAGGCTGAATGGAGTTGGGGTTCCCAGGCAGAGTGGGACTGGAAGTGCCCAGGCTGAGTGGAGTGCAGGTTCCCAGGCAGAGTGGGATTGGAAGTGCCCAGGCTGAGTGGAGTGAATGTGCCCAGGCTGACTGGAGTGGAGGTGCCCAGGCCGAGTGGAGTGCAGGTTCCCAGGCAGAGTGGGACTGGAAGTGCCCAGGCGGAGTGGAGTGAATGTGCCCAGGCTGAATGGGAGTCAATGTGCCTAGACAGAGTGGAGTGAATGTGCCCAGCCGCCGGAGCCCGAAACGTGCGTTTCCCCATTGCCTTGAATGGGCGCGGAGAGAGGGGGGCGCTTTTTGGCTCGTGGCGCGGGCACCGTTGCGCCAAAGCGTCAAGTGTCACCCCTCCCCGTGCTCGGGGCGGCCCCTTGGAGCTAACTGGCTGGGTCTGGAGGGGCTGCGAGGCCGCCCAGGAGAACGGGTCCAAACCGCGTTCCGATCGGACGAGAATTGAGGGCAGGACACAGTTCCGCGGTTCACTTTCCGCCCGGGCAAAGGGCCTATTACTAGCGGCGGGAGGGCTTAAGAGTGGGCCCCCGTGAGTCGGGTGGAGAGCCGGGTGTGGAGAGGAGTAGCGGAGGTTCCCAGTCAGAGTGGGAGTGGAGGTTCCTGGGCAGAGTGGGACTGGAAGTGCCCAGGCTGAGTGGAGTGAATGTGCCCAGGCTGAGTGGAGTGAATGATCCCAGGCTGAATGGGAGTCAATGTGCCTAGACAGAGTGGAGTGAATGTGCCCAGGCTGAGTGGAGTGGAGGTGCCCAGGCTGAGTGGAGTTGGGGTTCCCAGGCAGAGAGGGACTGGAAGTGCCCTGGCTGAGTGGAGTGAATGTGCCCAGGCTGCGTGGAGTGGAGGTTCCCAGGCTGAGTGGAGTGCAGGCTCCCAGCAGAGTGGGACTGGAAGTGCCCAGGCTGAGTGGAGTGAATGTGCCCAGGCTGACTGGAGAGAATGTGCCCAGGCTGAGTGGATTGGAGGTGCCCAGGCTGAGTGGAGTGCAGGTTCCCAGGCTGAGTGGGACTGGAAGTGCCCAGGCTGAGTGGAGTGAATGTGCCCAGGCTGAGTGGAGTGAATGATCCCAGGCTGAATGGGAGTCAATGTGCCTAGACAGAGTGGAGTGAATGTGCCCAGGCTGAGTGGAGTGGAGGTGCCCAGGCTGAGTGGAGTTGGGGTTCCCAGGCAGAGAGGGACTGGAAGTGCCCTGGCTGAGTGGAGTGAATGTGCCCTGGCTGAGTGGAGTGAATGTGCCCAGGCTGAGTGGAGTGAATGTGCCCAGGCTGAGTGGAGTGAATGAGCCCTGGCTGAGTGGAGTGAATGTGCCCAGGCTGAGTGGAGTGAATGTGCCCAGGCTGAGAGGAGTGAATGAGCCCAGGCTGACCGGAGAGAATGTGCCCAGGCTGAGTGGATTGGAGGTGCCCAGGCTGAGTGGAGTGCAGGTTCCCAGGCAGAGTGGGACTGGAAGTGCCCAGGCTGAGTGGAGTGAATGTGCCCAGGCTGAGTGGAGTGAATCATCCCAGGCTGAATGGGAGTCAATGTGCCTAGACAGAGTGGAGTGAATGTGCCCAGGCTGAGTGGAGTGGAGGTGCCCAGGCTGAGTGGAGTTGGGGTTCCCAGGCAGAGAGGGACTGGAAGTGCCCTGGCTGAGTGGAGTGAATGTGCCCAGGCTGCGTGGAGTGGAGGTTCCCAGGCTGAGTGGAGTGCAGGCTCCCAGGCAGAGTGGGACTGGAAGTGCCCAGGCTGAGTGGAGTGAATGTGCCCAGGCTGAGTGGAGTGAATGTGCCCAGGCAGAGTGGAGTGAATGTGCCCTGGCTGAGTGGAGTGGAGGTGCCCAGGCTGATTGGAGTGCAGGTTCCCAGGCAGAGTGGGACTGGAAGTGCCCAGGCTGAGTGGAGTGAATGTTTCCAGGCTGAGTGGAGTGGAGGTGCCCAGGCTGAATGGAGTTGGGGTTCCCAGGCAGAGTGGGACTGGAAGTGCCCAGGCTGAGTGGAGTGCAGGTTCCCAGGCGGAGTGGGATTGGAAGTGCCCAGGCTGAGTGGAGTGAATGTACCCAGGCTGAGTGGAGTGGAGGTGCCCAGGCTGAGTGGAGTGCAGGTTCCCAGGCAGAGTGGGATTGGAAGTGCCCAGGCTGAGTGGAGTGAATGTGCCCAGGCTGAGTGGAGTGGAGGTGTCCAGGCTGAGTGGAGGTGCCCAGGCTGAGTGGAGTGCAGGTTCCCAGGCAGAGTGGGATTGGAAGTGCCCAGGCTGAGTGGAGTGAATGTGCCCAGGCTGAGTGGAGTGGAGGTGCCCAGGCTGAATGGAGTTGGGGTTCCCAGGCAGAGTGGGACTGGAAGTGCCCAGGCTGAGTGGAGTGCAGGTTCCCAGGCAGAGTGGGATTGGAAGTGCCCAGGCTGAGTGGAGTGAATGTGCCCAGGCTGACTGGAGTGGAGGTGCCCAGGCAGAGTGGAGTGCAGGTTCCCAGGCAGAGTGGGACTGGAAGTGCCCAGGCTGAGTGGAGTGAATGTGCCCAGGCTGAATGGGAGTCAATGTGCCTAGACAGAGTGGAGTGAATGTGCCCAGCCGCCGGAGCCCGAAACGTGCGTTTCCCCATTGCCTTGAATGGGCGCGGAGAGAGGGGGGCGCTTTTTGGCTCGTGGCGCGGGCACCGTTGCGCCAAAGCGTCAAGTGTCACCCCTCCCCGTGCTCGGGGCGGCCCCTTGGAGCTAACTGGCTGGGTCTGGAGGGGCTGCGAGGCCGCCCAGGAGAACGGGTCCAAACCGCGTTCCGATCGGACGAGAATTGAGGGCGGGACACAGTTCCGCGGTTCACTTTCCGCCCGGGCAAAGGGCCTATTACTTGCGGCGGGAGGGCTTAAGAGTGGGCCCTCGTGAGTCGGGTGGAGAGCCGGGTGTGGAGAGGAGTAGCGGAGGTTCCCAGTCAGAGTGGGAGTGGAGGTTCCTGGGCAGAGTGGGACTGGAAGTGCCCAGGCTGAGTGGAGTGAATGTGCCCTGGCTGAGTGGAGTGAATGTGGCCAGGCTGAGTGGAGTGGAGGTGCCCAGGCTGAGTGGAGTGAATGTGCCCAGGCTGACTGGAGAGAATGTGCCCAGGCTGAGTGGATTGGAGGTGCCCAGGCTGAGTGGAGTGCAGGTTCCCAGGCAGAGTGGGACTGGAAGTGCCCAGGCTGAGTGGAGTGAATGTGCCCAGGCTGAATGGAGTGGAGGTTCCCAGGCTGAGTGGAGTGCAGGCTCCCAGCAGAGTGGGACTGGAAGTGCCCAGGCTGAGTGGAGTGAATGTGCCCAGGCGGAGTGGAGTGAATGTGCCCAGGCAGAGTGGAGTGAATGTGCCCAGGCTGAGTGGAGTGGAGGTGCCCAGGCTGAGTGGAGTTGGGGGTCCCTGGCAGAGTGGGACTGGAAGTGCCAAGGCTGAGTGGAGTGAATGTGCCCAGGCTGAGTGGAGTGGAGGTGCCCAGGCTGAGTGGAGTGCAGGTTCCCAGGCAGAGTGGGATTGGAAGTGCCCAGGCTGAGTGGAGTGAATGGACCCAGGCTGAGTGGAGTGGAGGTTCCTGGGCAGAGTGGGACTGGAAGTGCCCAGGCAGAGTGGAGTGAATGTGCCCTGGCTGAGTGGAGTGAATGTGGCCAGGCTGAGTGGAGTGGAGGTGCCCAGGCTGAGTGGAGTTGGGGGTCCCTGGCAAAGTGGGACTGGAAGTGCCAAGGCTGAGTGGAGTGAATGTGCCCAGGCTGAGTGGAGTGGAGGTGCCCAGGCTGAGTGGAGTGCAGGTTCCCAGGCAGAGTGGGATTGGAAGTGCCTAGGCTGAGTGGAGTGAATGTACCCAGGCTGAGTGGAGTGGAGGTGCCCAGGCTGAGTGGAGTGCAGGTTCCCAGGCAGAGTGGGATTGGAAGTGCCCAGGCTGAGTGGAGTGAATGTGCCCAGGCTGAGTGGAGTGGAGGTGCCCAGGCTGAGTGGAGTTGGGGTTCCCTGGCAGAGTGGGACTGGAAGTGCCAAGGCTGAGTGGAGTGAATGTGCCCAGGCTGAGTGGAGTGGAGGTGCCCAGGCTGAGTGGAGTTGGGGTTCCCAGGCAGAGAGGGACTGGAAGTGCCCTGGCTGAGTGGAGTGAATGTGCCCAGGCTGCGTGGAGTGGAGGTTCCCAGGCTGAGTGGAGTGCAGGCTCCCAGCAGAGTGGGACTGGAAGTGCCCAGGCTGAGTGGAGTGAATGTGCCCAGGCTGAATGGAGTGGAGGTGCCCAGGCTGAGTGGAGTGCAGGTTCCCAGGCAGAGTGGGACTGGAAGTGCCCAGGCTGAGTGGAGTGAATGTGCCCTGGCTGAGTGGATTGAATGTGGCCAGGCTGAGTGGAGTGGAGGTGCCCAGGCTGAGTGGAGTTGGGGGTCCCTGGCAGAGTGGGACTGGAAGTGCCAAGGCTGAGTGGAGTGAATGTGCCCAGGCTGAGTGGAGTGGAGGTGCCCAGGCTGAGTGGAGTGCAGGTTCCCAGGCAGAGTGGGATTGGAAGTGCCCAGGCTGAGTGGAGTGAATGTACCCAGGCTGAGTGGAGTGGAGGTGCCCAGGCTGAGTGGAGTGCAGGTTCCCAGGCAGAGTGGGATTGGAAGTGCCCAGGCTGAGTGGAGTGAATGTGCCCAGGCTGAGTGGAGACGGAGGTGCCCAGGCTGAGTGGAGTTGGGGTTCCCTGGCAGAGTGGGACTGGAAGTCCCAAGGCTGAGTGGAGTGAATGTGCCCAGGCTGAGTGGAGTGGAGGTGCCCAGGCCGAGTGGAGTGCAGGTTCCCAGGCAGAGTGGGACTGGAAGTGCCCAGGCGGAGTGGAGTGAATGTGCCCAGGCTGAATGGGAGTCAATGTGCCTAGACAGAGTGGAGTGAATGTGCCCAGCCGCCGGAGCCCGAAACGTGCGTTTCCCCATTGCCTTGAATGGGCGCGGAGAGAGGGGGGCGCTTTTTGGCTCGTGGCGCGGGCACCGTTGCGCCAAAGCGTCAAGTGTCACCCCTCCCCGTGCTCGGGGCGGCCCCTTGGAGCTAACTGGCTGGGTCTGGAGGGGCTGCGAGGCCGCCCAGGAGAACGGGTCCAAACCGCGTTCCGATCGGACGAGAATTGAGGGCGGGACACAGTTCCGCGGTTCACTTTCCGCCCGGGCAAAGGGCCTATTACTTGCGGCGGGAGGGCTTAAGAGTGGGCCCCCGTGAGTCGGGTGGAGAGCCGGGTGTGGAGAGGAGTAGCGGAGGTTCCCAGTCAGAGTGGGAGTGGAGGTTCCTGGGCAGAGTGGGACTGGAAGTGCCCAGGCTGAGTGGAGTGAATGTGCCCTGGCTGAGTGGAGAGAATGTGCCCAGGCTGAGTGGAGTGAATGTGCCCAGGCTGAGTGGAGTGGAGGTGCCCAGGCCGAGTGGAGTGCAGGTTCCCAGGCAGAGTGGGACTGGAAGTGCCCAGGCGGAGTGGAGTGAATGTGCCCAGGCTGAGTGGAGTGGAGGTGCCCAGGCCGAGTGGAGTGCAGGTTCCCAGGCAGAGTGGGACTGGAAGTGCCCAGGCGGAGTGGAGTGAATGTGCCCAGGCTGAATGGGAGTCAATGTGCCTAGACAGAGTGGAGTGAATGTGCCCAGCCGCCGGAGCCCGAAACGTGCGTTTCCCCATTGCCTTGAATGGGCGCGGAGAGAGGGGGGCGCTTTTTGGCTCGTGGCGCGGGCACCGTTGCGCCAAAGCGTCAAGTGTCACCCCTCCCCGTGCTCGGGGCGGCCCCTTGCAGCTAACTGGCTCGGTCTGGAGGGGCTGCGAGGCCGCCCAGGAGAACGGGTCCAAACCGCGTTCCGATCGGACGAGAATTGAGGGCGGGACACAGTTCCGCGGTTCACTTTCCGCCCGGGCAAAGGGCCTATTACTTGCGGCGGGAGGGCTTAAGAGTGGGCCCCCGTGAGTCGGGTGGAGAGCCGGGTGTGGAGAGGAGTAGCGGAGGTTCCCAGTCAGAGTGGGAGTGGAGGTTCCTGGGCAGAGTGGGACTGGAAGTGCCCAGGCTGAGTGGAGTGAATGTGCCCTGGCTGAGTGGAGAGAATGTGCCCAGGCTGAGTGGAGTGAATGTGCCCAGGCTGAGTGGAGTGAATGTGCCCAGGCTGACTGGAGAGAATGTGCCCAGGCTGAGTGGATTGGAGGTGCCCAGGCTGAGTGGAGTGCAGGTTCCCAGGCAGAGTGGGACTGGAAGTGCCCAGGCTGAGTGGAGTGAATGTGCCCAGGCTGAGTGGAGTGAATGTTCCCAGGCTGAATGGGAGTCAATGTGCCTAGACAGAGTGGAGTGAATGTGCCCAGGCTGAGTGGAGTGGAGGTGCCCAGGCTGAGTGGAGTTGGGGTTCCCAGGCAGAGAGGGACTGGAAGTGCCCTGGCTGAGTGGAGTGAATGTGCCCAGGCTGCGTGGAGTGGAGGTTCCCAGGCTGAGTGGAGTGCAGGTTCCCAGCAGAATGGGATTGGAAGTGCCCAGGCTGAGTGGAGTGGAGGTGCCCAGGCTGAGTGGAGTGCTAGTTCCCAGGTAGAGTGGGATTGGAAGTTCCCAGGCTGAGTGGAGTGAATGTCCCCAGGCTGAGTGGATTGCATGTGCCCTGGCTGAGTGGAGTGCAGGTTCCCTGGCAGAGTGGGATTGGAAGTGCCCAGGCTGAATGGAGTGAATGTGCCAAGGCTGACTGGAGTGGAGGTGCCCAGGCCGAGTGGAGTGCAGGTTCCCAGGCAGAGTGGGACTGGAAGTGCCCAGGCGGAGTGGAGTGAATGTGCCCAGGCTGAATGGGAGTCAATGTGCCTAGACAGAGTGGAGTGAATGTGACCGGCCGCCGGAGCCCGAAACGTGCGTTTCCCCATTGCCTTGAATGGGCGCGGAGAGAGGGGGGCGCTTTTTGGCTCGTGGCGCGGGCACCGTTCCGCCAAAGCGTCAAGTGTCACACCTCCCCCTGCTCGGGGCGGCCCCTTGGAGCTAACTGGCTGGGTCTGGAGGGGCTGCAAGGCCACCTAGGAGAACGGGTCCAAACCGCGTTCCGATCGGACGAGAATTGAGGGCGGGACACAGTTCCGCGGTTCACTTTCCGCCCGGGCAAAGGGCCTATTACTTGCGGCGGGAGGGCTTAAGAGTGGGCCCCCGTGAGTCGGGTGGAGAGCCGGGTGTGGAGAGGAGTAGCGGAGGTTCCCAGTCAGAGTGGGAGTGGAGGTTCCTGGGCAGAGTGGGACTGGAAGTGCCCAGGCTGAGTGGAGTGAATGTGCCCTGGCTGAGTGGAGAGAATGTGCCCAGGCTGAGTGGAGTGAATGTGCCCAGGCTGAGTGGAGTGAATGTGCCCAGGCTGACTGGAGAGAATGTGCCCAGGCTGAGTGGATTGGAGGTGCCCAGGCTGAGTGGAGTGCAGGTTCCCAGGCAGAGTGGGACTGGAAGTGCCCAGGCTGAGTGGAGTGAATGTGCCCAGGCTGAGTGGAGTGAATGTTCCCAGGCTGAATGGGAGTCAATGTGCCTAGACAGAGTGGAGTGAATGTGCCCAGGCTGAGTGGAGTGGAGGTGCCCAGGCTGAGTGGAGTTGGGGTTCCCAGGCAGAGAGGGACTGGAAGTGCCCTGGCTGAGTGGAGTGAATGTGCCCAGGCTGCGTGGAGTGGAGGTTCCCAGGCTGAGTGGAGTGCAGGTTCCCAGCAGAATGGGATTGGAAGTACCCAGGCTGAGTGGAGTGGAGGTGCCCAGGCTGAGTGGAGTGCTGGTTCCCAGGTAGAGTGGGATTGGAAGTTCCCAGGCTGAGTGGAGTGAATGTCCCCAGGCTGAGTGGATTGCATGTGCCCTGGCTGAGTGGAGTGCAGGTTCCCTGGCAGAGTGGGATTGGAAGTGCCCAGGCTGAATGGAGTGAATGTGCCAAGGCTGACTGGAGTGGAGGTGCCCAGGCCGAGTGGAGTGCAGGTTCCCAGGCAGAGTGGGACTGGAAGTGCCCAGGCGGAGTGGAGTGAATGTGCCCAGGCTGAATGGGAGTCAATGTGCCTAGACAGAGTGGAGTGAATGTGACCGGCCGCCGGAGCCCGAAACGTGCGTTTCCCCATTGCCTTGAATGGGCGCGGAGAGAGGGGGGCGCTTTTTGGCTCGTGGCGCGGGCACCGTTCCGCCAAAGCGTCAAGTGTCACACCTCCCCCTGCTCGGGGCGGCCCCTTGGAGCTAACTGGCTGGGTCTGGAGGGGCTGCGAGGCCGCCCAGGAGAACGGGTCCAAACCGCGTTCCGATCGGACGAGAATTGAGGGCGGGACACAGTTCCGCGGTTCACTTTCCGCCCGGGCAAAGGGCCTATAACTTGCGGCGGGAGGGCTTAAGAGTGGGCCCCCGCGAGTCGGGTGGAGAGCCGGGTGTGGAGAGGAGTAGCGGAGGTTCCCAGTCAGAGTGGGAGTGGAGGTTCCTGGGCAGAGTGGGACTGGAAGTGCCCAGGCTGAGTGGAGTGAATGTGCCCTGGCTGAGTGGAGTGAATGTGCCCAGGCTGAGTGGAGTGGAGGTGCCCAGGCTGAGTAGAGTGCAGGCACCCAGGCAGAGTGGGATTGGAAGTTCCCAGGCTGAGTGGAGTGAATGTGCCCAGGCTGAGTGGAGTGGAGGTGCCCAAGCCGAGTGGAGTGCAGGTTCCCAGGCAGAGTGGGACTGGAAGTGCCCAGGCGGAGTGGAGTGAATGTGCCCAGGCTGAATGGGAGTCAATGTGCCTAGACAGAGTGGAGTGAATGTGCCCAGCCGCCGGAGCCCGAAACGTGCGTTTCCCCATTGCCTTGAATGGGCGCGGAGAGAGGGGGGCGCTTTTTGGCTCGTGGCGCGGGCACCGTTGCGCCAAAGCGTCAAGTGTCACCCCTCCCCGTGCTCGGGGCGGCCCCTTGGAGCTAACTGGCTGGGTCTGGAGGGGCTGCGAGGCCGCCCAGGAGAACGGGTCCAAACCGCGTTCCGATCGGACGAGAATTGAGGGCGGGACACAGTTCCGCGGTTCACTTTCCGCCCGGGCAAAGGGCCTATTACTTGCGGCGGGAAAGCTTAAGAGTGGGCCCCCGTGAGTCGGGTGGAGAGCCGGGTGTGGAGAGGAGTAGCGGAGGTTCCCAGTCAGAGTGGGAGTGGAGGTTCCTGGGCAGAGTGGGACTGGAAGTGCCCAGGCTGAGTGGAGTGAATGTGCCCTGGCTGAGTGGAGTGAATGTGGCCAGGCTGAGTGGAGTGGAGGTGCCCAGGCTGAGTGGAGTGAATGTGCCCAGGCTGACTGGAGAGAATGTGCCCAGGCTGAGTGGATTGGAGGTGCCCAGGCTGAGTGGAGTGCAGGTTCCCAGGCAGAGTGGGACTGGAAGTGCCCAGGCTGAGTGGAGTGAATGTGCCCAGGCTGAGTGGAGTGGAGGTGCCCAGGCTGAGTGGAGTTGGGGTTCCCTGGCAGAGTGGGACTGGAAGTGCCAAGGCTGAGTGGAGTGAATGTGCCCAGGCTGAGTGGAGTGGAGGTGCCCAGGCCGAGTGGAGTGCAGGTTCCCAGGCAGAGTGGGACTGGAAGTGCCCAGGCGGAGTGGAGTGAATGTGCCCAGGCTGAATGGGAGTCAATGTGCCTAGACAGAGTGGAGTGAATGTGCCCGGCCGCCGGAGCCCGAAACGTGCGTTTCCCCATTGCCTTGAATGGGCGCGGAGAGAAGGGGGCGCTTTTTGGCTCGTGGCGCGGGCACCGTTGCGCCAAAGCGTCAAGTGTCACACCTCCCCGTGCTCGGGGCGGCCCCTTGGAGCTAACTGGCTGGGTCTGGAGGGGCTGCGAGGCCGCCCAGGAGAACGGGTCCAAACCGCGTTCCGATCGGACGAGAATTGAGGGCGGGACACAGTTCCGCGGTTCACTTTCCGCCCGGGCAAAGGGCCTATAACTTGCGGCGGGAGGGCTTAAGAGTGGGCCCCCGCGAGTCGGGTGGAGAGCCGGGTGTGGAGAGGAGTAGCGGAGGTTCCCAGTCAGAGTGGGAGTGGAGGTTCCTGGGCAGAGTGGGACTGGAAGTGCCCAGGCTGAGTGGAGTGAATGTGCCCTGGCTGAGTGGAGTGAATGTGCCCAGGCTGAGTGGAGTGAATGTGCCCAGGCTGAGTGGAGTGAATGTGCCCAGGCTGACTGGAGAGAATGTGCGCAGGCTGAGTGGATTGGAGGTGCCCAGGCTGAGTGGAGTGGAGGTTCCCAGGCAGAGTGGGACTGGAAGTGCCCAGGCTGAGTGGAGTGAATGTGCCCAGGCTGAGTGGAGTGGAGGTGCCCAGGCTGAGTGGGACTGGAAGTGCCCAGGCTGAATGGAGTGGAGGTGCCCAGGCTGAGTGGAGGTGCCCAGGCTGAGTGGAGTGCAGGTTCCCAGGCAGAGTGGGATTGGAAGTGCCCAGGCTGAGTGGAGTGAATGTGCCCAGGCTGAGTGGAGTGGAGGTGCCCAGGCTGAATGGAGTTGGGGTTCCCAGGCAGAGTGGGACTGGAAGTGCCCAGGCTGAGTGGAGTGCAGGTTCCCAGGCAGAGTGGGATTGGAAGTTCCCAGGCTGAGTGGAGTGAATGTGCCCAGGCTGACTGGAGTGGAGGTGCCCAGGCAAGGTGGAGTGCAGGTTCCCAGGCAGAGTGGGACTGGAAGTGCCCAGGCGGAGTGGATTGAATGTGCCCAGGCTGAATGGGAGTCAATGTGCCTAGACAGAGTGGAGTGAATGTGCCCAGCCGCCGGAGCCCGAAACGTGCGTTTCCCCATTGCCTTGAATGGGCGCGGAGAGAGGGGGGCGCTTTTTGGCTCGTGGCGCGGGCACCGTTGCGCCAAAGCGTCAAGTGTCACCCCTCCCCGTGCTCGGGGCGGCCCCTTGGAGCTAACTGGCTGGGTCTGGAGGGGCTGCGAGGCCGCCCAGGAGAACGGGTCCAAACCGCGTTCCGATCGGACGAGAATTGAGGGCGGGACACAGTTCCGCGGTTCACTTTCCGCCCGGGCAAAGGGCCTATTACTTGCGGCGGGAGGGCTTAAGAGTGGGCCCCCGTGAGTCGGGTGGAGAGCCGGGTGTGGAGAGGAGTAGCGGAGGTTCCCAGTCAGAGTGGGAGTGGAGGTTCCTGGGCAGAGTGGGACTGGAAGTGCCCAGGCTGAGTGGAGTGAATGTGCCCAGGCTGAGTGGAGTGGAGGTGCCCAGGCTGAATGGAGTTGGGGTTCCCTGGCAGAGTGGAACTGGAAGTGCCAACGGTGAGTGGAGTGAATGTGCCCAGGCTGAGTGGAGTGGAGGTGCCCAGGCTGAGCGGAGTTGGGGTTCGCTGGCAGAGTGGGACTGGAAGTGCCAACGCTGAGTGGAGTGAATGTGCCCAGGCTGAGTGGAGTGGAGCTGCCCAGGCCGAGTGGAGTGCAGGTTCCCAGGCAGAGTGGGACTGGAAGTGCCCAGGCTGAGTGGAGTGAATGTGCCCAGGCTGAGTGGAGTGGAGGTGCCCAGGCTGAGTGGAGTTGGGGGTCCCTGGCAGAGTGGGACTGGAAGTGCCAAGGCTGAGTGGAGTGAATGTGCCCAGGCTGAGTGGAGTGGAGGTGCCCAGGCTGAGTGGAGTTGGGGTTCCCAGGCAGAGAGGGACTGGAAGTGCCCTGGCTGAGTGGAGTGAATGTGCCCAGGCTGACTGGAGAGAATGTGCGCAGGCTGAGTGGATTGGAGGTGCCCAGGCTGAGTGGAGTGGAGGTTCCCAGGCAGAGTGGGACTGGAAGTGCCCAGGCTGAGTGGAGTGAATGTGCCCAGGCTGAGTGGAGTGGAGGTGCCCAGGCTGAGTGGGACTGGAAGTGCCCAGGCTGAATGGAGTGGAGGTGCCCAGGCTGAGTGGAGGTGCCCAGGCTGAGTGGAGTGCAGGTTCCCAGGCAGAGTGGGATTGGAAGTGCCCAGGCTGAGTGGAGTGAATGTGCCCAGGCTGAGTGGAGTGGAGGTGCCCAGGCTGAATGGAGTTGGGGTTCCCAGGCAGAGTGGGACTGGAAGTGCCCAGGCTGAGTGGAGTGCAGGTTCCCAGGCAGAGTGGGATTGGAAGTGCCCAGGCTGAGTGGAGTGAATGTGCCCAGGCTGACTGGAGTGGAGGTGCCCAGGCAAGGTGGAGTGCAGGTTCCCAGGCAGAGTGGGACTGGAAGTGCCCAGGCGGAGTGGATTGAATGTGCCCAGGCTGAATGGGAGTCAATGTGCCTAGACAGAGTGGAGTGAATGTGCCCAGCCGCCGGAGCCCGAAACGTGCGTTTCCCCATTGCCTTGAATGGGCGCGGAGAGAGGGGGGCGCTTTTTGGCTCGTGGCGCGGGCACCGTTGCGCCAAAGCGTCAAGTGTCACCCCTCCCCGTGCTCGGGGCGGCCCCTTGGAGCTAACTGGCTGGGTCTGGAGGGGCTGCGAGGCCGCCCAGGAGAACGGGTCCAAACCGCGTTCCGATCGGACGAGAATTGAGGGCGGGACACAGTTCCGCGGTTCACTTTCCGCCCGGGCAAAGGGCCTATTACTTGCGGCGGGAGGGCTTAAGAGTGGGCCCCCGTGAGTCGGGTGGAGAGCCGGGTGTGGAGAGGAGTAGCGGAGGTTCCCAGTCAGAGTGGGAGTGGAGGTTCCTGGGCAGAGTGGGACTGGAAGTGCCCAGGCTGAGTGGAGTGAATGTGCCCAGGCTGAGTGGAGTGGAGGTGCCCAGGCTGAATGGAGTTGGGGTTCCCTGGCAGAGTGGAACTGGAAGTGCCAACGGTGAGTGGAGTGAATGTGCCCAGGCTGAGTGGAGTGGAGGTGCCCAGGCTGAGTGGAGTTGGGGTTCGCTGGCAGAGTGGGACTGGAAGTGCCAACGCTGAGTGGAGTGAATGTGCCCAGGCTGAGTGGAGTGGAGCTGCCCAGGCCGAGTGGAGTGCAGGTTCCCAGGCAGAGTGGGACTGGAAGTGCCCAGGCTGAGTGGAGTGAATGTGCCCAGGCTGAGTGGAGTGGAGGTGCCCAGGCTGAGTGGAGTTGGGGGTCCCTGGCAGAGTGGGACTGGAAGTGCCAAGGCTGAGTGGAGTGAATGTGCCCAGGCTGAGTGGAGTGGAGGTGCCCAGGCTGAGTGGAGTTGGGGTTCCCAGGCAGAGAGGGACTGGAAGTGCCCTGGCTGAGTGGAGTGAATGTGCCCAGGCTGCGTGGAGTGGAGGTTCCCAGGCTGAGTGGAGTGCAGGTTCCCAGCAGAATGGGATTGGAAGTACCCAGGCTGAGTGGAGTGGAGGTGCCCAGGCTGAGTGGAGTGCTGGTTCCCAGGCAGAGTGGGACTGGAAGTGCCCAGGGTGAGTGGAGTGAATGTGCCCAGGCTGAGTGGAGTGGAGGTGCCCAGGCTGAGTGGAGTTGGGGTTCCCTGGCAGAGTGGGACTGGAAGTGCCAAGGCTGAGTGGAGTGAATGTGCCCAGGCTGAGTGGAGTGGAGGTGCCCAGGCCGAGTGGAGTGCAGGTTCCCAGGCAGAGTGGGACTGGAAGTGCCCAGGCGGAGTGGAGTGAATGTGCCCTGGCTGAGTGGAGTGAATGTGCCCAGGCTGACTGGAGAGAATGTGCCCAGGCTGAGTGGATTGGAGGTGCCCAGGCTGAGTGGAGTGCAGGTTCCCAGGCAGAGTGGGACTGGAAGTGCCCAGGCTGAGTGGAGTGAATGTGCCCAGGCTGAGTGGAGTGGAGGTGCCCAGGCTGAGTGGAGTTGGGGTTCCCTGGCAGAGTGGGACTGGAAGTGCCAAGGCTGAGTGGAGTGAATGTGCCCAGGCTGAGTGGAGTGGAGGTGCCCAGGCCGAGTGGAGTGCAGGTTCCCAGGCAGAGTGGGACTGGAAGTGCCCAGGCGGAGTGGAGTGAATGTGCCCAGCCGCCGGAGCCCGAAACGTGCGTTTCCCCATTGCCTTGAATGGGCGCGGAGAGAGGGGGGCGCTTTTTGGCTCGTGGCGCGGGCACCGTTGCGCCAAAGCGTCAAGTGTCACCCCTCCCCGTGCTCGGGGCGGCCCCTTGGAGCTAACTGGCTGGGTCTGGAGGGGCTGCGAGGCCGCCCAGGAGAACGGGTCCAAACCGCGTTCCGATCGGACGAGAATTGAGGGCGGGACACAGTTCCGCGGTTCACTTTCCGCCCGGGCAAAGGGCCTATAACTTGCGGCGGGAGGGCTTAAGAGTGGGCCCCCACGAGTCGGGTGGAGAGCCGGGTGTGGAGAGGAGTAGCGGAGGTTCCCAGTCAGAGTGGGAGTGGAGGTTCCTGGGCAGAGTGGGACTGGAAGTGCCCAGGCTGAGTGGAGTGAATGTGCCCTGGCTGAGTGGAGTGAATGTGCCCAGGCTGAGTGGAGTGAATGTGCCCAGGCTGAGTGGAGTGAATGTGCCCAGGCTGACTGGAGAGAATGTGCCCAGGCTGAGTGGATTGGAGGTGCCCAGGCTGAGTGGAGTGCAGGTTCCCAGGCAGAGTGGGACTGGAAGTGCCCAGGCTGAGTGGAGTGAATGTGCCCAGGCTGAGTGGAGTGAATGATCCCAGGCTGAATGGGAGTCAATGTGCCTAGACAGAGTGGAGTGAATGTGCCCAGGCTGAGTGGAGTGGAGGTGCCCAGGCTGAGTGGAGTTGGGGTTCCCTGGCAGAGTGGGACTGGAAGTGCCAAGGCTGAGTGGAGTGAATGTGCCCAGGCTGAGTGGAGTGGAGGTGCCCAGGCCGAGTGGAGTGCAGGTTCCCAGGCAGAGTGGGACTGGAAGTGCCCAGGCGGAGTGGAGTGAATGTGCCCTGGCTGAGTGGAGTGAATGTGCCCAGGCTGACTGGAGAGAATGTGCCCAGGCTGAGTGGATTGGAGGTGCCCAGGCTGAGTGGAGTGCAGGTTCCCAGGCAGAGTGGGACTGGAAGTGCCCAGGCTGAGTGGAGTGAATGTGCCCAGGCTGAGTGGAGTGGAGGTGCCCAGGCTGAGTGGAGTTGGGGTTCCCTGGCAGAGTGGGACTGGAAGTGCCAAGGCTGAGTGGAGTGAATGTGCCCAGGCTGAGTGGAGTGGAGGTGCCCAGGCCGAGTGGAGTGCAGGTTCCCAGGCAGAGTGGGACTGGAAGTGCCCAGGCGGAGTGGAGTGAATGTGCCCAGCCGCCGGAGCCCGAAACGTGCGTTTCCCCATTGCCTTGAATGGGCGCGGAGAGAGGGGGGCGCTTTTTGGCTCGTGGCGCGGGCACCGTTGCGCCAAAGCGTCAAGTGTCACCCCTCCCCGTGCTCGGGGCGGCCCCTTGGAGCTAACTGGCTGGGTCTGGAGGGGCTGCGAGGCCGCCCAGGAGAACGGGTCCAAACCGCGTTCCGATCGGACGAGAATTGAGGGCGGGACACAGTTCCGCGGTTCACTTTCCGCCCGGGCAAAGGGCCTATAACTTGCGGCGGGAGGGCTTAAGAGTGGGCCCCCACGAGTCGGGTGGAGAGCCGGGTGTGGAGAGGAGTAGCGGAGGTTCCCAGTCAGAGTGGGAGTGGAGGTTCCTGGGCAGAGTGGGACTGGAAGTGCCCAGGCTGAGTGGAGTGAATGTGCCCTGGCTGAGTGGAGTGAATGTGCCCAGGCTGAGTGGAGTGAATGTGCCCAGGCTGAGTGGAGTGAATGTGCCCAGGCTGACTGGAGAGAATGTGCCCAGGCTGAGTGGATTGGAGGTGCCCAGGCTGAGTGGAGTGCAGGTTCCCAGGCAGAGTGGGACTGGAAGTGCCCAGGCTGAGTGGAGTGAATGTGCCCAGGCTGAGTGGAGTGAATGATCCCAGGCTGAATGGGAGTCAATGTGCCTAGACAGAGTGGAGTGAATGTGCCCAGGCTGAGTGGAGTGGAGGTGCCCAGGCTGAGTGGAGTTGGGGTTCCCAGGCAGAGAGGGACTGGAAGTGCCCTGGCTGAGTGGAGTGAATGTGCCCAGGCTGCGTGGAGTGGAGGTTCCCAGGCTGAGTGGAGTGCAGGCTCCCAGCAGAGTGGGACTGGAAGTGCCCAGGCTGAGTGGAGTGAATGTGCCCAGGCTGAGTGGAGTGAATGTGCCCAGGCAGAGTGGAGTGAATGTGCCCTGGCTGAGTGGAGTGGAGGTGCCCAGGCTGATTGGAGTGCAGGTTCCCAGGCAGAATGGGACTGGAAGTGCCCAGGCTGAGTGGAGTGGAGGTGCCCAGGCTGAGTGGAGTGCAGGTTCCCAGGCAGAGTGGGATTGGAAGTGCCCAGGCTGAGTGGAGTGAATGTGCCCAGGCTGAGTGGAGTGGAGGTGCCCAGGCTGAATGGAGTTGGGGTTCCCAGGCAGAGTGGGACTGGAGGTGCCCAGGCTGAGTGGAGTGCAGGTTCCCAGGCAGAGTGGGATTGGAAGTGCCCAGGCTGAGTGGAGTGAATGTACCCAGGCTGAGTGGAGTGGAGGTGCCCAGGCTGAGTGGAGTGCAGGTTCCCAGGCAGAGTGGGATTGGAAGTGCCCAGGCTGAGTGGAGTGAATATGCCCAGGCTGAGTGGAGTGGAGGTGTCCAGGCTGAGTGGAGTTGGGGTTCCCTGGCAGAGTGGGACTGGAAGTGCCAAGGCTGAGTGGAGTGAATGTGCCCAGGCTGAATGGAGTGGAGGTGCCCAGGCTGAGTGGAGTGCAGGTTCCCAGGCAGAGTGGGATTGGAAGTGCCCAGGCTGAGTGGAGTGAATGTGCCCAGGCTGAGTGGAGTGGAGGTGCCCAGGCTGAATGGAGTTTGGGTTCCCAGGCAGAGTGGGACTGGAAGTGCCCAGGCTGAGTGGAGTGCAGGTTCCCAGGCAGAGTGGGATTGGAAGTGCCCAGGCTGAGTGGAGTGAATGTGCCCAGGCTGACTGGAGTGGAGGTGCCCAGGCCGAGTGGAGTGCAGGTTCCCAGGCAGAGTGGGACTGGAAGTGCCCAGGCGGAGTGGAGTGAATGTGCCCAGGCTGAATGGGAGTCAATGTGCCTAGACAGAGTGGAGTGAATGTGCCCAGCCGCCGGAGCCCGAAACGTGCGTTTCCCCATTGCCTTGAATGGGCGCGGAGAGAGGGGGGCGCTTTTTGGCTCGTGGCGCGGGCACCGTTGCGCCAAAGCGTCAAGTGTCACCCCTCCCCGTGCTCGGGGCGGCCCCTTGGAGCTAACTGGCTGGGTCTGGAGGGGCTGCGAGGCCGCCCAGGAGAACGGGTCCAAACCGCGTTCCGATCGGACGAGAATTGAGGGCGGGACACAGTTCCGCGGTTCACTTTCCGCCCGGGCAAAGGGCCTATTACTTGCGGCGGGAGGGCTTAAGAGTGGGCCCCCGTGAGTCGGGTGGAGAGCCGGGTGTGGAGAGGAGTAGCGGAGGTTCCCAGTCAGAGTGAAAGTGGAGGTTCCTGGGCAGAGTGGGACTGGAAGTGCCCAGGCTGAGTGGAGTGAATGTGCCCAGGCTGAGTGGAGTGGAGGTGCCCAGGCTGAATGGAGTTGGGGTTCCCTGGCAGAGTGGAACTGGAAGTGCCAACGGTGAGTGGAGTGAATGTGCCCAGGCTGAGTGGAGTGGAGGTGCCCAGGCTGAGTGGAGTTGGGGTTCGCTGGCAGAGTGGGACTGGAAGTGCCAACGCTGAGTGGAGTGAATGTGCCCAGGCTGAGTGGAGTGGAGCTGCCCAGGCCGAGTGGAGTGCAGGTTCCCAGGCAGAGTGGGACTGGAAGTGCCCAGGCTGAGTGGAGTGAATGTGCCCAGGCTGAGTGGAGTGGAGGTGCCCAGGCTGAGTGGAGTTGGGGGTCCCTGGCAGAGTGGGACTGGAAGTGCCAAGGCTGAGTGGAGTGAATGTGCCCAGGCTGAGTGGAGTGGAGGTGCCCAGGCTGAGTGGAGTTGGGGTTCCCAGGCAGAGAGGGACTGGAAGTGCCCTGGCTGAGTGGAGTGAATGTGCCCAGGCTGCGTGGAGTGGAGGTTCCCAGGCTGAGTGGAGTGCAGGTTCCCAGCAGAATGGGATTGGAAGTACCCAGGCTGAGTGGAGTGGAGGTGCCCAGGCTGAGTGGAGTGCTGGTTCCCAGGCAGAGTGGGACTGGAAGTGCCCAGGGTGAGTGGAGTGAATGTGCCCAGGCTGAGTGGAGTGGAGGTGCCCAGGCTGAGTGGAGTTGGGGTTCCCTGGCAGAGTGGGACTGGAAGTGCCAAGGCTGAGTGGAGTGAATGTGCCCAGGCTGAGTGGAGTGGAGGTGCCCAGGCTGAGTGGAGTTGGGGTTCCCAGGCAGAGAGGGACTGGAAGTGCCCTGGCTGAGTGGAGTGAATGTGCCCAGGCTGCGTGGAGTGGAGGTTCCCAGGCTGAGTGGAGTGCAGGCTCCCAGCAGAGTGGGACTGGAAGTGCCCAGGCTGAGTGGAGTGAATGTGCCCAGGCTGAGTGGAGTGAATGTGCCCAGGCAGAGTGGAGTGAATGTGCCCTGGCTGAGTGGAGTGGAGGTGCCCAGGCTGATTGGAGTGCAGGTTCCCAGGCAGAATGGGACTGGAAGTGCCCAGGCTGAGTGGAGTGAATGTGCCCAGGCTGAATGGAGTGGAGGTGCCCAGGCTGAGTGGAGTGCAGGTTCCCAGGCAGAGTGGGATTGGAAGTGCCCAGGCTGAGTGGAGTGAATGTGCCCAGGCTGAGTGGAGTGGAGGTGCCCAGGCTGAATGGAGTTGGGGTTCCCAGGCAGAGTGGGACTGGAGGTGCCCAGGCTGAGTGGAGTGCAGGTTCCCAGGCAGAGTGGGATTGGAAGTGCCCAGGCTGAGTGGAGTGAATGTACCCAGGCTGAGTGGAGTGGAGGTGCCCAGGCTGAGTGGAGTGCAGGTTCCCAGGCAGAGTGGGATTGGAAGTGCCCAGGCTGAGTGGAGTGAATGTGCCCAGGCTGAGTGGAGTGGAGGTGTCCAGGCTGAGTGGAGTTGGGGTTCCCTGGCAGAGTGGGACTGGAAGTGCCAAGGCTGAGTGGAGTGAATGTGCCCAGGCTGAATGGAGTGGAGGTGCCCAGGCTGAGTGGAGGTGCCCAGGCTGAGTGGAGTGCAGGTTCCCAGGCAGAGTGGGATTGGAAGTGCCCAGGCTGAGTGGAGTGAATGTGCCCAGGCTGAGTGGAGTGGAGGTGCCCAGGCTGAATGGAGTTGGGGTTCCCAGGCAGAGTGGGACTGGAAGTGCCCAGGCTGAGTGGAGTGCAGGTTCCCAGGCAGAGTGGGATTGGAAGTGCCCAGGCTGAGTGGAGTGAATGTGCCCAGGCTGACTGGAGTGGAGGTGCCCAGGCAAGGAGGAGTGCAGGTTCCCAGGCAGAGTGGGACTGGAAGTGCCCAGGCGGAGTGGATTGAATGTGCCCAGGCTGAATGGGAGTCAATGTGCCTAGACAGAGTGGAGTGAATGTGCCCAGCCGCCGGAGCCCGAAACGTGCGTTTCCCCATTGCCTTGAATGGGCGCGGAGAGAGGGGGGCGCTTTTTGGCTCGTGGCGCGGGCACCGTTGCGCCAAAGCGTCAAGTGTCACACTTCCCCGTGCTCGGGGCGGCCCCTTGGAGCTAACTGGCTGGGTCTGGAGGGGCTGCGAGGCCGCCCAGGAGAACGGGTCCAAACCGCGTTCCGATCGGACGAGAATTGAGGGCGGGACACAGTTCCGCGGTTCACTTTCCGCCCGGGCAAAGGGCCTATAACTTGCGGCGGGAGGGCTTAAGAGTGGGCCCCCGCGAGTCGGGTGGAGAGCCGGGTGTGGAGAGGAGTAGCGGAGGTTCCCAGTCAGAGTGGGAGTGGAGGTTCCTGGGCAGAGTGGGACTGGAAGTGCCCAGGCTGAGTGGAGTGAATGTGCACTGGCTGAGTGGAGTGAATGTGCCCAGGCTGAGTGGAGTGAATGTGCCCAGGCTGAGTGGAGTGAATGTGCCCAGGCTGACTGGAGAGAATGTGCGCAGGCTGAGTGGATTGGAGGTGCCCAGGCTGAGTGGAGTGCAGGTTCCCAGGCAGAGTGGGACTGGAAGTGCCCAGGCTGAGTGGAGTGAATGTGCCCAGGCTGAGTGGAGTGGAGGTGCCCAGGCTGAGTGGAGTTGGGGTTCCCTGGCAGAGTGGGACTGGAAGTGCCAAGGCTGAGTGGAGTGAATGTGCCCAGGCTGAGTGGAGTGGAGGTGCCCAGGCCGAGTGGAGTGCAGGTTCCCAGGCAGAGTGGGACTGGAAGTGCCCAGGCGGAGTGGAGTGAATGTGCCCAGGCTGAATGGGAGTCAATGTGCCTAGACAGAGTGGAGTGAATGTGCCCGGCCGCCGGAGCCCGAAACGTGCGTTTCCCCATTGCCTTGAATGGGCGCGGAGAGAGGGGGGCGCTTTTTGGCTCGTGGCGCGGGCACCGTTGCGCCAAAGCGTCAAGTGTCACCCCTCCCCGTGCTCGGGGCGGCCCCTTGGAGCTAACTGGCTGGGTCTGGAGGGGCTGCGAGGCCGCCCAGGAGAACGGGTCCAAACCGCGTTCCGATCGGACGAGAATTGAGGGCGGGACACAGTTCCGCGGTTCACTTTCCGCCCGGGCAAAGGGCCTATAACTTGCGGCGGGAGGGCTTAAGAGTGGGCCCCCGCGAGTCGGGTGGAGAGCCGGGTGTGGAGAGGAGTAGCGGAGGTTCCCAGTCAGAGTGGGAGTGGAGGTTCCTGGGCAGAGTGGGACTGGAAGTGCCCAGGCTGAGTGGAGTGAATGTGCCCTGGCTGAGTGGAGTGAATGTGGCCAGGCTGAGTGGAGTGGAGGTGCCCAGGCTGAGTGGAGTGAATGTGCCCAGGCTGACTGGAGAGAATGTGCCCAGGCTGAGTGGATTGGAGGTGCCCAGGCTGAGTGGAGTGCAGGTTCCCAGGCAGAGTGGGACTGGAAGTGCCCAGGCTGAGTGGAGTGAATGTGCCCAGGCTGAGTGGAGTGGAGGTGCCCAGGCTGAGTGGAGTTGGGGTTCCCTGGCAGAGTGGGACTGGAAGTGCCAAGGCTGAGTGGAGTGAATGTGCCCAGGCTGAGTGGAGTGGAGGTGCCCAGGCCGAGTGGAGTGAAGGTTCCCAGGCAGAGTGGGACTGGAAGTGCCCAGGCGGAGTGGAGTGAATGTGCCCAGGCTGAATGGGAGTCAATGTGCCTAGACAGAGTGGAGTGAATGTGCCCGGCCGCCGGAGCCCGAAACGTGCGTTTCCCCATTGCCTTGAATGGGCGCGGAGAGAGGGGGGCGCTTTTTGGCTCGTGGCGCGGGCACCGTTGCGCCAAAGCGTCAAGTGTCACACCTCCCCGTGCTCGGGGCGGCCCCTTGGAGCTAACTGGCTGGGTCTGGAGGGGCTGCGAGGCCGCCCAGGAGAACGGGTCCAAACCGCGTTCCGATCGGACGAGAATTGAGGGCGGGACACAGTTCCGCGGTTCACTTTCCGCCCGGGCAAGGGGCCTATAACTTGCGGCGGGAGGGCTTAAGAGTGGGCCCCCGCGAGTCGGGTGGAGAGCCGGGTGTGGAGAGGAGTAGCGGAGGTTCCCAGTCAGAGTGGGAGTGGAGGTTCCTGGGCAGAGTGGGACTGGAAGTGCCCAGGCTGAGTGGAGTGAATGTGCCCTGGCTGAGTGGAGTGAATGTGCCCAGGCTGAGTGGAGTGAATGTGCCCAGGCTGAGTGGAGTGAATGTGCCCAGGCTGACTGGAGAGAATGTGCGCAGGCTGAGTGGATTGGAGGTGCCCAGGCTGAGTGGAGTGCAGGTTCCCAGGCAGAGTGGGACTGGAAGTGCCCAGGCTGAGTGGAGTGAATGTGCCCAGGCTGAGTGGAGTGGAGGTGCCCAGGCTGAGTGGAGTTGGGGTTCCCTGGCAGAGTGGGACTGGAAGTGCCAAGGCTGAGTGGAGTGAATGTGCCCAGGCTGAGTGGAGTGGAGGTGCCCAGGCCGAGTGGAGTGCAGGTTCCCAGGCAGAGTGGGACTGGAAGTGCCCAGGCGGAGTGGAGTGAATGTGCCCAGGCTGAATGGGAGTCAATGTGCCTAGACAGAGTGGAGTGAATGTGCCCGGCCGCCGGAGCCCGAAACGTGCGTTTCCCCATTGCCTTGAATGGGCGCGGAGAGAGGGGGGCGCTTTTTGGCTCGTGGCGCGGGCACCGTTGCGCCAAAGCGTCAAGTGTCACCCCTCCCCGTGCTCGGGGCGGCCCCTTGGAGCTAACTGGCTGGGTCTGGAGGGGCTGCGAGGCCGCCCAGGAGAACGGGTCCAAACCGCGTTCCGATCGGACGAGAATTGAGGGCGGGACACAGTTCCGCGGTTCACTTTCCGCCCGGGCAAAGGGCCTATAACTTGCGGCGGGAGGGCTTAAGAGTGGGCCCCCGCGAGTCGGGTGGAGAGCCGGGTGTGGAGAGGAGTAGCGGAGGTTCCCAGTCAGAGTGGGAGTGGAGGTTCCTGGGCAGAGTGGGACTGGAAGTGCCCAGGCTGAGTGGAGTGAATGTGCCCTGGCTGAGTGGAGTGAATGTGGCCAGGCTGAGTGGAGTGGAGGTGCCCAGGCTGAGTGGAGTGAATGTGCCCAGGCTGACTGGAGAGAATGTGCCCAGGCTGAGTGGATTGGAGGTGCCCAGGCTGAGTGGAGTGCAGGTTCCCAGGCAGAGTGGGACTGGAAGTGCCCAGGCTGAGTGGAGTGAATGTGCCCAGGCTGAGTGGAGTGGAGGTGCCCAGGCTGAGTGGAGTTGGGGTTCCCTGGCAGAGTGGGACTGGAAGTGCCAAGGCTGAGTGGAGTGAATGTGCCCAGGCTGAGTGGAGTGGAGGTGCCCAGGCCGAGTGGAGTGAAGGTTCCCAGGCAGAGTGGGACTGGAAGTGCCCAGGCGGAGTGGAGTGAATGTGCCCAGGCTGAATGGGAGTCAATGTGCCTAGACAGAGTGGAGTGAATGTGCCCGGCCGCCGGAGCCCGAAACGTGCGTTTCCCCATTGCCTTGAATGGGCGCGGAGAGAGGGGGGCGCTTTTTGGCTCGTGGCGCGGGCACCGTTGCGCCAAAGCGTCAAGTGTCACACCTCCCCGTGCTCGGGGCGGCCCCTTGGAGCTAACTGGCTGGGTCTGGAGGGGCTGCGAGGCCGCCCAGGAGAACGGGTCCAAACCGCGTTCCGATCGGACGAGAATTGAGGGCGGGACACAGTTCCGCGGTTCACTTTCCGCCCGGGCAAGGGGCCTATAACTTGCGGCGGGAGGGCTTAAGAGTGGGCCCCCGCGAGTCGGGTGGAGAGCCGGGTGTGGAGAGGAGTAGCGGAGGTTCCCAGTCAGAGTGGGAGTGGAGGTTCCTGGGCAGAGTGGGACTGGAAGTGCCCATGCTGAGTGGAGTGAATGTGCCCTGGCTGAGTGGAGTGAATGTGCCCAGGCTGAGTGGAGTGAATGTGCCCAGGCTGAGTGGAGTGAATGTGCCCAGGCTAACTGGAGAGAATGTGCGCAGGCTGAGTGGATTGGAGGTGCCCAGGCTGAGTGGAGTGGAGGTTCCCAGGCAGAGTGGGACTGAAAGTGCCCAGGCTGAGTGGAGTGAATGTGCCCAGGCTGAGTGGAGTGGAGGTGCCCAGGCTGAGTGGAGTTGGGGTTCCCTGGCAGAGTGGGACTGGAAGTGCCAAGCCTGAGTGGAGTGAATGTGCCCAGGCTGAGTGGAGTGGAGGTGCCCAGGCCGAGTGGAGTGCAGGTTCCCAGGCAGAGTGGGACTGGAAGTGCCCAGGCGGAGTGGAGTGAATGTGCCCAGGCTGAATGGGAGTCAATGTGCCTAGACAGAGTGGAGTGAATGTGCCCGGCCGCCGGAGCCCGAAACGTGCGTTTCCCCATTGCCTTGAATGGGCGCGGAGAGAGGGGGGCGCTTTTTGGCTCGTGGCGCGGGCACCGTTGCGCCAAAGCGTCAAGTGTCACACCTCCCCGTGCTCGGGGCGGCCCCTTGGAGCTAACTGGCTGGGTCTGGAGGGGCTGCGAGGCCGCCCAGGAGAACGGGTCCAAACCGCGTTCCGATCGGACGAGAATTGAGGGCGGGACACAGTTCCGCGGTTCACTTTCCGCCCGGGCAAAGGGCCTATAACTTGCGGCGGGAGGTTTTAAGAGTGGGCCCCCGCGAGTCGGGTGGAGAGCCGGGTGTGGAGAGGAGTAGCGGAGGTTCCCAGTCAGAGTGGGAGTGGAGGTTCCTGGGCAGAGTGGGACTGGAAGTGCCCAGGCTGAGTGGAGTGAATGTGCCCTGGCTGAGTGGAGTGAATGTGCCCAGGCTGAGTGGAGTGAATGTGCCCAGGCTGAGTGGAGTGAATGTGCCCAGGCTGACTGGAGAGAATGTGCCCAGGCTGAGTGGATTGGAGGTGCCCAGGCTGAGTGGAGTGCAGGTTCCCAGGCAGAGTGGGACTGGAAGTGCCCAGGCTGAGTGGAGTGAATGTGCCCAGGCTGAGTGGAGTGAATGATCCCAGGCTGAATGGGAGTCAATGTGCCTAGACAGAGTGGAGTGAATGTGCCCAGGCTGAGTGGAGTGGAGGTGCCCAGGCTGAGTGGAGTTGGGGTTCCCAGGCAGAGAGGGACTGGAAGTGCCCTGGCTGAGTGGAGTGAATGTGCCCAGGCTGCGTGGAGTGGAGGTTCCCAGGCTGAGTGGAGTGCAGGCTCCCAGCAGAGTGGGACTGGAAGTGCCCAGGCTGAGTGGAGTGAATGTGCCCAGGCTGAGTGGAGTGAATGTGCCCAGGCAGAGTGGAGTGAATGTGCCCAGGCTGAGTGGAGTGGAGGTGCCCAGGCTGATTGGAGTGCAGGTTCCCAGGCAGAGTGGGACTGGAAGTGCCCAGGCTGAGTGGAGTGAATGTGCCCAGGCTGAATGGAGTGGAGGTGCCCAGGCTGAGTGGAGTGCAGGTTCCCAGGCAGAGTGGGATTGGAAGTGCCCAGGCTGAGTGGAGTGAATGTGCCCAGGCTGAGTGGAGTGGAGGTGCCCAGGCTGAATGGAGTTGGGGTTCCCAGGCAGAGTGGGACTGGAAGTGCCCAGGCTGAGTGGAGTGCAGGTTCCCAGGCAGAGTGGGATTGGAAGTGCCCAGGCTGAGTGGAGTGAATGTACCCAGGCTGAGTGGAGTGGAGGTGCCCAGGCTGAGTGGAGTGCAGGTTCCCAGGCAGAGTGGGATTGGAAGTGCCCAGGCTGAGTGGAGTGAATGTGCCCAGGCTGAGTGGAGTGGAGGTGCCCAGGCTGAGTGGAGTTGGGGTTCCCTGGCAGAGTGGGACTGGAAGTGCCAAGGCTGAGTGGAGTGAATGTGCCCAGGCTGAATGGAGTGGAGGTGCCCAGGCTGAGTGGAGGTGCCCAGGCTGAGTGGAGTGCAGGTTCCCAGGCAGAGTGGGATTGGAAGTGCCCAGGCTGAGTGGAGTGAATGTGCCCAGGCTGAGTGGAGTGGAGGTGCCCAGGCTGAATGGAGTTGGGGTTCCCAGGCAGAGTGGGACTGGAAGTGCCCAGGCTGAGTGGAGTGCAGGTTCCCAGGCAGAGTGGGATTGGAAGTGCCCAGGCTGAGTGGAGTGAATGTGCCCAGGCTGACTGGAGTGGAGGTGCCCAGGCCGAGTGGAGTGCAGGTTCCCAGGCAGAGTGGGACTGGAAGTGCCCAGGCGGAGTGGAGTGAATGTGCCCAGGCTGAATGGGAGTCAATGTGCCTAGACAGAGTGGAGTGAATGTGCCCAGCCGCCGGAGCCCGAAACGTGCGTTTCCCCATTGCCTTGAATGGGCGCGGAGAGAGGGGGGCGCTTTTTGGCTCGTGGCGCGGGCACCGTAGCGCCAAAGCGTCAAGTGTCACCCCTCCCCGTGCTCGGGGCGGCCCCTTGGAGCTAACTGGCTGGGTCTGGAGGGGCTGCGAGGCCGCCCAGGAGAACGGGTCCAAACCGCGTTCCGATCGGACGAGAATTGAGGGCAGGACACAGTTCCGCAGTTCACTTTCCGCCCGGGCAAAGGGCCTATAACTTGCGGCGGGAGGTTTTAAGAGTGGGCCCCCGCGAGTCGGGTGGAGAGCCGGGTGTGGAGAGGAGTAGCGGAGGTTCCCAGTCAGAGTGGGAGTGGAGGTTCCTGGGCAGAGTGGGACTGGAAGTGCCCAGGCTGAGTGGAGTGAATGTGCCCTGGCTGAGTGGAGTGAATGTGCCCAGGCTGAGTGGAGTGAATGTGCCCAGGCTGAGTGGAGTGCAGGTTCCCAGGCAGAGTGGGACTGGAAGTGCCCAGGCGGAGTGGAGTGAATGTGCCCAGGCTGAATGGGAGTCAATGTGCCTAGACAGAGTGGAGTGAATGTGCCCGGCCGCCGGAGCCCGAAACGTGCGTTTCCCCATTGCCTTGAATGGGCGCGGAGAGAGGGGGGCGCTTTTTGGCTCGTGGCGCGGGCACCATTGCGCCAAAGCGTCAAGTGTCACACCTCCCCGTGCTCGGGGCGGCCCCTTGGAGCTAACTGCCTGGGTCTGGAGGGGCTGCGAGGCCGCCCAGGAGAACGGGTCCAAACCGCGTTCCGATCGGACGAGAATTGAGGGCGGGACACAGTTCCGCGGTTCACTTTCCGCCCGGGCAAAGGGCCTATTACTTGCGGCGGGAGGGCTTAAGAGTGGGCCCCCGTGAGTCGGGTGGAGAGCCGGGTGTGGAGAGGAGTAGCGGAGGTTCCCAGTCAGAGTGGGAGTGGAGGTTCCTGGGCAGAGTGGGACTGGAAGTGCCCAGGCTGAGTGGAGTGAATGTGCCCTGGCTGAGTGGAGAGAATGTGCCCAGGCTGAGTGGAGTGAATGTGCCCAGGCTGAGTGGAGTGAATGTGCCCAGGCTGACTGGAGAGAATGTGCCCAGGCTGAGTGGATTGGAGGTGCCCAGGCTGAGTGGAGTGCAGGTTCCCAGGCAGAGTGGGACTGGAAGTGCCCAGGCTGAGTGGAGTGAATGTGCCCAGGCTGAGTGGAGTGAATGTTCCCAGGCTGAATGGGAGTCAATGTGCCTAGACAGAGTGGAGTGAATGTGCCCAGGCTGAGTGGAGTGGAGGTGCCCAGGCTGAGTGGAGTTGGGGTTCCCAGGCAGAGAGGGACTGGAAGTGCCCTGGCTGAGTGGAGTGAATGTGCCCAGGCTGCGTGGAGTGGAGGTTCCCAGGCTGAGTGGAGTGCAGGTTCCCAGCAGAATGGGATTGGAAGTACCCAGGCTGAGTGGAGTGGAGGTGCCCAGGCTGAGTGGAGTGCTGGTTCCCAGGTAGAGTGGGATTGGAAGTTCCCAGGCTGAGTGGAGTGAATGTCCCCAGGCTGAGTGGATTGCATGTGCCCTGGCTGAGTGGAGTGCAGGTTCCCTGGCAGAGTGGGATTGGAAGTGCCCAGGCTGAATGGAGTGAATGTGCCAAGGCTGACTGGAGTGGAGGTGCCCAGGCCGAGTGGAGTGCAGGTTCCCAGGCAGAGTGGGACTGGAAGTGCCCAGGCGGAGTGGAGTGAATGTGCCCAGGCTGAATGGGAGTCAATGTGCCTAGACAGAGTGGAGTGAATGTGACCGGCCGCCGGAGCCCGAAACGTGCGTTTCCCCATTGCCTTGAATGGGCGCGGAGAGAGGGGGGCGCTTTTTGGCTCGTGGCGCGGGCACCGTTCCGCCAAAGCGTCAAGTGTCACACCTCCCCCTGCTCGGGGCGGCCCCTTGGAGCTAACTGGCTGGGTCTGGAGGGGCTGCGAGGCCACCCAGGAGAACGGGTCCAAACCGCGTTCCGATCGGACGAGAATTGAGGGCGGGACACAGTTCCGCGGTTCACTTTCCGCCCGGGCAAAGGGCCTATTACTTGCGGCGGGAGGGCTTAAGAGTGGGCCCCCGTGAGTCGGGTGGAGAGCCGGGTGTGGAGAGGAGTAGCGGAGGTTCCCAGTCAGAGTGGGAGTGGAGGTTCCTGGGCAGAGTGGGACTGGAAGTGCCCAGGCTGAGTGGAGTGAATGTGCCCTGGCTGAGTGGAGAGAATGTGCCCAGGCTGAGTGGAGTGAATGTGCCCAGGCTGAGTGGAGTGGAGGTGCCCAGGCCGAGTGGAGTGCAGGTTCCCAGGCAGAGTGGGACTGGAAGTGCCCAGGCGGAGTGGAGTGAATGTGCCCAGGCTGAGTGGAGTGGAGGTGCCCAGGCCGAGTGGAGTGCAGGTTCCCAGGCAGAGTGGGACTGGAAGTGCCCAGGCGGAGTGGAGTGAATGTGCCCAGGCTGAATGGGAGTCAATGTGCCTAGACAGAGTGGAGTGAATGTGCCCAGCCGCCGGAGCCCGAAACGTGCGTTTCCCCATTGCCTTGAATGGGCGCGGAGAGAGGGGGGCGCTTTTTGGCTCGTGGCGCGGGCACCGTTGCGCCAAAGCGTCAAGTGTCACCCCTCCCCGTGCTCGGGGCGGCCCCTTGCAGCTAACTGGCTCGGTCTGGAGGGGCTGCGAGGCCGCCCAGGAGAACGGGTCCAAACCGCGTTCCGATCGGACGAGAATTGAGGGCGGGACACAGTTCCGCGGTTCACTTTCCGCCCGGGCAAAGGGCCTATTACTTGCGGCGGGAGGGCTTAAGAGTGGGCCCCCGTGAGTCGGGTGGAGAGCCGGGTGTGGAGAGGAGTAGCGGAGGTTCCCAGTCAGAGTGGGAGTGGAGGTTCCTGGGCAGAGTGGGACTGGAAGTGCCCAGGCTGAGTGGAGTGAATGTGCCCTGGCTGAGTGGAGAGAATGTGCCCAGGCTGAGTGGAGTGAATGTGCCCAGGCTGAGTGGAGTGAATGTGCCCAGGCTGACTGGAGAGAATGTGCCCAGGCTGAGTGGATTGGAGGTGCCCAGGCTGAGTGGAGTGCAGGTTCCCAGGCAGAGTGGGACTGGAAGTGCCCAGGCTGAGTGGAGTGAATGTGCCCAGGCTGAGTGGAGTGAATGTTCCCAGGCTGAATGGGAGTCAATGTGCCTAGACAGAGTGGAGTGAATGTGCCCAGGCTGAGTGGAGTGGAGGTGCCCAGGCTGAGTGGAGTTGGGGTTCCCAGGCAGAGAGGGACTGGAAGTGCCCTGGCTGAGTGGAGTGAATGTGCCCAGGCTGCGTGGAGTGGAGGTTCCCAGGCTGAGTGGAGTGCAGGTTCCCAGCAGAATGGGATTGGAAGTACCCAGGCTGAGTGGAGTGGAGGTGCCCAGGCTGAGTGGAGTGCTGGTTCCCAGGTAGAGTGGGATTGGAAGTTCCCAGGCTGAGTGGAGTGAATGTCCCCAGGCTGAGTGGATTGCATGTGCCCTGGCTGAGTGGAGTGCAGGTTCCCTGGCAGAGTGGGATTGGAAGTGCCCAGGCTGAATGGAGTGAATGTGCCAAGGCTGACTGGAGTGGAGGTGCCCAGGCCGAGTGGAGTGCAGGTTCCCAGGCAGAGTGGGACTGGAAGTGCCCAGGCGGAGTGGAGTGAATGTGCCCAGGCTGAATGGGAGTCAATGTGCCTAGACAGAGTGGAGTGAATGTGACCGGCCGCCGGAGCCCGAAACGTGCGTTTCCCCATTGCCTTGAATGGGCGCGGAGAGAGGGGGGCGCTTTTTGGCTCGTGGCGCGGGCACCGTTCCGCCAAAGCGTCAAGTGTCACACCTCCCCCTGCTCGGGGCGGCCCCTTGGAGCTAACTGGCTGGGTCTGGAGGGGCTGCGAGGCCACCCAGGAGAACGGGTCCAAACCGCGTTCCGATCGGACGAGAATTGAGGGCGGGACACAGTTCCGCGGTTCACTTTCCGCCCGGGCAAAGGGCCTATAACTTGCGGCGGGAGGGCTTAAGAGTGGGCCCCCGCGAGTCGGGTGGAGAGCCGGGTGTGGAGAGGAGTAGCGGAGGTTCCCAGTCAGAGTGGGAGTGGAGGTTCCTGGGCAGAGTGGGACTGGAAGTGCCCAGGCTGAGTGGAGTGAATGTGCCCTGGCTGAGTGGAGTGAATGTGCCCAGGCTGAGTGGAGTGGAGGTGCCCAGGCTGAGTAGAGTGCAGGCACCCAGGCAGAGTGGGATTGGAAGTTCCCAGGCTGAGTGGAGTGAATGTGCCCAGGCTGAGTGGAGTGGAGGTGCCCAAGCCGAGTGGAGTGCAGGTTCCCAGGCAGAGTGGGACTGGAAGTGCCCAGGCTGAGTGGAGTGAATGTGCCCAGGCTGAGTGGAGTGGAGGTGCCCAGGCTGAGTGGAGTTGGGGTTCCCTGGCAGAGTGGGACTGGAAGTGCCAAGGCTGAGTGGAGTGAATGTGCCCAGGCTGAGTGGAGTGGAGGTGCCCAGGCCGAGTGGAGTGCAGGTTCCCAGGCAGAGTGGGACTGGAAGTGCCCAGGCGGAGTGGAGTGAATGTGCCCAGGCTGAATGGGAGTCAATGTGCCTAGACAGAGTGGAGTGAATGTGCCCGGCCGCCGGAGCCCGAAACGTGCGTTTCCCCATTGCCTTGAATGGGCGCGGAGAGAGGGGGGCGCTTTTTGGCTCGTGGCGCGGGCACCGTTGCGCCAAAGCGTCAAGTGTCACACCTCCCCGTGCTCGGGGCGGCCCCTTGGAGCTAACTGGCTGGGTCTGGAGGGGCTGCGAGGCCGCCCAGGAGAACGGGTCCAAACCGCGTTCCGATCGGACGAGAATTGAGGGCGGGACACAGTTCCGCGGTTCACTTTCCGCCCGGGCAAAGGGCCTATAACTTGCGGCGGGAGGGCTTAAGAGTGGGCCCCCGCGAGTCGGGTGGAGAGCCGGGTGTGGAGAGGAGTAGCGGAGGTTCCCAGTCAGAGTGGGAGTGGAGGTTCCTGGGCAGAGTGGGACTGGAAGTGCCCAGGCTGAGTGGAGTGAATGTGCCCTGGCTGAGTGGAGTGAATGTGGCCAGGCTGAGTGGAGTGGAGGTGCCCAGGCTGAGTGGAGTGAATGTGCCCAGGCTGACTGGAGAGAATGTGCCCAGGCTGAGTGGATTGGAGGTGCCCAGGCTGAGTGGAGTGCAGGTTCCCAGGCAGAGTGGGACTGGAAGT
Organism: Conger conger; assembly: GCF_963514075.1. Taxonomy (NCBI): domain Eukaryota; kingdom Metazoa; phylum Chordata; class Actinopteri; order Anguilliformes; family Congridae; genus Conger; species Conger conger. The sequence goes on from NW_026890546.1 coordinate 860,674, forward strand.
GCCCAGGCTGAGTGGAGTGAATGTGCCCAGGCTGAGTGGAGTGGAGGTGCCCAGGCTGAGTGGAGTTGGGGTTCCCTGGCAGAGTGGGACTGGAAGTGCCAAGGCTGAGTGGAGTGAATGTGCCCAGGCTGAGTGGAGTGGAGGTGCCCAGGCCGAGTGGAGTGAAGGTTCCCAGGCAGAGTGGGACTGGAAGTGCCCAGGCGGAGTGGAGTGAATGTGCCCAGGCTGAATGGGAGTCAATGTGCCTAGACAGAGTGGAGTGAATGTGCCCGGCCGCCGGAGCCCGAAACGTGCGTTTCCCCATTGCCTTGAATGGGCGCGGAGAGAGGGGGGCGCTTTTTGGCTCGTGGCGCGGGCACCGTTGCGCCAAAGCGTCAAGTGTCACACCTCCCCGTGCTCGGGGCGGCCCCTTGGAGCTAACTGGCTGGGTCTGGAGGGGCTGCGAGGCCGCCCAGGAGAACGGGTCCAAACCGCGTTCCGATCGGACGAGAATTGAGGGCGGGAAACAGTTCCGCGGTTCACTTTCCGCCCGGGCAAGGGGCCTATAACTTGCGGCGGGAGGGCTTAAGAGTGGGCCCCCGCGAGTCGGGTGGAGAGCCGGGTGTGGAGAGGAGTAGCGGAGGTTCCCAGTCAGAGTGGGAGTGGAGGTTCCTGGGCAGAGTGGGACTGGAAGTGCCCATGCTGAGTGGAGTGAATGTGCCCTGGCTGAGTGGAGTGAATGTGCCCAGGCTGAGTGGAGTGAATGTGCCCAGGCTGAGTGGAGTGAATGTGCCCAGGCTAACTGGAGAGAATGTGCGCAGGCTGAGTGGATTGGAGGTGCCCAGGCTGAGTGGAGTGGAGGTTCCCAGGCAGAGTGGGACTGGAAGTGCCCAGGCTGAGTGGAGTGAATGTGCCCAGGCTGAGTGGAGTGGAGGTGCCCAGGCTGAGTGGAGTTGGGGTTCCCTGGCAGAGTGGGACTGGAAGTGCCAAGGCTGAGTGGAGTGAATGTGCCCAGGCTGAGTGGAGTGGAGGTGCCCAGGCCGAGTGGAGTGCAGGTTCCCAGGCAGAGTGGGACTGGAAGTGCCCAGGCGGAGTGGAGTGAATGTGCCCAGGCTGAATGGGAGTCAATGTGCCTAGACAGAGTGGAGTGAATGTGCCCGGCCGCCGGAACCCGAAACGTGCGTTTCCCCATTGCCTTGAATGGGCGCGGAGAGAGGGGGGCGCTTTTTGGCTCGTGGCGCGGGCACCGTTGCGCCAAAGCGTCAAGTGTCACCCCTCCCCGTGCTCGGGGCGGCCCCTTGGAGCTAACTGGCTGGGTCTGGAGGGGCTGCGAGGCCGCCCAGGAGAACGGGTCCAAACCGCGTTCCGATCGGACGAGAATTGAGGGCAGGACACAGTTCCGCAGTTCACTTTCCGCCCGGGCAAAGGGCCTATAACTTGCGGCGGGAGGTTTTAAGAGTGGGCCCCCGCGAGTCGGGTGGAGAGCCGGGTGTGGAGAGGAGTAGCGGAGGTTCCCAGTCAGAGTGGGAGTGGAGGTTCCTGGGAAGAGTGGGACTGGAAGTGCCCAGGCTGAGTGGAGTGAATGTGCCCTGGCTGAGTGGAGTGAATGTGCCCAGGCTGAGTGGAGTGAATGTGCCCAGGCTGAGTGGAGTGCAGGTTCCCAGGCAGAGTGGGACTGGAAGTGCCCAGGCGGAGTGGAGTGAATGTGCCCAGGCTGAATGGGAGTCAATGTGCCTAGACAGAGTGGAGTGAATGTGCCCGGCCGCCGGAGCCCGAAACGTGCGTTTCCCCATTGCCTTGAATGGGCGCGGAGAGAGGGGGGCGCTTTTTGGCTCGTGGCGCGGGCACCATTGCGCCAAAGCGTCAAGTGTCACACCTCCCCGTGCTCGGGGCGGCCCCTTGGAGCTAACTGCCTGGGTCTGGAGGGGCTGCGAGGCCGCCCAGGAGAACGGGTCCAAACCGCGTTCCGATCGGACGAGAATTGAGGGCGGGACACAGTTCCGCGGTTCACTTTCCGCCCGGGCAAAGGGCCTATTACTTGCGGCGGGAGGGCTAAAGAGTGGGCCCCCGCGAGTCGGGTGGAGAGCCGGGTGTGGAGAGGAGTAGCGGAGGTTCCCAGTCAGAGTGGGAGTGCAAGTTCCCAGGCAGAGTGGGACAGGAAGTGCCCAGGCTGAGTGGAGTGAATGTGCCCTGGCTGAGTGGAGTGAATGTGCCCAGGCTGAGTGGAGTGAATGTGCCCAGGCTGAGTGGAGTGAATGAGCCCAGGCTGACCGGAGAGAATGTGCCCAGGCTGAGTGGATTGGAGGTGCCCAGGCTGAGTGGAGTGCAGGTTCCCAGGCAGAGTGGGACTGGAAGTGCCCAGGCTGAGTGGAGTGAATGTGCCCAGGCTGAGTGGAGTGAATGATCCCAGGCTGAATGGGAGTCAATGTGCCTAGACAGAGTGGAGTGAATGTGCCCAGGCTGAGTGGAGTGGAGGTGCCCAGGCTGAGTGGAGTTGGGGTTCACAGGCAGAGAGGGACTGGAAGTGCCCTGGCTGAGTGGAGTGAATGTGCCCAGGCTGCGTGGAGTGGAGGTTCCCAGGCTGAGTGGAGTGCAGGCTCCCAGGCAGAGTGGGACTGGAAGTGCCCAGGCTGAGTGGAGTGAATGTGCCCAGGCTGAGTGGAGTGAATGTGCCCAGGCAGAGTGGAGTGAATGTGCCCTGGCTGAGTGGAGTGGAGGTGCCCAGGCTGATTGGAGTGCAGGTTCCCAGGCAGAGTGGGACTGGAAGTGCCCAGGCTGAGTGGAGTGAATGTTCCCAGGCTGAGTGGAGTGGAGGTGCCCAGGCTGAATGGAGTTGGGGTTCCCAGGCAGAGTGGGACTGGAAGTGCCCAGGCTGAGTGGAGTGCAGGTTCCCAGGCAGAGTGGGATTGGAAGTGCCCAGGCTGAGTGGAGTGAATGTACCCAGGCTGAGTGGAGTGGAGGTGCCCAGGCTGAGTGGAGTGCAGGTTCCCAGGCAGAGTGGGATTGGAAGTGCCCAGGCTGAGTGGAGTGAATGTGCCCAGGCTGAGTGGAGTGGAGGTGTCCAGGCTGAGTGGAGGTGCCCAGGCTGAGTGGAGTGCAGGTTCCCAGGCAGAGTGGGATTGGAAGTGCCCAGGCTGAGTGGAGTGAATGTGCCCAGGCTGAGTGGAGTGGAGGTGCCCAGGCTGAATGGAGTTGGGGTTCCCAGGCAGAGTGGGACTGGAAGTGCCCAGGCTGAGTGGAGTGCAGGTTCCCAGGCAGAGTGGGATTGGAAGTGCCCAGGCTGAGTGGAGTGAATGTGCCCAGGCTGACTGGAGTGGAGGTGCCCAGGCAGAGTGGAGTGCAGGTTCCCAGGCAGAGTGGGACTGGAAGTGCCCAGGCTGAGTGGAGTGAATGTGCCCAGGCTGAATGGGAGTCAATGTGCCTAGACAGAGTGGAGTGAATGTGCCCAGCCGCCGGAGCCCGAAACGTGCGTTTCCCCATTGCCTTGAATGGGCGCGGAGAGAGGGGGGCGCTTTTTGGCTCGTGGCGCGGGCACCGTTGCGCCAAAGCGTCAAGTGTCACCCCTCCCCGTGCTCGGGGCGGCCCCTTGGAGCTAACTGGCTGGGTCTGGAGGGGCTGCGAGGCCGCCCAGGAGAACGGGTCCAAACCGCGTTCCGATCGGACGAGAATTGAGGGCGGGACACAGTTCCGCGGTTCACTTTCCGCCCGGGCAAAGGGCCTATTACTTGCGGCGGGAGGGCTTAAGAGTGGGCCCTCGTGAGTCGGGTGGAGAGCCGGGTGTGGAGAGGAGTAGCGGAGGTTCCCAGTCAGAGTGGGAGTGGAGGTTCCTGGGCAGAGTGGGACTGGAAGTGCCCAGGCTGAGTGGAGTGAATGTGCCCTGGCTGAGTGGAGTGAATGTGGCCAGGCTGAGTGGAGTGGAGGTGCCCAGGCTGAGTGGAGTGAATGTGCCCAGGCTGACTGGAGAGAATGTGCCCAGGCTGAGTGGATTGGAGGTGCCCAGGCTGAGTGGAGTGCAGGTTCCCAGGCAGAGTGGGACTGGAAGTGCCCAGGCTGAGTGGAGTGAATGTGCCCAGGCTGAATGGAGTGGAGGTTCCCAGGCTGAGTGGAGTGCAGGCTCCCAGCAGAGTGGGACTGGAAGTGCCCAGGCTGAGTGGAGTGAATGTGCCCAGGCTGAGTGGAGTGAATGTGCCCAGGCAGAGTGGAGTGAATGTGCCCAGGCTGAGTGGAGTGGAGGTGCCCAGGCTGAGTGGAGTTGGGGGTCCCTGGCAGAGTGGGACTGGAAGTGCCAAGGCTGAGTGGAGTGAATGTGCCCAGGCTGAGTGGAGTGGAGGTGCCCAGGCTGAGTGGAGTGCAGGTTCCCAGGCAGAGTGGGATTGGAAGTGCCCAGGCTGAGTGGAGTGAATGGACCCAGGCTGAGTGGAGTGGAGGTTCCTGGGCAGAGTGGGACTGGAAGTGCCCAGGCAGAGTGGAGTGAATGTGCCCTGGCTGAGTGGAGTGAATGTGGCCAGGCTGAGTGGAGTGGAGGTGCCCAGGCTGAGTGGAGTTGGGGGTCCCTGGCAAAGTGGGACTGGAAGTGCCAAGGCTGAGTGGAGTGAATGTGCCCAGGCTGAGTGGAGTGGAGGTGCCCAGGCTGAGTGGAGTGCAGGTTCCCAGGCAGAGTGGGATTGGAAGTGCCTAGGCTGAGTGGAGTGAATGTGCCCAGGCTGAGTGGAGTGGAGGTGCCCAGGCTGAGTGGAGTGCAGGTTCCCAGGCAGAGTGGGATTGGAAGTGCCCAGGCTGAGTGGAGTGAATGTGCCCAGGCTGAGTGGAGTGGAGGTGCCCAGGCTGAGTGGAGTTGGGGTTCCCTGGCAGAGTGGGACTGGAAGTGCCAAGGCTGAGTGGAGTGAATGTGCCCAGGCTGAGTGGAGTGGAGGTGCCCAGGCTGAGTGGAGTTGGGGTTCCCAGGCAGAGAGGGACTGGAAGTGCCCTGGCTGAGTGGAGTGAATGTGCCCAGGCTGCGTGGAGTGGAGGTTCCCAGGCTGAGTGGAGTGCAGGCTCCCAGCAGAGTGGGACTGGAAGTGCCCAGGCTGAGTGGAGTGAATGTGCCCAGGCTGAATGGAGTGGAGGTGCCCAGGCTGAGTGGAGTGCAGGTTCCCAGGCAGAGTGGGACTGGAAGTGCCCAGGCTGAGTGGAGTGAATGTGCCCTGGCTGAGTGGATTGAATGTGGCCAGGCTGAGTGGAGTGGAGGTGCCCAGGCTGAGTGGAGTTGGGGGTCCCTGGCAGAGTGGGACTGGAAGTGCCAAGGCTGAGTGGAGTGAATGTGCCCAGGCTGAGTGGAGTGGAGGTGCCCAGGCTGAGTGGAGTGCAGGTTCCCAGGCAGAGTGGGATTGGAAGTGCCCAGGCTGAGTGGAGTGAATGTACCCAGGCTGAGTGGAGTGGAGGTGCCCAGGCTGAGTGGAGTGCAGGTTCCCAGGCAGAGTGGGATTGGAAGTGCACAGGCTGAGTGGAGTGAATGTGCCCAGGCTGAGTGGAGACGGAGGTGCCCAGGCTGAGTGGAGTTGGGGTTCCCTGGCAGAGTGGGACTGGAAGTCCCAAGGCTGAGTGGAGTGAATGTGCCCAGGCTGAGTGGAGTGGAGGTGCCCAGGCCGAGTGGAGTGCAGGTTCCCAGGCAGAGTGGGACTGGAAGTGCCCAGGCGGAGTGGAGTGAATGTGCCCAGGCTGAATGGGAGTCAATGTGCCTAGACAGAGTGGAGTGAATGTGCCCAGCCGCCGGAGCCCGAAACGTGCGTTTCCCCATTGCCTTGAATAGGCGCGGAGAGAGGGGGGCGCTTTTTGGCTCGTGGCGCGGGCACCGTTGCGCCAAAGCGTCAAGTGTCACCCCTCCCCGTGCTCGGGGCGGCCCCTTGGAGCTAACTGGCTGGGTCTGGAGGGGCTGCGAGGCCGCCCAGGAGAACGGGTCCAAACCGCGTTCCGATCGGACGAGAATTGAGGGCGGGACACAGTTCCGCGGTTCACTTTCCGCCCGGGCAAAGGGCCTATTACTTGCGGCGGGAGGGCTTAAGAGTGGGCCCCCGTGAGTCGGGTGGAGAGCCGGGTGTGGAGAGGAGTAGCGGAGGTTCCCAGTCAGAGTGGGAGTGGAGGTTCCTGGGCAGAGTGGGACTGGAAGTGCCCAGGCTGAGTGGAGTGAATGTGCCCTGGCTGAGTGGAGAGAATGTGCCCAGGCTGAGTGGAGTGAATGTGCCCAGGCTGAGTGGAGTGGAGGTGCCCAGGCCGAGTGGAGTGCAGGTTCCCAGGCAGAGTGGGACTGGAAGTGCCCAGGCGGAGTGGAGTGAATGTGCCCAGGCTGAGTGGAGTGGAGGTGCCCAGGCCGAGTGGAGTGCAGGTTCCCAGGCAGAGTGGGACTGGAAGTGCCCAGGCGGAGTGGAGTGAATGTGCCCAGGCTGAATGGGAGTCAATGTGCCTAGACAGAGTGGAGTGAATGTGCCCAGCCGCCGGAGCCCGAAACGTGCGTTTCCCCATTGCCTTGAATGGGCGCGGAGAGAGGGGGGCGCTTTTTGGCTCGTGGCGCGGGCACCGTTGCGCCAAAGCGTCAAGTGTCACCCCTCCCCGTGCTCGGGGCGGCCCCTTGGAGCTAACTGGCTCGGTCTGGAGGGGCTGCGAGGCCGCCCAGGAGAACGGGTCCAAACCGCGTTCCGATCGGACGAGAATTGAGGGCGGGACACAGTTCCGCGGTTCACTTTCCGCCCGGGCAAAGGGCCTATTACTTGCGGCGGGAGGGCTTAAGAGTGGGCCCCCGTGAGTCGGGTGGAGAGCCGGGTGTGGAGAGGAGTAGCGGAGGTTCCCAGTCAGAGTGGGAGTGGAGGTTCCTGGGCAGAGTGGGACTGGAAGTGCCCAGGCTGAGTGGAGTGAATGTGCCCTGGCTGAGTGGAGAGAATGTGCCCAGGCTGAGTGGAGTGAATGTGCCCAGGCTGAGTGGAGTGAATGTGCCCAGGCTGACTGGAGAGAATGTGCCCAGGCTGAGTGGATTGGAGGTGCCCAGGCTGAGTGGAGTGCAGGTTCCCAGGCAGAGTGGGACTGGAAGTGCCCAGGCTGAGTGGAGTGAATGTGCCCAGGCTGAGTGGAGTGAATGTTCCCAGGCTGAATGGGAGTCAATGTGCCTAGACAGAGTGGAGTGAATGTGCCCAGGCTGAGTGGAGTGGAGGTGCCCAGGCTGAGTGGAGTTGGGGTTCCCAGGCAGAGAGGGACTGGAAGTGCCCTGGCTGAGTGGAGTGAATGTGCCCAGGCTGCGTGGAGTGGAGGTTCCCAGGCTGAGTGGAGTGCAGGTTCCCAGCAGAATGGGATTGGAAGTACCCAGGCTGAGTGGAGTGGAGGTGCCCAGGCTGAGTGGAGTGCTGGTTCCCAGGTAGAGTGGGATTGGAAGTTCCCAGGCTGAGTGGAGTGAATGTCCCCAGGCTGAGTGGATTGCATGTGCCCTGGCTGAGTGGAGTGCAGGTTCCCTGGCAGAGTGGGATTGGAAGTGCCCAGGCTGAATGGAGTGAATGTGCCAAGGCTGACTGGAGTGGAGGTGCCCAGGCCGAGTGGAGTGCAGGTTCCCAGGCAGAGTGGGACTGGAAGTGCCCAGGCGGAGTGGAGTGAATGTGCCCAGGCTGAATGGGAGTCAATGTGCCTAGACAGAGTGGAGTGAATGTGACCGGCCGCCGGAGCCCGAAACGTGCGTTTCCCCATTGCCTTGAATGGGCGCGGAGAGAGGGGGGCGCTTTTTGGCTCGTGGCGCGGGCACCGTTCCGCCAAAGCGTCAAGTGTCACACCTCCCCCTGCTCGGGGCGGCCCCTTGGAGCTAACTGGCTGGGTCTGGAGGGGCTGCGAGGCCACCCAGGAGAACGGGTCCAAACCGCGTTCCGATCGGACGAGAATTGAGGGCGGGACACAGTTCCGCGGTTCACTTTCCGCCCGGGCAAAGGGCCTATTACTTGCGGCGGGAGGGCTTAAGAGTGGGCCCCCGTGAGTCGGGTGGAGAGCCGGGTGTGGAGAGGAGTAGCGGAGGTTCCCAGTCAGAGTGGGAGTGGAGGTTCCTGGGCAGAGTGGGACTGGAAGTGCCCAGGCTGAGTGGAGTGAATGTGCCCTGGCTGAGTGGAGAGAATGTGCCCAGGCTGAGTGGAGTGAATGTGCCCAGGCTGAGTGGAGTGAATGTGCCCAGGCTGACTGGAGAGAATGTGCCCAGGCTGAGTGGATTGGAGGTGCCCAGGCTGAGTGGAGTGCAGGTTCCCAGGCAGAGTGGGACTGGAAGTGCCCAGGCTGAGTGGAGTGAATGTGCCCAGGCTGAGTGGAGTGAATGTTCCCAGGCTGAATGGGAGTCAATGTGCCTAGACAGAGTGGAGTGAATGTGCCCAGGCTGAGTGGAGTGGAGGTGCCCAGGCTGAGTGGAGTTGGGGTTCCCAGGCAGAGAGGGACTGGAAGTGCCCTGGCTGAGTGGAGTGAATGTGCCCAGGCTGCGTGGAGTGGAGGTTCCCAGGCTGAGTGGAGTGCAGGTTCCCAGCAGAATGGGATTGGAAGTACCCAGGCTGAGTGGAGTGGAGGTGCCCAGGCTGAGTGGAGTGCTGGTTCCCAGGTAGAGTGGGATTGGAAGTTCCCAGGCTGAGTGGAGTGAATGTCCCCAGGCTGAGTGGATTGCATGTGCCCTGGCTGAGTGGAGTGCAGGTTCCCTGGCAGAGTGGGATTGGAAGTGCCCAGGCTGAATGGAGTGAATGTGCCAAGGCTGACTGGAGTGGAGGTGCCCAGGCCGAGTGGAGTGCAGGTTCCCAGGCAGAGTGGGACTGGAAGTGCCCAGGCGGAGTGGAGTGAATGTGCCCAGGCTGAATGGGAGTCAATGTGCCTAGACAGAGTGGAGTGAATGTGACCGGCCGCCGGAGCCCGAAACGTGCGTTTCCCCATTGCCTTGAATGGGCGCGGAGAGAGGGGGGCGCTTTTTGGCTCGTGGCGCGGGCACCGTTCCGCCAAAGCGTCAAGTGTCACACCTCCCCCTGCTCGGGGCGGCCCCTTGGAGCTAACTGGCTGGGTCTGGAGGGGCTGCGAGGCCACCCAGGAGAACGGGTCCAAACCGCGTTCCGATCGGACGAGAATTGAGGGCGGGACACAGTTCCGCGGTTCACTTTCCGCCCGGGCAAAGGGCCTATAACTTGCGGCGGGAGGGCTTAAGAGTGGGCCCCCGCGAGTCGGGTGGAGAGCCGGGTGTGGAGAGGAGTAGCGGAGGTTCCCAGTCAGAGTGGGAGTGGAGGTTCCTGGGCAGAGTGGGACTGGAAGTGCCCAGGCTGAGTGGAGTGAATGTGCCCTGGCTGAGTGGAGTGAATGTGCCCAGGCTGAGTGGAGTGGAGGTGCCCAGGCTGAGTAGAGTGCAGGCACCCAGGCAGAGTGGGATTGGAAGTTCCCAGGCTGAGTGGAGTGAATGTGCCCAGGCTGAGTGGAGTGGAGGTGCCCAAGCCGAGTGGAGTGCAGGTTCCCAGGCAGAGTGGGACTGGAAGTGCCCAGGCTGAGTGGAGTGAATGTGCCCAGGCTGAGTGGAGTGGAGGTGCCCAGGCTGAGTGGAGTTGGGGTTCCCTGGCAGAGTGGGACTGGAAGTGCCAAGGCTGAGTGGAGTGAATGTGCCCAGGCTGAGTGGAGTGGAGGTGCCCAGGCCGAGTGGAGTGCAGGTTCCCAGGCAGAGTGGGACTGGAAGTGCCCAGGCGGAGTGGAGTGAATGTGCCCAGGCTGAATGGGAGTCAATGTGCCTAGACAGAGTGGAGTGAATGTGCCCGGCCGCCGGAGCCCGAAACGTGCGTTTCCCCATTGCCTTGAATGGGCGCGGAGAGAGGGGGGCGCTTTTTGGCTCGTGGCGCGGGCACCGTTGCGCCAAAGCGTCAAGTGTCACACCTCCCCGTGCTCGGGGCGGCCCCTTGGAGCTAACTGGCTGGGTCTGGAGGGGCTGCGAGGCCGCCCAGGAGAACGGGTCCAAACCGCGTTCCGATCGGACGAGAATTGAGGGCGGGACACAGTTCCGCGGTTCACTTTCCGCCCGGGCAAAGGGCCTATAACTTGCGGCGGGAGGGCTTAAGAGTGGGCCCCCGCGAGTCGGGTGGAGAGCCGGGTGTGGAGAGGAGTAGCGGAGGTTCCCAGTCAGAGTGGGAGTGGAGGTTCCTGGGCAGAGTGGGACTGGAAGTGCCCAGGCTGAGTGGAGTGAATGTGCCCTGGCTGAGTGGAGTGAATGTGGCCAGGCTGAGTGGAGTGGAGGTGCCCAGGCTGAGTGGAGTGAATGTGCCCAGGCTGACTGGAGAGAATGTGCCCAGGCTGAGTGGATTGGAGGTGCCCAGGCTGAGTGGAGTGCAGGTTCCCAGGCAGAGTGGGACTGGAAGTGCCCAGGCTGAGTGGAGTGAATGTGCCCAGGCTGAGTGGAGTGGAGGTGCCCAGGCTGAGTGGAGTTGGGGTTCCCTGGCAGAGTGGGACTGGAAGTGCCAAGGCTGAGTGGAGTGAATGTGCCCAGGCTGAGTGGAGTGGAGGTGCCCAGGCCGAGTGGAGTGAAGGTTCCCAGGCAGAGTGGGACTGGAAGTGCCCAGGCGGAGTGGAGTGAATGTGCCCAGGCTGAATGGGAGTCAATGTGCCTAGACAGAGTGGAGTGAATGTGCCCGGCCGCCGGAGCCCGAAACGTGCGTTTCCCCATTGCCTTGAATGGGCGCGGAGAGAGGGGGGCGCTTTTTGGCTCGTGGCGCGGGCACCGTTGCGCCAAAGCGTCAAGTGTCACACCTCCCCGTGCTCGGGGCGGCCCCTTGGAGCTAACTGGCTGGGTCTGGAGGGGCTGCGAGGCCGCCCAGGAGAACGGGTCCAAACCGCGTTCCGATCGGACGAGAATTGAGGGCGGGACACAGTTCCGCGGTTCACTTTCCGCCCGGGCAAGGGGCCTATAACTTGCGGCGGGAGGGCTTAAGAGTGGGCCCCCGCGAGTCGGGTGGAGAGCCGGGTGTGGAGAGGAGTAGCGGAGGTTCCCAGTCAGAGTGGGAGTGGAGGTTCCTGGGCAGAGTGGGACTGGAAGTGCCCATGCTGAGTGGAGTGAATGTGCCCTGGCTGAGTGGAGTGAATGTGCCCAGGCTGAGTGGAGTGAATGTGCCCAGGCTGAGTGGAGTGAATGTGCCCAGGCTAACTGGAGAGAATGTGCGCAGGCTGAGTGGATTGGAGGTGCCCAGGCTGAGTGGAGTGGAGGTTCCCAGGCAGAGTGGGACTGGAAGTGCCCAGGCTGAGTGGAGTGAATGTGCCCAGGCTGAGTGGAGTGGAGGTGCCCAGGCTGAGTGGAGTTGGGGTTCCCTGGCAGAGTGGGACTGGAAGTGCCAAGGCTGAGTGGAGTGAATGTGCCCAGGCTGAGTGGAGTGGAGGTGCCCAGGCCGAGTGGAGTGCAGGTTCCCAGGCAGAGTGGGACTGGAAGTGCCCAGGCGGAGTGGAGTGAATGTGCCCAGGCTGAATGGGAGTCAATGTGCGTAGACAGAGTGGAGTGAATGTGCCCGGCCGCCGGAGCCCGAAACGTGCGTTTCCCCATTGCCTTGAATGGGCGCGGAGAGAGGGGGGCGCTTTTTGGCTCGTGGCGCGGGCACCGTTGCGCCAAAGCGTCAAGTGTCACACCTCCCCGTGCTCGGGGCGGCCCCTTGGAGCTAACTGGCTGGGTCTGGAGGGGCTGCGAGGCCGCCCAGGAGAACGGGTCCAAACCGCGTTCCGATCGGACGAGAATTGAGGGCGGGACACAGTTCCGCGGTTCACTTTCCGCCCGGGCAAAGGGCCTATAACTTGCGGCGGGAGGTTTTAAGAGTGGGCCCCCGCGAGTCGGGTGGAGAGCCGGGTGTGGAGAGGAGTAGCGGAGGTTCCCAGTCAGAGTGGGAGTGGAGGTTCCTGGGCAGAGTGGGACTGGAAGTGCCCAGGCTGAGTGGAGTGAATGTGCCCTGGCTGAGTGGAGTGAATGTGCCCAGGCTGAGTGGAGTGAATGTGCCCAGGCTGAGTGGAGTGAATGTGCCCAGGCTGACTGGAGAGAATGTGCCCAGGCTGAGTGGATTGGAGGTGCCCAGGCTGAGTGGAGTGCAGGTTCCCAGGCAGAGTGGGACTGGAAGTGCCCAGGCTGAGTGGAGTGAATGTGCCCAGGCTGAGTGGAGTGAATGATCCCAGGCTGAATGGGAGTCAATGTGCCTAGACAGAGTGGAGTGAATGTGCCCAGGCTGAGTGGAGTGGAGGTGCCCAGGCTGAGTGGAGTCGGGGTTCCCAGGCAGAGAGGGACTGGAAGTGCCCTGGCTGAGTGGAGTGAATGTGCCCAGGCTGCGTGGAGTGGAGGTTCCCAGGCTGAGTGGAGTGCAGGCTCCCAGCAGAGTGGGACTGGAAGTGCCCAGGCTGAGTGGAGTGAATGTGCCCAGGCTGAGTGGAGTGAATGTGCCCAGGCAGAGTGGAGTGAATGTGCCCAGGCTGAGTGGAGTGGAAGTGCCCAGGCTGATTGGAGTGCAGGTTCCCAGGCAGAGTGGGACTGGAAGTGCCCAGGCTGAGTGGAGTGAATGTGCCCAGGCTGAATGGAGTGGAGGTGCCCAGGCTGAGTGGAGTGCAGGTTCCCAGGCAGAGTGGGATTGGAAGTGCCCAGGCTGAGTGGAGTGAATGTGCCCAGGCTGAGTGGAGTGGAGGTGCCCAGGCTGAATGGAGTTGGGGTTCCCAGGCAGAGTGGGACTGGAAGTGCCCAGGCTGAGTGGAGTGCAGGTTCCCAGGCAGAGTGGGATTGGAAGTGCCCAGGCTGAGTGGAGTGAATGTACCCAGGCTGAGTGGAGTGGAGGTGCCCAGGCTGAGTGGAGTGCAGGTTCCCAGGCAGAGTGGGATTGGAAGTGCCCAGGCTGAGTGGAGTGAATGTGCCCAGGCTGAGTGGAGTGGAGGTGCCCAGGCTGAGTGGAGTTGGGGTTCCCTGGCAGAGTGGGACTGGAAGTGCCAAGGCTGAGTGGAGTGAATGTGCCCAGGCTGAATGGAGTGGAGGTGCCCAGGCTGAGTGGAGGTGCCCAGGCTGAGTGGAGTGCAGGTTCCCAGGCAGAGTGGGATTGGAAGTGCCCAGGCTGAGTGGAGTGAATGTGCCCAGGCTGAGTGGAGTGGAGGTGCCCAGGCTGAATGGAGTTGGGGTTCCCAGGCAGAGTGGGACTGGAAGTGCCCAGGCTGAGTGGAGTGCAGGTTCCCAGGCAGAGTGGGATTGGAAGTGCCCAGGCTGAGTGGAGTGAATGTGCCCAGGCTGACTGGAGTGGAGGTGCCCAGGCCGAGTGGAGTGCAGGTTCCCAGGCAGAGTGGGACTGGAAGTGCCCAGGCGGAGTGGAGTGAATGTGCCCAGGCTGAATGGGAGTCAATGTGCCTAGACAGAGTGGAGTGAATGTGCCCAGCCGCCGGAGCCCGAAACGTGCGTTTCCCCATTGCCTTGAATGGGCGCGGAGAGAGGGGGGCGCTTTTTGGCTCGTGGCGCGGGCACCGTTGCGCCAAAGCGTCAAGTGTCACCCCTCCCCGTGCTCGGGGCGGCCCCTTGGAGCTAACTGGCTGGGTCTGGAGGGGCTGCGAGGCCGCCCAGGAGAACGGGTCCAAACCGCGTTCCGATCGGACGAGAATTGAGGGCAGGACACAGTTCCGCGGTTCACTTTCCGCCCGGGCAAAGGGCCTATTACTAGCGGCGGGAGGGCTTAAGAGTGGGCCCCCGTGAGTCGGGTGGAGAGCCGGGTGTGGAGAGGAGTAGCGGAGGTTCCCAGTCAGAGTGGGAGTGGAGGTTCCTGGGCAGAGTGGGACTGGAAGTGCCCAGGCTGAGTGGAGTGAATGTGCCCAGGCTGAGTGGAGTGAATGTGCCCAGGCTGACTGGAGTGGAGGTGCCCAGGCCGAGTGGAGTGCAGGTTCCCAGGCAGAGTGGGACTGGAAGTGCCCAGGCGGAGTGGAGTGAATGTGCCCAGGCTGAATGGGAGTCAATGTGCCTAGACAGAGTGGAGTGAATGTGCCCGGCCGCCGGAGCCCGAAACGTGCGTTTCCCCATTGCCTTGAATGGGCGCGGAGAGAGGGGGGCGCTTTTTGGCTCGTGGCGCGGGCACCATTGCGCCAAAGCGTCAAGTGTCACACCTCCCCGTGCTCGGGGCGGCCCCTTGGAGCTAACTGCCTGGGTCTGGAGGGGCTGCGAGGCCGCCCAGGAGAACGGGTCCAAACCGCGTTCCGATCGGACGAGAATTGAGGGCGGGACACAGTTCCGCGGTTCACTTTCCGCCCGGGCAAAGGGCCTATTACTTGCGGCGGGAGGGCTAAAGAGTGGGCCCCCGCGAGTCGGGTGGAGAGCCGGGTGTGGAGAGGAGTAGCGGAGGTTCCCAGTCAGAGTGGGAGTGCAAGTTCCCAGGCAGAGTGGGACAGGAAGTGCCCAGGCTGAGTGGAGTGAATGTGCCCTGGCTGAGTGGAGTGAATGTGCCCAGGCTGAGTGGAGTGAATGTGCCCAGGCTGAGTGGAGTGAATGAGCCCAGGCTGACCGGAGAGAATGTGCCCAGGCTGAGTGGATTGGAGGTGCCCAGGCTGAGTGGAGTGCAGGTTCCCAGGCAGAGTGAGACTGGAAGTGCCCAGGCTGAGTGGAGTGAATGTGCCCAGGCTGAGTGGAGTGAATGATCCCAGGCTGAATGGGAGTCAATGTGCCTAGACAGAGTGGAGTGAATGTGCCCAGGCTGAGTGGAGTGGAGGTGCCCAGGCTGAGTGGAGTTGGGGTTCCCAGGCAGAGAGGGACTGGAAGTGCCCTGGCTGAGTGGAGTGAATGTGCCCAGGCTGCGTGGAGTGGAGGTTCCCAGGCTGAGTGGAGTGCAGGCTCCCAGGCAGAGTGGGACTGGAAGTGCCCAGGCTGAGTGGAGTGAATGTGCCCAGGCTGAGTGGAGTGAATGTGCCCAGGCAGAGTGGAGTGAATGTGCCCTGGCTGAGTGGAGTGGAGGTGCCCAGGCTGATTGGAGTGCAGGTTCCCAGGCAGAGTGGGACTGGAAGTGCCCAGGCTGAGTGGAGTGAATGTTCCCAGGCTGAGTGGAGTGGAGGTGCCCAGGCTGAATGGAGTTGGGGTTCCCAGGCAGAGTGGGACTGGAAGTGCCCAGGCTGAGTGGAGTGCAGGTTCCCAGGCAGAGTGGGATTGGAAGTGCCCAGGCTGAGTGGAGTGAATGTACCCAGGCTGAGTGGAGTGGAGGTGCCCAGGCTGAGTGGAGTGCAGGTTCCCAGGCAGAGTGGGATTGGAAGTGCCCAGGCTGAGTGGAGTGAATGTGCCCAGGCTGAGTGGAGTGGAGGTGTCCAGGCTGAGTGGAGGTGCCCAGGCTGAGTGGAGTGCAGGTTCCCAGGCAGAGTGGGATTGGAAGTGCCCAGGCTGAGTGGAGTGAATGTGCCCAGGCTGAGTGGAGTGGAGGTGCCCAGGCTGAATGGAGTTGGGGTTCCCAGGCAGAGTTGGACTGGAAGTGCCCAGGCTGAGTGGAGTGCAGGTTCCCAGGCAGAGTGGGATTGGAAGTGCCCAGGCTGAGTGGAGTGAATGTGCCCAGGCTGACTGGAGTGGAGGTGCCCAGGCAGAGTGGAGTGCAGGTTCCCAGGCAGAGTGGGATTGGAAGTGCCCAGGCTGAGTGGAGTGAATGTGCCCAGGCTGAGTGGAGTGGAGGTGCCCAGGCTGAATGGAGTTGGGGTTCCCAGGCAGAGTGGGACTGGAAGTGCCCAGGCTGAGTGGAGTGCAGGTTCCCAGGCAGAGTGGGATTGGAAGTGCCCAGGCTGAGTGGAGTGAATGTGCCCAGGCTGACTGGAGTGGAGGTGCCCAGGCCGAGTGGAGTGCAGGTTCCCAGGCAGAGTGGGACTGGAAGTGCCCAGGCGGAGTGGAGTGAATGTGCCCAGGCTGAATGGGAGTCAATGTGCCTAGACAGAGTGGAGTGAATGTGCCCAGCCGCCGGAGCCCGAAACGTGCGTTTCCCCATTGCCTTGAATGGGCGCGGAGAGAGGGGGGCGCTTTTTGGCTCGTGGCGCGGGCACCGTTGCGCCAAAGCGTCAAGTGTCACCCCTCCCCGTGCTCGGGGCGGCCCCTTGGAGCTAACTGGCTGGGTCTGGAGGGGCTGCGAGGCCGCCCAGGAGAACGGGTCCAAACCGCGTTCCGATCGGACGAGAATTGAGGGCAGGACACAGTTCCGCGGTTCACTTTCCGCCCGGGCAAAGGGCCTATTACTAGCGGCGGGAGGGCTTAAGAGTGGGCCCCCGTGAGTCGGGTGGAGAGCCGGGTGTGGAGAGGAGTAGCGGAGGTTCCCAGTCAGAGTGGGAGTGGAGGTTCCTGGGCAGAGTGGGACTGGAAGTGCCCAGGCTGAGTGGAGTGAATGTGCCCAGGCTGAGTGGAGTGAATGTGCCCAGGCTGACTGGAGTGGAGGTGCCCAGGCCGAGTGGAGTGCAGGTTCCCAGGCAGAGTGGGACTGGAAGTGCCCAGGCGGAGTGGAGTGAATGTGCCCAGGCTGAATGGGAGTCAATGTGCCTAGACAGAGTGGAGTGAATGTGCCCGGCCGCCGGAGCCCGAAACGTGCGTTTCCCCATTGCCTTGAATGGGCGCGGAGAGAGGGGGGCGCTTTTTGGCTCGTGGCGCGGGCACCATTGCGCCAAAGCGTCAAGTGTCACACCTCCCCGTGCTCGGGGCGGCCCCTTGGAGCTAACTGCCTGGGTCTGGAGGGGCTGCGAGGCCGCCCAGGAGAACGGGTCCAAACCGCGTTCCGATCGGACGAGAATTGAGGGCGGGACACAGTTCCGCGGTTCACTTTCCGCCCGGGCAAAGGGCCTATTACTTGCGGCGGGAGGGCTAAAGAGTGGGCCCCCGCGAGTCGGGTGGAGAGCCGGGTGTGGAGAGGAGTAGCGGAGGTTCCCAGTCAGAGTGGGAGTGCAAGTTCCCAGGCAGAGTGGGACAGGAAGTGCCCAGGCTGAGTGGAGTGAATGTGCCCTGGCTGAGTGGAGTGAATGTGCCCAGGCTGAGTGGAGTGAATGTGCCCAGGCTGAGTGGAGTGAATGAGCCCAGGCTGACCGGAGAGAATGTGCCCAGGCTGAGTGGATTGGAGGTGCCCAGGCTGAGTGGAGTGCAGGTTCCCAGGCAGAGTGAGACTGGAAGTGCCCAGGCTGAGTGGAGTGAATGTGCCCAGGCTGAGTGGAGTGAATGATCCCAGGCTGAATGGGAGTCAATGTGCCTAGACAGAGTGGAGTGAATGTGCCCAGGCTGAGTGGAGTGGAGGTGCCCAGGCTGAGTGGAGTTGGGGTTCCCAGGCAGAGAGGGACTGGAAGTGCCCTGGCTGAGTGGAGTGAATGTGCCCAGGCTGCGTGGAGTGGAGGTTCCCAGGCTGAGTGGAGTGCAGGCTCCCAGGCAGAGTGGGACTGGAAGTGCCCAGGCTGAGTGGAGTGAATGTGCCCAGGCTGAGTGGAGTGAATGTGCCCAGGCAGAGTGGAGTGAATGTGCCCTGGCTGAGTGGAGTGGAGGTGCCCAGGCTGATTGGAGTGCAGGTTCCCAGGCAGAGTGGGACTGGAAGTGCCCAGGCTGAGTGGAGTGAATGTTCCCAGGCTGAGTGGAGTGGAGGTGCCCAGGCTGAATGGAGTTGGGGTTCCCAGGCAGAGTGGGACTGGAAGTGCCCAGGCTGAGTGGAGTGCAGGTTCCCAGGCAGAGTGGGATTGGAAGTGCCCAGGCTGAGTGGAGTGAATGTACCCAGGCTGAGTGGAGTGGAGGTGCCCAGGCTGAGTGGAGTGCAGGTTCCCAGGCAGAGTGGGATTGGAAGTGCCCAGGCTGAGTGGAGTGAATGTGCCCAGGCTGAGTGGAGTGGAGGTGTCCAGGCTGAGTGGAGGTGCCCAGGCTGAGTGGAGTGCAGGTTCCCAGGCAGAGTGGGATTGGAAGTGCCCAGGCTGAGTGGAGTGAATGTGCCCAGGCTGAGTGGAGTGGAGGTGCCCAGGCTGAATGGAGTTGGGGTTCCCAGGCAGAGTTGGACTGGAAGTGCCCAGGCTGAGTGGAGTGCAGGTTCCCAGGCAGAGTGGGATTGGAAGTGCCCAGGCTGAGTGGAGTGAATGTGCCCAGGCTGACTGGAGTGGAGGTGCCCAGGCAGAGTGGAGTGCAGGTTCCCAGGCAGAGTGGGACTGGAAGTGCCCAGGCTGAGTGGAGTGAATGTGCCCAGGCTGAATGGGAGTCAATGTGCCTAGACAGAGTGGAGTGAATGTGCCCAGCCGCCGGAGCCCGAAACGTGCGTTTCCCCATTGCCTTGAATGGGCGCGGAGAGAGGGGGGCGCTTTTTGGCTCGTGGCGCGGGCACCGTTGCGCCAAAGCGTCAAGTGTCACCCCTCCCCGTGCTCGGGGCGGCCCCTTGGAGCTAACTGGCTGGGTCTGGAGGGGCTGCGAGGCCGCCCAGGAGAACGGGTCCAAACCGCGTTCCGATCGGACGAGAATTGAGGGCGGGACACAGTTCCGCGGTTCACTTTCCGCCCGGGCAAAGGGCCTATTACTTGCGGCGGGAGGGCTTAAGAGTGGGCCCTCGTGAGTCGGGTGGAGAGCCGGGTGTGGAGAGGAGTAGCGGAGGTTCCCAGTCAGAGTGGGAGTGGAGGTTCCTGGGCAGAGTGGGACTGGAAGTGCCCAGGCTGAGTGGAGTGAATGTGCCCTGGCTGAGTGGAGTGAATGTGGCCAGGCTGAGTGGAGTGGAGGTGCCCAGGCTGAGTGGAGTGAATGTGCCCAGGCTGACTGGAGAGAATGTGCCCAGGCTGAGTGGATTGGAGGTGCCCAGGCTGAGTGGAGTGCAGGTTCCCAGGCAGAGTGGGACTGGAAGTGCCCAGGCTGAGTGGAGTGAATGTGCCCAGGCTGAATGGAGTGGAGGTTCCCAGGCTGAGTGGAGTGCAGGCTCCCAGAAGAGTGGGACTGGAAGTGCCCAGGCTGAGTGGAGTGAATGTGCCCAGGCTGAGTGGAGTGAATGTGCCCAGGCAGAGTGGAGTGAATGTGCCCAGGCTGAGTGGAGTGGAGGTGCCCAGGCTGAGTGGAGTTGGGGGTCCCTGGCAGAGTGGGACTGGAAGTGCCAAGGCTGAGTGGAGTGAATGTGCCCAGGCTGAGTGGAGTGGAGGTGCCCAGGCTGAGTGGAGTGCAGGTTCCGAGGCAGAGTGGGATTGGAAGTGCCCAGGCTGAGTGGAGTGAATGGACCCAGGCTGAGTGGAGTGGAGGTTCCTGGGCAGAGTGGGACTGGAAGTGCCCAGGCAGAGTGGAGTGAATGTGCCCTGGCTGAGTGGAGTGAATGTGGCCAGGCTGAGTGGAGTGGAGGTGCCCAGGCTGAGTGGAGTTGGGGGTCCCTGGCAAAGTGGGACTGGAAGTGCCAAGGCTGAGTGGAGTGAATGTGCCCAGGCTGAGTGGAGTGGAGGTGCCCAGGCTGAGTGGAGTGCAGGTTCCCAGGCAGAGTGGGATTGGAAGTGCCTAGGCTGAGTGGAGTGAATGTACCCAGGCTGAGTGGAGTGGAGGTGCCCAGGCTGAGTGGAGTTGGGGTTCCCTGGCAGAGTGGGACTGGAAGTGCCAAGGCTGAGTGGAGTGAATGTGCCCAGGCTGAGTGGAGTGGAGGTGCCCAGGCTGAGTGGAGTTGGGGTTCCCAGGCAGAGAGGGACTGGAAGTGCCCTGGCTGAGTGGAGTGAATGTGCCCAGGCTGCGTGGAGTGGAGGTTCCCAGGCTGAGTGGAGTGCAGGCTCCCAGCAGAGTGGGACTGGAAGTGCCCAGGCTGAGTGGAGTGAATGTGCCCAGGCTGAATGGAGTGGAGGTGCCCAGGCTGAGTGGAGTGCAGGTTCCCAGGCAGAGTGGGACTGGAAGTGCCCAGGCTGAGTGGAGTGAATGTGCCCTGGCTGAGTGGATTGAATGTGGCCAGGCTGAGTGGAGTGGAGGTGCCCAGGCTGAGTGGAGTTGGGGGTCCCTGGCAGAGTGGGACTGGAAGTGCCAAGGCTGAGTGGAGTGAATGTGCCCAGGCTGAGTGGAGTGGAGGTGCCCAGGCTGAGTGGAGTGCAGGTTCCCAGGCAGAGTGGGATTGGAAGTGCCCAGGCTGAGTGGAGTGAATGTACCCAGGCTGAGTGGAGTGGAGGTGCCCAGGCTGAGTGGAGTGCAGGTTCCCAGGCAGAGTGGGATTGGAAGTGCACAGGCTGAGTGGAGTGAATGTGCCCAGGCTGAGTGGAGACGGAGGTGCCCAGGCTGAGTGGAGTTGGGGTTCCCTGGCAGAGTGGGACTGGAAGTCCCAAGGCTGAGTGGAGTGAATGTGCCCAGGCTGAGTGGAGTGGAGGTGCCCAGGCCGAGTGGAGTGCAGGTTCCCAGGCAGAGTGGGACTGGAAGTGCCCAGGCGGAGTGGAGTGAATGTGCCCAGGCTGAATGGGAGTCAATGTGCCTAGACAGAGTGGAGTGAATGTGCCCAGCCGCCGGAGCCCGAAACGTGCGTTTCCCCATTGCCTTGAATGGGCGCGGAGAGAGGGGGGCGCTTTTTGGCTCGTGGCGCGGGCACCGTTGCGCCAAAGCGTCAAGTGTCACCCCTCCCTGTGCTCGGGGCGGCCCCTTGGAGCTAACTGGCTGGGTCTGGAGGGGCTGCGAGGCCGCCCAGGAGAACGGGTCCAAACCGCGTTCCGATCGGACGAGAATTGAGGGCGGGACACAGTTCCGCGGTTCACTTTCCGCCCGGGCAAAGGGCCTATTACTTGCGGCGGGAGGGCTTAAGAGTGGGCCCCCGTGAGTCGGGTGGAGAGCCGGGTGTGGAGAGGAGTAGCGGAGGTTCCCAGTCAGAGTGGGAGTGGAGGTTCCTGGGCAGAGTGGGACTGGAAGTGCCCAGGCTGAGTGGAGTGAATGTGCCCAGGCTGAGTGGAGAGAATGTGCCCAGGCTGAGTGGAGTGAATGTGCCCAGGCTGAGTGGAGTGGAGGTGCCCAGGCCGAGTGGAGTGCAGGTTCCCAGGCAGAGTGGGACTGGAAGTGCCCAGGCGGAGTGGAGTGAATGTGCCCAGGCTGAGTGGAGTGGAGGTGCCCAGGCCGAGTGGAGTGCAGGTTCCCAGGCAGAGTGGGACTGGAAGTGCCCAGGCGGAGTGGAGTGAATGTGCCCAGGCTGAATGGGAGTCAATGTGCCTAGACAGAGTGGAGTGAATGTGCCCTGCCGCCGGAGCCCGAAACGTGCGTTTCCCCATTGCCTTGAATGGGCGCGGAGAGAGGGGGGCGCTTTTTGGCTCGTGGCGCGGGCACCGTTGCGCCAAAGCGTCAAGTGTCACCCCTCCCCGTGCTCGGGGCGGCCCCTTGGAGCTAACTGGCTCGGTCTGGAGGGGCTGCGAGGCCGCCCAGGAGAACGGGTCCAAACCGCGTTCCGATCGGACGAGAATTGAGGGCGGGACACAGTTCCGCGGTTCACTTTCCGCCCGGGCAAAGGGCCTATTACTTGCGGCGGGAGGGCTTAAGAGTGGGCCCCCGTGAGTCGGGTGGAGAGCCGGGTGTGGAGAGGAGTAGCGGAGGTTCCCAGTCAGAGTGGGAGTGGAGGTTCCTGGGCAGAGTGGGACTGGAAGTGCCCAGGCTGAGTGGAGTGAATGTGCCCTGGCTGAGTGGAGAGAATGTGCCCAGGCTGAGTGGAGTGAATGTGCCCAGGCTGAGTGGAGTGAATGTGCCCAGGCTGACTGGAGAGAATGTGCCCAGGCTGAGTGGATTGGAGGTGCCCAGGCTGAGTGGAGTGCAGGTTCCCAGGCAGAGTGGGACTGGAAGTGCCCAGGCTGAGTGGAGTGAATGTGCCCAGGCTGAGTGGAGTGAATGTTCCCAGGCTGAATGGGAGTCAATGTGCCTAGACAGAGTGGAGTGAATGTGCCCAGGCTGAGTGGAGTGGAGGTGCCCAGGCTGAGTGGAGTTGGGGTTCCCAGGCAGAGAGGGACTGGAAGTGCCCTGGCTGAGTGGAGTGAATGTGCCCAGGCTGCGTGGAGTGGAGGTTCCCAGGCTGAGTGGAGTGCAGGTTCCCAGCAGAATGGGATTGGAAGTACCCAGGCTGAGTGGAGTGGAGGTGCCCAGGCTGAGTGGAGTGCTGGTTCCCAGGTAGAGTGGGATTGGAAGTTCCCAGGCTGAGTGGAGTGAATGTCCCCAGGCTGAGTGGATTGCATGTGCCCAGGCTGAGTGGAGTGCAGGTTCCCTGGCAGAGTGGGATTGGAAGTGCCCAGGCTGAATGGAGTGAATGTGCCAAGGCTGACTGGAGTGGAGGTGCCCAGGCCGAGTGGAGTGCAGGTTCCCAGGCAGAGTGGGACTGGAAGTGCCCAGGCGGAGTGGAGTGAATGTGCCCAGGCTGAATGGGAGTCAATGTGCCTAGACAGAGTGGAGTGAATGTGACCGGCCGCCGGAGCCCGAAACGTGCGTTTCCCCATTGCCTTGAATGGGCGCGGAGAGAGGGGGGCGCTTTTTGGCTCGTGGCGCGGGCACCGTTCCGCCAAAGCGTCAAGTGTCACACCTCCCCCTGCTCGGGGCGGCCCCTTGGAGCTAACTGGCTGGGTCTGGAGGGGCTGTGAGGCCACCCAGGAGAACGGGTCCAAACCGCGTTCCGATCGGACGAGAATTGAGGGCGGGACACAGTTCCGCGGTTCACTTTCCGCCCGGGCAAAGGGCCTATTACTTGCGGCGGGAGGGCTTAAGAGTGGGCCCCCGTGAGTCGGGTGGAGAGCCGGGTGTGGAGAGGAGTAGCGGAGGTTCCCAGTCAGAGTGGGAGTGGAGGTTCCTGGGCAGAGTGGGACTGGAAGTGCCCAGGCTGAGTGGAGTGAATGTGCCCTGGCTGAGTGGAGAGAATGTGCCCAGGCTGAGTGGAGTGAATGTGCCCAGGCTGAGTGGAGTGAATGTGCCCAGGCTGACTGGAGAGAATGTGCCCAGGCTGAGTGGATTGGAGGTGCCCAGGCTGAGTGGAGTGCAGGTTCCCAGGCAGAGTGGGACTGGAAGTGCCCAGGCGGAGTGGAGTGAATGTGCCCAGGCTGAGTGGAGTGGAGGTGCCCAGGCCGAGTGGAGTGCAGGTTCCCAGGCAGAGTGGGACTGGAAGTGCCCAGGCGGAGTGGAGTGAATGTGCCCAGGCTGAATGGGAGTCAATGTGCCTAGACAGAGTGGAGTGAATGTGCCCAGGCTGAGTGGAGTGGAGGTGCCCAGGCTGAGTGGAGTTGGGGTTCCCAGGCAGAGAGGGACTGGAAGTGCCCTGGCTGAGTGGAGTGAATGTGCCCAGGCTGCGTGGAGTGGAGGTTCCCAGGCTGAGTGGAGTGCAGGTTCCCAGCAGAATGGGATTGGAAGTACCCAGGCTGAGTGGAGTGGAGGTGCCCAGGCTGAGTGGAGTGCTGGTTCCCAGGTAGAGTGGGATTGGAAGTTCCCAGGCTGAGTGGAGTGAATGTCCCCAGGCTGAGTGGATTGCATGTGCCCTGGCTGAGTGGAGTGCAGGTTCCCTGGCAGAGTGGGATTGGAAGTGCCCAGGCTGAATGGAGTGAATGTGCCAAGGCTGACTGGAGTGGAGGTGCCCAGGCCGAGTGGAGTGCAGGTTCCCAGGCAGAGTGGGACTGGAAGTGCCCAGGCGGAGTGGAGTGAATGTGCCCAGGCTGAATGGGAGTCAATGTGCCTAGACAGAGTGGAGTGAATGTGACCGGCCGCCGGAGCCCGAAACGTGCGTTTCCCCATTGCCTTGAATGGGCGCGGAGAGAGGGGGGCGCTTTTTGGCTCGTGGCGCGGGCACCGTTCCGCCAAAGCGTCAAGTGTCACACCTCCCCCTGCTCGGGGCGGCCCCTTGGAGCTAACTGGCTGGGTCTGGAGGGGCTGCGAGGCCACCCAGGAGAACGGGTCCAAACCGCGTTCCGATCGGACGAGAATTGAGGGCGGGACACAGTTCCGCGGTTCACTTTCCGCCCGGGCAAAGGGCCTATAACTTGCGGCGGGAGGGCTTAAGAGTGGGCCCCCGCGAGTCGGGTGGAGAGCCGGGTGTGGAGAGGAGTAGCGGAGGTTCCCAGTCAGAGTGGGAGTGGAGGTTCCTGGGCAGAGTGGGACTGGAAGTGCCCAGGCTGAGTGGAGTGAATGTGCCCTGGCTGAGTGGAGTGAATGTGCCCAGGCTGAGTGGAGTGGAGGTGCCCAGGCTGAGTAGAGTGCAGGCACCCAGGCAGAGTGGGATTGGAAGTTCCCAGGCTGAGTGGAGTGAATGTGCCCAGGCTGAGTGGAGTGGAGGTGCCCAAGCCGAGTGGAGTGCAGGTTCCCAGGCAGAGTGGGACTGGAACTGCCCAGGCTGAGTGGAGTGAATGTGCCCAGGCTGAGTGGAGTGGAGGTGCCCAGGCTGAGTGGAGTTGGGGTTCCCTGGCAGAGTGGGACTGGAAGTGCCAAGGCTGAGTGGAGTGAATGTGCCCAGGCTGAGTGGAGTGGAGGTGCCCAGGCCGAGTGGAGTGCAGGTTCCCAGGCAGAGTGGGACTGAAAGTGCCCAGGCTGAGTGGAGTGAATGTGCCCCAGGCTGAATGGAGTGGAGGTGCCCAGACTGAGTGGAGTGCAGGTTCCCAGGCAGAGTGGGACTGGAAGTGCCCAGGCTGAGTGGAGTGAATGTGCCCAGGCTGAGTGGAGTGGAGGTGCCCAGGCTGAGTGGAGTTGGGGTTCCCTGGCAGAGTGGGACTGGAAGTGCCAAGGCTGAGTGGAGTGAAGGTACCCAGGCTGAGTGGAGTGGAGGTGCCCAGGCTGAGTGGAGTGCAGGTTCCCAGCAGAGTGGGACTGGAAGTGCCCAGGCTGAGTGGAGTGAATGTGCCCAGGCTGAATGGAGTGGAGGTGCCCAGGCTGAGTGGAGGTGCCCAGGCTGAGTGGAGTGCAGGTTCCCAGGCAGAGTGGGATTGGAAGTGCCCAGGCTGAGTGGAGTGAATGTACCCAGGCTGAGTGGAGTGGAGGGGCCCAGGCTGAGTCGAGTGCAGGTTCCCAGGCAGAGTGGGATTGGAAGTGCCCAGGCTGAGTGGAGTGAATGTGCCCAGGCTGAGTGGAGTGAATGTGCCCAGGCTGACTGGAGAGAATGTGCCCAGGCTGAGTGGATTGGAGGTGCCCAGGCTGAGTGGAGTGCAGGTTCCCAGGCAGAGTGGGACTGGAAGTGCCCAGGCTGAGTGGAGTGAATGTGCCCTGGCTGAGTGGAGTGAATGTGGCCAGGCTGAGTGGAGTGGAGGTGCCCAGGCTGAGTGGAGTTGGGGTTCCCAGGCAGAGAGGGACTGGAAGTGCCCTGGCTGAGTGGAGTGAATGTGCCCAGGCTGCGTGGAGTGGAGGTTCCCAGGCTGAGTGGAGTGCAGGCTCCCAGCAGAGTGGGACTGGAAGTGCCCAGGCTGAGTGGAGTGAATGTGCCCAGGCTGAATGGAGTGGAGGTGCCCAGGCTGAGTGGAGTGCAGGTTCCCAGGCAGAGTGGGATTGGAAGTGCCCAGGCTGAGTGGAGTGAATGTGCCCAGGCTGAGTGGAGTGCCTGGGCCTGGGAGTCAATGTGCCTAGACAGAGTGGAGTGAATGTGACCGGCCGCCGGAGCCCGAAACGTGCGTTTCCCCATTGCCTTGAATGGGCGCGGAGAGAGGGGGGCGCTTTTTGGCTCGTGGCGCGGGCACCGTTCCGCCAAAGCGTCAAGTGTCACACCTCCCCCTGCTCGGGGCGGCCCCTTGGAGCTAACTGGCTGGGTCTGGAGGGGCTGCGAGGCCGCCCAGGAGAACGGGTCCAAACCGCGTTCCGATCGGACGAGAATTGAGGGCGGGACACAGTTCCGCGGTTCACTTTCCGCCCGGGCAAAGGGCCTATAACTTGCGGCGGGAGGGCTTAAGAGTGGACCCCCGCGAGTCGGGTGGAGAGCCGGGTGTGGAGAGGAGTAGCGGAGGTTCCCAGTCAGAGTGGGAGTGGAGGTTCCTGGGCAGAGTGGGACTGGAAGTGCCCAGGCTGAGTGGAGTGAATGTGCCCTGGCTGAGTGGAGTGAATGTGCCCAGGCTGAGTGGAGTGGAGGTGCCCAGGCTGAGTAGAGTGCAGGCACCCAGGCAGAGTGGGATTGGAAGTTCCCAGGCTGAGTGGAGTGAATGTGCCCAGGCTGAGTGGAGTGGAGGTGCCCAAGCCGAGTGGAGTGCAGGTTCCCAGGCAGAGTGGGACTGGAAGTGCCCAGGCTGAGTGGAGTGAATGTGCCCAGGCTGAGTGGAGTGGAGGTGCCCAGGCTGAGTGGAGTTGGGGTTCCCTGGCAGAGTGGGACTGGAAGTGCCAAGGCTGAGTGGAGTGAATGTGCCCAGGCTGAGTGGAGTGGAGGTGCCCAGGCCGAGTGGAGTGCAGGTTCCCAGGCAGAGTGGGATTGGAAGTGCCCAGGCTGAGTGGAGTGAATGTGCCCAGGCTGAGTGGAGTGGAGGTGCCCAGGCTGAATGGAGTTTGGGTTCCCAGGCAGAGTGGGACTGGAAGTGCCCAGGCTGAGTGGAGTGCAGGTTCCCAGGCAGAGTGGGACTGGAAGTGCCCAGGCTGAGTGGAGTGAATGTGCCCTGGCTGAGTGGAGTGAATGTGGCCAGGCTGAGTGGAGTGGAGGTGCCCAGGCTGAGTGGAGTTGGGGTTCCCAGGCAGAGAGGGACTGGAAGTGCCCTGGCTGAGTGGAGTGAATGTGCCCAGGCTGCGTGGAGTGGAGGTTCCCAGGCTGAGTGGAGTGCAGGCTCCCAGCAGAGTGGGACTGGAAGTGCCCAGGCTGAGTGGAGTGAATGTGCCCAGGCTGAATGGAGTGGAGGTGCCCAGGCTGAGTGGAGTGCAGGTTCCCAGGCAGAGTGGGATTGGAAGTGCCCAGGCTGAGTGGAGTGAATGTGCCCAGGCTGAGTGGAGTGCCTGGGCCTGGGAGTCAATGTGCCTAGACAGAGTGGAGTGAATGTGACCGGCCGCCGGAGCCCGAAACGTGCGTTTCCCCATTGCCTTGAATGGGCGCGGAGAGAGGGGGGCGCTTTTTGGCTCGTGGCGCGGGCACCGTTCCGCCAAAGCGTCAAGTGTCACACCTCCCCCTGCTCGGGGCGGCCCCTTGGAGCTAACTGGCTGGGTCTGGAGGGGCTGCGAGGCCGCCCAGGAGAACGGGTCCAAACCGCGTTCCGATCGGACGAGAATTGAGGGCGGGACACAGTTCCGCGGTTCACTTTCCGCCCGGGCAAAGGGCCTATAACTTGCGGCGGGAGGGCTTAAGAGTGGACCCCCGCGAGTCGGGTGGAGAGCCGGGTGTGGAGAGGAGTAGCGGAGGTTCCCAGTCAGAGTGGGAGTGGAGGTTCCTGGGCAGAGTGGGACTGGAAGTGCCCAGGCTGAGTGGAGTGAATGTGCCCTGGCTGAGTGGAGTGAATGTGCCCAGGCTGAGTGGAGTGGAGGTGCCCAGGCCGAGTGGAGTGCAGGTTCCCAGGCAGAGTGGGATTGGAAGTGCCCAGGCTGAGTGGAGTGAATGTGCCCAGGCTGAGTGGAGTGGAGGTGCCCAGGCTGAATGGAGTTTGGGTTCCCAGGCAGAGTGGGACTGGAAGTGCCCAGGCTGAGTGGAGTGCAGGTTCCCAGGCAGAGTGGGATTGGAAGTGCCCAGGTTGAGTGGAGTGAATGTGCCCAGGCTGACTGGAGTGGAGGTGCCCAGGCCGAGTGGAGTGCAGGTTCCCAGGCAGAGTGGGACTGGAAGTGCCCAGGCGGAGTGGAGTGAATGTGCCCAGGCTGAATGGGAGTCAATGTGCCTAGACAGAGTGGAGTGAATGTGCCCAGCCGCCGGAGCCCGAAACGTGCGTTTCCCCATTGCCTTGAATGGGCGCGGAGAGAGGGGGGCGCTTTTTGGCTCGTGGCGCGGGCACCGTTGCGCCAAAGCGTCAAGTGTCACCCCTCCCCGTGCTCGGGGCGGCCCCTTGGAGCTAACTGGCTGGGTCTGGAGGGGCTGCGAGGCCGCCCAGGAGAACGGGTCCAAACCGCGTTCCGATCGGACGAGAATTGAGGGCGGGACACAGTTCCGCGGTTCACTTTCCGCCCGGGCAAAGGGCCTATAACTTGCGGCGGGAGGGCTTAAGAGTGGGCCCCCGCGAGTCGGGTGGAGAGCCGGGTGTGGAGAGGAGTAGCGGAGGTTCCCAGTCAGAGTGGGAGTGGAGGTTCCTGGGCAGAGTGGGACTGGAAGTGCCCAGGCTGAGTGGAGTGAATGTGCCCTGGCTGAGTGGAGTGAATGTGCCCAGGCTGAGTGGAGTGAATGTGCCCAGGCTGAGTGGAGTGAATGTGCCCAGGCTGACTGGAGAGAATGTGCGCAGGCTGAGTGGATTGGAGGTGCCCAGGCTGAGTGGAGTGGAGGTTCCCAGGCAGAGTGGGACTGGAAGTGCCCAGGCTGAGTGGAGTGAATGTGCCCAGGCTGAGTGGAGTGGAGGTGCCCAGGCTGAGTGGAGTTGGGGTTCCCTGGCAGAGTGGGACTGGAAGTGCCAAGGCTGAGTGGAGTGAATGTGCCCAGGCTGAGTGGAGTGGAGGTGCCCAGGCCGAGTGGAGTGCAGGTTCCCAGGCAGAGTGGGACTGGAAGTGCCCAGGCGGAGTGGAGTGAATGTGCCCAGGCTGAATGGGAGTCAATGTGCCTAGACAGAGTGGAGTGAATGTGCCCGGCCGCCGGAGCCCGAAACGTGCGTTTCCCCATTGCCTTGAATGGGCGCGGAGAGAGGGGGGCGCTTTTTGGCTCGTGGCGCGGGCACCGTTGCGCCAAAGCGTCAAGTGTCACACCTCCCCGTGCTCGGGGCGGCCCCTTGGAGCTAACTGGCTGGGTCTGGAGGGGCTGCGAGGCCGCCCAGGAGAACGGGTCCAAACCGCGTTCCGATCGGACGAGAATTGAGGGCGGGACACAGTTCCGCGGTTCACTTTCCGCCCGGGCAAAGGGCCTATAACTTGCGGCGGGAGGGCTTAAGAGTGGGCCCCCACGAGTCGGGTGGAGAGCCGGGTGTGGAGAGGAGTAGCGGAGGTTCCCAGTCAGAGTGGGAGTGGAGGTTCCTGGGCAGAGTGGGACTGGAAGTGCCCAGGCTGAGTGGAGTGAATGTGCCCTGGCTGAGTGGAGTGAATGTGCCCAGGCTGAGTGGAGTGAATGTGCCCAGGCTGAGTGGAGTGAATGTGCCCAGGCTGACTGGTGAGAATGTGCCCAGGCGGAGTGGATTGGAGGTGCCCAGGCTGAGTGGAGTGCAGGTTCCCAGGCAGAGTGGGACTGGAAGTGCCCAGGCTGAGTGGAGTGAATGTGCCCAGGCTGAGTGGAGTGAATGATCCCAGGCTGAATGGGAGTCAATGTGCCTAGACAGAGTGGAGTGAATGTGCCCAGGCTGAGTGGAGTGGAGGTGCCCAGGCTGAGTGGAGTTGGGGTTCCCAGGCAGAGAGGGACTGGAAGTGCCCTGGCTGAGTGGAGTGAATGTGCCCAGGCTGCGTGGAGTGGAGGTTCCCAGGCTGAGTGGAGTGCAGGCTCCCAGCAGAGTGGGACTGGAAGTGCCCAGGCTGAGTGGAGTGAATGTGCCCAGGCTGAGTGGAGTGAATGTGCCCAGGCAGAGTGGAGTGAATGTGCCCTGGCTGAGTGGAGTGGAGGTGCCCAGGCTGATTGGAGTGCAGGTTCCCAGGCAGAATGGGACTGGAAGTGCCCAGGCTGAGTGGAGTGAATGTGCCCAGGCTGAATGGAGTGGAGGTGCCCAGGCTGAGTGGAGTGCAGGTTCCCAGGCAGAGTGGGATTGGAAGTGCCCAGGCTGAGTGGAGTGAATGTGCCCAGGCTGAGTGGAGTGGAGGTGCCCAGGCTGAATGGAGTTGGGGTTCCCAGGCAGAGTGGGACTGGAGGTGCCCAGGCTGAGTGGAGTGCAGGTTCCCAGGCAGAGTGGGATTGGAAGTGCCCAGGCTGAGTGGAGTGAATGTACCCAGGCTGAGTGGAGTGGAGGTGCCCAGGCTGAGTGGAGTGCAGGTTCCCAGGCAGAGTGGGATTGGAAGTGCCCAGGCTGAGTGGAGTGAATGTGCCCAGGCTGAGTGGAGTGGAGGTGTCCAGGCTGAGTGGAGTTGGGGTTCCCTGGCAGAGTGGGACTGGAAGTGCCAAGGCTGAGTGGAGTGAATGTGCCCAGGCTGAATGGAGTGGAGGTGCCCAGGCTGAGTGGAGGTGCCCAGGCTGAGTGGAGTGCAGGTTCCCAGGCAGAGTGGGATTGGAAGTGCCCAGGCTGAGTGGAGTGAATGTGCCCAGGCTGAGTGGAGTGGAGGTGCCCAGGCTGAATGGAGTTGGGGTTCCCAGGCAGAGTGGGACTGGAAGTGCCCAGGCTGAGTGGAGTGCAGGTTCCCAGGCAGAGTGGGATTGGAAGTGCCCAGGCTGAGTGGAGTGAATGTGCCCAGGCTGACTGGAGTGGAGGTGCCCAGGCAAGGTGGAGTGCAGGTTCCCAGGCAGAGTGGGACTGGAAGTGCCCAGGCGGAGTGGATTGAATGTGCCCAGGCTGAATGGGAGTCAATGTGCCTAGACAGAGTGGAGTGAATGTGCCCAGCCGCCGGAGCCCGAAACGTGCGTTTCCCCATTGCCTTGAATGGGCGCGGAGAGAGGGGGGCGCTTTTTGGCTCGTGGCGCGGGCACCGTTGCGCCAAAGCGTCAAGTGTCACCCCTCCCCGTGCTCGGGGCGGCCCCTTGGAGCTAACTGGCTGGGTCTGGAGGGGCTGCGAGGCCGCCCAGGAGAACGGGTCCAAACCGCGTTCCGATCGGACGAGAATTGAGGGCGGGACACAGTTCCGCGGTTCACTTTCCGCCCGGGCAAAGGGCCTATTACTTGCGGCGGGAGGGCTTAAGAGTGGGCCCCCGTGAGTCGGGTGGAGAGCCGGGTGTGGAGAGGAGTAGCGGAGGTTCCCAGTCAGAGTGGGAGTGGAGGTTCCTGGGCAGAGTGGGACTGGAAGTGCCCAGGCTGAGTGGAGTGAATGTGCCCAGGCTGAGTGGAGTGGAGGTGCCCAGGCTGAATGGAGTTGGGGTTCCCTGGCAGAGTGGAACTGGAAGTGCCAACGGTGAGTGGAGTGAATGTGCCCAGGCTGAGTGGAGTGGAGGTGCCCAGGCTGAGTGGAGTTGGGGTTCGCTGGCAGAGTGGGACTGGAAGTGCCAACGCTGAGTGGAGTGAATGTGCCCAGGCTGAGTGGAGTGGAGCTGCCCAGGCCGAGTGGAGTGCAGGTTCCCAGGCAGAGTGGGACTGGAAGTGCCCAGGCTGAGTGGAGTGAATGTGCCCAGGCTGAGTGGAGTGGAGGTGCCCAGGCTGAGTGGAGTTGGGGGTCCCTGGCAGAGTGGGACTGGAAGTGCCAAGGCTGAGTGGAGTGAATGTGCCCAGGCTGAGTGGAGTGGAGGTGCCCAGGCTGAGTGGAGTTGGGGTTCCCAGGCAGAGAGGGACTGGAAGTGCCCTGGCTGAGTGGAGTGAATGTGCCCAGGCTGCGTGGAGTGGAGGTTCCCAGGCTGAGTGGAGTGCAGGTTCCCAGCAGAATGGGATTGGAAGTACCCAGGCTGAGTGGAGTGGAGGTGCCCAGGCTGAGTGGAGTGCTGGTTCCCAGGCAGAGTGGGACTGGAAGTGCCCAGGGTGAGTGGAGTGAATGTGCCCAGGCTGAGTGGAGTGGAGTTGCCCAGGCTGAGTGGAGTTGGGGTTCCCTGGCAGAGTGGGACTGGAAGTGCCAAGGCTGAGTGGAGTGAATGTGCCCAGGCTGAGTGGAGTGGAGGTGCCCAGGCCGAGTGGAGTGCAGGTTCCCAGGCAGAGTGGGACTGGAAGTGCCCAGGCGGAGTGGAGTGAATGTGCCCTGGCTGAGTGGAGTGAATGTGCCCAGGCTGACTGGAGAGAATGTGCCCAGGCTGAGTGGATTGGAGGTGCCCAGGCTGAGTGGAGTGCAGGTTCCCAGGCAGAGTGGGACTGGAAGTGCCCAGGCTGAGTGGAGTGAATGTGCCCAGGCTGAGTGGAGTGGAGGTGCCCAGGCTGAGTGGAGTTG
This sequence comes from Conger conger, assembly GCF_963514075.1. Classification (NCBI taxonomy): domain Eukaryota; kingdom Metazoa; phylum Chordata; class Actinopteri; order Anguilliformes; family Congridae; genus Conger; species Conger conger. Next base: position 892,553 of record NW_026890546.1, read on the forward strand.
GGGTTCCCTGGCAGAGTGGGACTGGAAGTGCCAAGGCTGAGTGGAGTGAATGTGCCCAGGCTGAGTGGAGTGGAGGTGCCCAGGCCGAGTGGAGTGCAGGTTCCCAGGCAGAGTGGGACTGGAAGTGCCCAGGTGGAGTGGAGTGAATGTGCCCGGCCGCCGGAGCCCGAAACGTGCGTTTCCCCATTGCCTTGAATGGGCGCGGAGAGAAGGGGGCGCTTTTTGGCTCGTGGCGCGGGCACCGTTGCGCCAAAGCGTCAAGTGTCACACCTCCCCGTGCTCGGGGCGGCCCCTTGGAGCTAACTGGCTGGGTCTGGAGGGGCTGCGAGGCCGCCCAGGAGAACGGGTCCAAACCGCGTTCCGATCGGACGAGAATTGAGGGCGGGACACAGTTCCGCGGTTCACTTTCCGCCCGGGCAAAGGGCCTATAACTTGCGGCGGGAGGGCTTAAGAGTGGGCCCCCGCGAGTCGGGTGGAGAGCCGGGTGTGGAGAGGAGTAGCGGAGGTTCCCAGTCAGAGTGGGAGTGGAGGTTCCTGGGCAGAGTGGGACTGGAAGTGCCCAGGCTGAGTGGAGTGAATGTGCCCTGGCTGAGTGGAGTGAATGTGCCCAGGCTGAGTGGAGTGAATGTGCCCAGGCTGAGTGGAGTGAATGTGCCCAGGCTGACTGGAGAGAATGTGCGCAGGCTGAGTGGATTGGAGGTGCCCAGGCTGAGTGGAGTGGAGGTTCCCAGGCAGAGTGGGACTGGAAGTGCCCAGGCTGAGTGGAGTGAATGTGCCCAGGCTGAGTGGAGTGGAGGTGCCCAGGCTGAGTGGAGTTGGGGTTCCCTGGCAGAGTGGGACTGGAAGTGCCAAGGCTGAGTGGAGTGAATGTGCCCAGGCTGAGTGGAGTGGAGGTGCCCAGGCCGAGTGGAGTGCAGGTTCCCAGGCAGAGTGGGACTGGAAGTGCCCAGGCGGAGTGGAGTGAATGTGCCCAGGCTGAATGGGAGTCAATGTGCCTAGACAGAGTGGAGTGAATGTGCCCGGCCGCCGGAGCCCGAAACGTGCGTTTCCCCATTGCCTTGAATGGGCGCGGAGAGAGGGGGGCGCTTTTTGGCTCGTGGCGCGGGCACCGTTGCGCCAAAGCGTCAAGTGTCACACCTCCCCGTGCTCGGGGCGGCCCCTTGGAGCTAACTGGCTGGGTCTGGAGGGGCTGCGAGGCCGCCCAGGAGAACGGGTCCAAACCGCGTTCCGATCGGACGAGAATTGAGGGCGGGACACAGTTCCGCGGTTCACTTTCCGCCCGGGCAAAGGGCCTATAACTTGCGGCGGGAGGGCTTAAGAGTGGGCCCCCACGAGTCGGGTGGAGAGCCGGGTGTGGAGAGGAGTAGCGGAGGTTCCCAGTCAGAGTGGGAGTGGAGGTTCCTGGGCAGAGTGGGACTGGAAGTGCCCAGGCTGAGTGGAGTGAATGTGCCCTGGCTGAGTGGAGTGAATGTGCCCAGGCTGAGTGGAGTGAATGTGCCCAGGCTGAGTGGAGTGAATGTGCCCAGGCTGACTGGTGAGAATGTGCCCAGGCTGAGTGGATTGGAGGTGCCCAGGCTGAGTGGAGTGCAGGTTCCCAGGCAGAGTGGGACTGGAAGTGCCCAGGCTGAGTGGAGTGAATGTGCCCAGGCTGAGTGGAGTGAATGATCCCAGGCTGAATGGGAGTCAATGTGCCTAGACAGAGTGGAGTGAATGTGCCCAGGCTGAGTGGAGTGGAGGTGCCCAGGCTGAGTGGAGTTGGGGTTCCCAGGCAGAGAGGGACTGGAAGTGCCCTGGCTGAGTGGAGTGAATGTGCCCAGGCTGCGTGGAGTGGAGGTTCCCAGGCTGAGTGGAGTGCAGGCTCCCAGCAGAGTGGGACTGGAAGTGCCCAGGCTGAGTGGAGTGAATGTGCCCAGGCTGAGTGGAGTGAATGTGCCCAGGCAGAGTGGAGTGAATGTGCCCTGGCTGAGTGGAGTGGAGGTGCCCAGGCTGATTGGAGTGCAGGTTCCCAGGCAGAATGGGACTGGAAGTGCCCAGGCTGAGTGGAGTGAATGTGCCCAGGCTGAATGGAGTGGAGGTGCCCAGGCTGAGTGGAGTGCAGGTTCCCAGGCAGAGTGGGATTGGAAGTGCCCAGGCTGAGTGGAGTGAATGTGCCCAGGCTGAGTGGAGTGGAGGTGCCCAGGCTGAATGGAGTTGGGGTTCCCAGGCAGAGTGGGACTGGAGGTGCCCAGGCTGAGTGGAGTGCAGGTTCCCAGGCAGAGTGGGATTGGAAGTGCCCAGGCTGAGTGGAGTGAATGTACCCAGGCTGAGTGGAGTGGAGGTGCCCAGGCTGAGTGGAGTGCAGGTTCCCAGGCAGAGTGGGATTGGAAGTGCCCAGGCTGAGTGGAGTGAATGTGCCCAGGCTGAGTGGAGTGGAGGTGTCCAGGCTGAGTGGAGTTGGGGTTCCCTGGCAGAGTGGGACTGGAAGTGCCAAGGCTGAGTGGAGTGAATGTGCCCAGGCTGAATGGAGTGGAGGTGCCCAGGCTGAGTGGAGGTGCCCAGGCTGAGTGGAGTGCAGGATCCCAGGCAGAGTGGGATTGGAAGTGCCCAGGCTGAGTGGAGTGAATGTGCCCAGGCTGAGTGGAGTGGAGGTGCCCAGGCTGAATGGAGTTGGGGTTCCCAGGCAGAGTGGGACTGGAAGTGCCCAGGCTGAGTGGAGTGCAGGTTCCCAGGCAGAGTGGGATTGGAAGTGCCCAGGCTGAGTGGAGTGAATGTGCCCAGGCTGACTGGAGTGGAGGTGCCCAGGCAAGGTGGAGTGCAGGTTCCCAGGCAGAGTGGGACTGGAAGTGCCCAGGCGGAGTGGATTGAATGTGCCCAGGCTGAATGGGAGTCAATGTGCCTAGACAGAGTGGAGTGAATGTGCCCAGCCGCCGGAGCCCGAAACGTGCGTTTCCCCATTGCCTTGAATGGGCGCGGAGAGAGGGGGGCGCTTTTTGGCTCGTGGCGCGGGCACCGTTGCGCCAAAGCGTCAAGTGTCACCCCTCCCCGTGCTCGGGGCGGCCCCTTGGAGCTAACTGGCTGGGTCTGGAGGGGCTGCGAGGCCGCCCAGGAGAACGGGTCCAAACCGCGTTCCGATCGGACGAGAATTGAGGGCGGGACACAGTTCCGCGGTTCACTTTCCGCCCGGGCAAAGGGCCTATTACTTGCGGCGGGAGGGCTTAAGAGTGGGCCCCCGTGAGTCGGGTGGAGAGCCGGGTGTGGAGAGGAGTAGCGGAGGTTCCCAGTCAGAGTGGGAGTGGAGGTTCCTGGGCAGAGTGGGACTGGAAGTGCCCAGGCTGAGTGGAGTGAATGTGCCCAGGCTGAGTGGAGTGGAGGTGCCCAGGCTGAATGGAGTTGGGGTTCCCTGGCAGAGTGGAACTGGAAGTGCCAACGGTGAGTGGAGTGAATGTGCCCAGGCTGAGTGGAGTGGAGGTGCCCAGGCTGAGTGGAGTTGGGGTTCGCTGGCAGAGTGGGACTGGAAGTGCCCAGGTGGAGTGGAGTGAATGTGCCCAGCCGCCGGAGCCCGAAACGTGCGTTTCCCCATTGCCTTGAATGGGCGCGGAGAGAGGGGGGCGCTTTTTGGCTCGTGGCGCGGGCACCGTTGCGCCAAAGCGTCAAGTGTCACCCCTCCCCGTGCTCGGGGTGGCCCCTTGGAGCTAACTGGCTGGGTCTGGAGGGGCTGCGAGGCCGCCCAGGAGAACGGGTCCAAACCGCGTTCCGATCGGACGAGAATTGAGGGCGGGACACAGTTCCGCGGTTCACTTTCCGCCCGGGCAAAGGGCCTATAACTTGCGGCGGGAGGGCTTAAGAGTGGGCCCCCACGAGTCGGGTGGAGAGCCGGGTGTGGAGAGGAGTAGCGGAGGTTCCCAGTCAGAGTGGGAGTGGAGGTTCCTGGGCAGAGTGGGACTGGAAGTGCCCAGGCTGAGTGGAGTGAATGTGCCCTGGCTGAGTGGAGTGAATGTGCCCAGGCTGAGTGGAGTGAATGTGCCCAGGCTGAGTGGAGTGAATGTGCCTAGGCTGACTGGAGAGAATGTGCCCAGGCTGAGTGGATTGGAGGTGCCCAGGCTGAGTGGAGTGAATGATCCCAGGCTGAATGGGAGTCAATGTGCCTAGACAGAGTGGAGTGAATGTGCCCTGGCTGAGTGGAGTGGAGGTGCCCAGGCTGATTGGAGTGCAGGTTCCCAGGCAGAATGGGACTGGAAGTGCCCAGGCTGAGTGGAGTGAATGTGCCCAGGCTGAATGGAGTGGAGGTGCCCAGGCTGAGTGGAGTGCAGGTTCCCAGGCAGAGTGGGATTGGAAGTGCCCAGGCTGAGTGGAGTGAATGTGCCCAGGCTGAGTGGAGTGGAGGTGCCCAGGCTGAATGGAGTTGGGGTTCCCAGGCAGAGTGGGACTGGAGGTGCCCAGGCTGAGTGGAGTGCAGGTTCCCAGGCAGAGTGGGATTGGAAGTGCCCAGGCTGAGTGGAGTGAATGTACCCAGGCTGAGTGGAGTGGAGGTGCCCAGGCTGAGTGGAGTGCAGGTTCCCAGGCAGAGTGGGATTGGAAGTGCCCAGGCTGAGTGGAGTGAATGTGCCCAGGCTGAGTGGAGTGGAGGTGTCCAGGCTGAGTGCAGTTGGGGTTCCCTGGCAGAGTGGGACTGGAAGTGCCAAGGCTGAGTGGAGTGAATGTGCCCAGGCTGAATGGAGTGGAGGTGCCCAGGCTGAGTGGAGTGCAGGTTCCCAGGCAGAGTGGGATTGGAAGTGCCCAGGCTGAGTGGAGTGAATGTGCCCAGGCTGAGTGGAGTGGAGGTGGCCAGGCTGAATGGAGTTTGGGTTCCCAGGCAGAGTGGGACTGGAAGTGCCCAGGCTGAGTGGAGTGCAGGTTCCCAGGCAGAGTGGGATTGGAAGTGCCCAGGCTGAGTGGAGTGAATGTGCCCAGGCTGACTGGAGTGGAGGTGCCCAGGCCGAGTGGAGTGCAGGTTCCCAGGCAGAGTGGGACTGGAAGTGCCCAGGCGGAGTGGAGTGAATGTGCCCAGGCTGAATGGGAGTCAATGTGCCTAGACAGAGTGGAGTGAATGTGCCCAGCCGCCGGAGCCCGAAACGTGCGTTTCCCCATTGCCTTGAATGGGCGCGGAGAGAGGGGGCCCCTTGGAGCTTACTGGCTGGGTCTGGAGGGGCTGCGAGGCCGCCCAGGAGAACGGGTCCAAACCGCGTTCCGATCGGACGAGAATTGAGGGCGGGACACAGTTCCGCGGTTCACTTTCCGCCCGGGCAAAGGGCCTATAACTTGCGGCGGGAGGGCTTAAGAGTGGGCCCCCACGAGTCGGGTGGAGAGCCGGGTGTGGAGAGGAGTAGCGGAGGTTCCCAGTCAGAGTGGGAGTGGAGGTTCCTGGGCAGAGTGGGACTGGAAGTGCCCAGGCTGAGTGGAGTGAATGTGCCCTGGCTGAGTGGAGTGAATGTGCCCAGGCTGAGTGGAGTGAATGTGCCCAGGCTGAGTGGAGTGAATGTGCCCAGGCTGACTGGAGAGAATGTGCCCAGGCTGAGTGGATTGGAGGTGCCCAGGCTGACTGGAGTGAATGTGCCCAGGCTGAGTGGAGTGAATGTGCCCAGGCTGAGTGGAGTGAATGTGCCCAGGCTGACTGGAGTGAATGTGCCCAGGCTGAGTGGAGTGAATGATCCCAGGCTGAATGGGAGTCAATGTGCCTAGACAGAGTGGAGTGAATGTGCCCAGGCTGAGTGGAGTGGAGGTGCCCAGGCTGAGTGGAGTTGGGGTTCCCAGGCAGAGAGGGACTGGAAGTGCCCTGGCTGAGTGGAGTGAATGTGCCCAGGCTGCGTGGAGTGGAGGTTCCCAGGCTGAGTGGAGTGCAGGCTCCCAGCAGAGTGGGACTGGAAGTGCCCAGGCTGAGTGGAGTGAATGTGCCCAGGCTGAGTGGAGTGAATGTGCCCAGGCAGAGTGGAGTGAATGTGCCCTGGCTGAGTGGAGTGGAGGTGCCCAGGCTGATTGGAGTGCAGGTTCCCAGGCAGAGTGGGACTGGAAGTGCCCAGGCTGAGTGGAGTGAATGTGCCCAGGCTGAGTGGAGTGGAGGTGCCCAGGCTGAGTGGAGTGCAGGTTCCCAGGCAGAGTGGGATTGGAAGTGCCCAGGCTGAGTGGAGTGAATGTGCCCAGGCTGAGTGGAGTGGAGGTGCCCAGGCTGAATGGAGTTGGGGTTCCCAGGCAGAGTGGGACTGGAGGTGCCCAGGCTGAGTGGAGTGCAGGTTCCCAGGCAGAGTGGGATTGGAAGTGCCCAGGCTGAGTGGAGTGAATGTACCCAGGCTGAGTGGAGTGGAGGTGCCCAGGCTGAGTGGAGTGCAGGTTCCCAGGCAGAGTGGGATTGGAAGTGCCCAGGCTGAGTGGAGTGAATGTGCCCAGGCTGAGTGGAGTGGAGGTGTCCAGGCTGAGTGGAGTTGGGGTTCCCTGGCAGAGTGGGACTGGAAGTGCCAAGGCTGATTGGAGTGAATGTGCCCAGGCTGAATGGAGTGGAGGTGCCCAGGCTGAGTGGAGGTGCCCAGGCTGAGTGGAGTGCAGGTTCCCAGGCAGAGTGGGATTGGAAGTGCCCAGGCTGAGTGGAGTGAATGTGCCCAGGCTGAGTGGAGTGGAGGTGCCCAGGCTGAATGGAGTTGGGGTTCCCAGGCAGAGTGGGACTGGAAGTGCCCAGGCTGAGTGGAGTGCAGGTTCCCAGGCAGAGTGGGATTGGAAGTGCCCAGGCTGAGTGGAGTGAATGTGCCCAGGCTGACTGGAGTGGAGGTGCCCAGGCAAGGTGGAGTGCAGGTTCCCAGGCAGAGTGGGACTGGAAGTGCCCAGGCGGAGTGGATTGAATGTGCCCAGGCTGAATGGGAGTCAATGTGCCTAGACAGAGTGGAGTGAATGTGCCCAGCCGCCGGAGCCCGAAACGTGCGTTTCCCCATTGCCTTGAATGGGCGCGGAGAGAGGGGGGCGCTTTTTGGCTCGTGGCGCGGGCACCGTTGCGCCAAAGCGTCAAGTGTCACCCCTCCCCGTGCTCGGGGCGGCCCCTTGGAGCTAACTGGCTGGGTCTGGAGGGGCTGCGAGGCCGCCCAGGAGAACGGGTCCAAACCGCGTTCCGATCGGACGAGAATTGAGGGCGGGACACAGTTCCGCGGTTCACTTTCCGCCCGGGCAAAGGGCCTATTACTTGCGGCGGGAGGGCTTAAGAGTGGGCCCCCGTGAGTCGGGTGGAGAGCCGGGTGTGGAGAGGAGTAGCGGAGGTTCCCAGTCAGAGTGGGAGTGGAGGTTCCTGGGCAGAGTGGGACTGGAAGTGCCCAGGCTGAGTGGAGTGAATGTGCCCAGGCTGAGTGGAGTGGAGGTGCCCAGGCTGAATGGAGTTGGGGTTCCCTGGCAGAGTGGAACTGGAAGTGCCAACGGTGAGTGGAGTGAATGTGCCCAGGCTGAGTGGAGTGGAGGTGCCCAGGCTGAGTGGAGTTGGGGTTCGCTGGCAGAGTGGGACTGGAAGTGCCAACGCTGAGTGGAGTGAATGTGCCCAGGCTGAGTGGAGTGGAGCTGCCCCTGGCCGAGTGGAGTGCAGGTTCCCAGGCAGAGTGGGACTGGAAGTGCCCAGGCTGAGTGGAGTGAATGTGCCCAGGCTGAGTGGAGTGGAGGTGCCCAGGCTGAGTGGAGTTGGGGGTCCCTGGCAGAGTGGGACTGGAAGTGCCAAGGCTGAGTGGAGTGAATGTGCCCAGGCTGAGTGGAGTGGAGGTGCCCAGGCTGAGTGGAGTTGGGGTTCCCAGGCAGAGAGGGACTGGAAGTGCCCTGGCTGAGTGGAGTGAATGTGCCCAGGCTGCGTGGAGTGGAGGTTCCCAGGCTGAGTGGAGTGCAGGTTCCCAGCAGAATGGGATTGGAAGTACCCAGGCTGAGTGGAGTGGAGGTGCCCAGGCTGAGTGGAGTGCTGGTTCCCAGGCAGAGTGGGACTGGAAGTGCCCAGGGTGAGTGGAGTGAATGTGCCCAGGCTGAGTGGAGTGGAGGTGCCCAGGCTGAGTGGAGTTGGGGTTCCCTGGCAGAGTGGGACTGGAAGTGCCAAGGCTGAGTGGAGTGAATGTGCCCAGGCTGAGTGGAGTGGAGGTGCCCAGGCCGAGTGGAGTGCAGGTTCCCAGGCAGAGTGGGACTGGAAGTGCCCAGGCGGAGTGGAGTGAATGTGCCCTGGCTGAGTGGAGTGAATGTGCCCAGGCTGACTGGAGAGAATGTGCCCAGGCTGAGTGGATTGGAGGTGCCCAGGCTGAGTGGAGTGCAGGTTCCCAGGCAGAGTGGGACTGGAAGTGCCCAGGCTGAGTGCAGTGAATGTGCCCAGGCTGAGTGGAGTGGAGGTGCCCAGGCTGAGTGGAGTTGGGGTTCCCTGGCAGAGTGGGACTGGAAGTGCCAAGGCTGAGTGGAGTGAATGTGCCCAGGCTGAGTGGAGTGGAGGTGCCCAGGCCGAGTGGAGTGCAGGTTCCCAGGCAGAGTGGGACTGGAAGTGCCCAGGCGGAGTGGAGTGAATGTGCCCAGCCGCCGGAGCCCGAAACGTGCGTTTCCCCATTGCCTTGAATGGGCGCGGAGAGAGGGGGGCGCTTTTTGGCTCGTGGCGCGGGCACCGTTGCGCCAAAGCGTCAAGTGTCACCCCTCCCCGTGCTCGGGGCGGCCCCTTGGAGCTAACTGGCTGGGTCTGGAGGGGCTGCGAGGCCGCCCAGGAGAACGGGTCCAAACCGCGTTCCGATCGGACGAGAATTGAGGGCGGGACACAGTTCCACGGTTCACTTTCCGCCCGGGCAAAGGGCCTATAACTTGCGGCGGGAGGGCTTAAGAGTGGGCCCCCGTGAGTCGGGTGGAGAGCCGGGTGTGGAGAGGAGTAGCGGAGGTTCCCAGTCAGAGTGGGAGTGGAGGTTCCTGGGCAGAGTGGGACTGGAAGTGCCCAGGCTGAGTGGAGTGAATGTGCCCTGGCTGAGTGGAGTGAATGTGCCCAGGCTGAATGGAGTTGGGGTTCCCTGGCAGAGTGGAACTGGAAGTGCCAACGGTGAGTGGAGTGAATGTGCCCAGGCTGAGTGGAGTGGAGGTGCCCAGGCTGAGTGGAGTTGGGGTTCGCTGGCAGAGTGGGACTGGAAGTGCCAACGCTGAGTGGAGTGAATGTGCCCAGGCTGAGTGGAGTGGAGCTGCCCAGGCCGAGTGGAGTGCAGGTTCCCAGGCAGAGTGGGACTGGAAGTGCCCAGGCTGAGTGGAGTGAATGTGCCCAGGCTGAGTGGAGTGGAGGTGCCCAGGCTGAGTGGAGTTGGGGGTCCCTGGCAGAGTGGGACTGGAAGTGCCAAGGCTGAGTGGAGTGAATGTGCCCAGGCTGAGTGGAGTGGAGGTGCCCAGGCTGAGTGGAGTTGGGGTTCCCAGGCAGAGAGGGACTGGAAGTGCCCTGGCTGAGTGGAGTGAATGTGCCCAGGCTGCGTGGAGTGGAGGTTCCCAGGCTGAGTGGAGTGCAGGTTCCCAGCAGAATGGGATTGGAAGTACCCAGGCTGAGTGGAGTGGAGGTGCCCAGGCTGAGTGGAGTGCTGGTTCCCAGGCAGAGTGGGACTGGAAGTGCCCAGGGTGAGTGGAGTGAATGTGCCCAGGCTGAGTGGAGTGGAGGTGCCCAGGCTGAGTGGAGTTGGGGTTCCCTGGCAGAGTGGGACTGGAAGTGCCAAGGCTGAGTGGAGTGAATGTGCCCAGGCTGAGTGGAGTGGAGGTGCCCAGGCCGAGTGGAGTGCAGGTTCCCAGGCAGAGTGGGACTGGAAGTGCCCAGGCGGAGTGGAGTGAATGTGCCCTGGCTGAGTGGAGTGAATGTGCCCAGGCTGACTGGAGAGAATGTGCCCAGGCTGAGTGGATTGGAGGTGCCCAGGCTGAGTGGAGTGCAGGTTCCCAGGCAGAGTGGGACTGGAAGTGCCCAGGCTGAGTGCAGTGAATGTGCCCAGGCTGAGTGGAGTGGAGGTGCCCAGGCTGAGTGGAGTTGGGGTTCCCTGGCAGAGTGGGACTGGAAGTGCCAAGGCTGAGTGGAGTGAATGTGCCCAGGCTGAGTGGAGTGGAGGTGCCCAGGCCGAGTGGAGTGCAGGTTCCCAGGCAGAGTGGGACTGGAAGTGCCCAGGCGGAGTGGAGTGAATGTGCCCAGCCGCCGGAGCCCGAAACGTGCGTTTCCCCATTGCCTTGAATGGGCGCGGAGAGAGGGGGGCGCTTTTTGGCTCGTGGCGCGGGCACCGTTGCGCCAAAGCGTCAAGTGTCACCCCTCCCCGTGCTCGGGGCGGCCCCTTGGAGCTAACTGGCTGGGTCTGGAGGGGCTGCGAGGCCGCCCAGGAGAACGGGTCCAAACCGCGTTCCGATCGGACGAGAATTGAGGGCGGGACACAGTTCCACGGTTCACTTTCCGCCCGGGCAAAGGGCCTATAACTTGCGGCGGGAGGGCTTAAGAGTGGGCCCCCACGAGTCGGGTGGAGAGCCGGGTGTGGAGAGGAGTAGCGGAGGTTCCCAGTCAGAGTGGGAGTGGAGGTTCCTGGGCAGAGTGGGACTGGAAGTGCCCAGGCTGAGTGGAGTGAATGTGCCCTGGCTGAGTGGAGTGAATGTGCCCAGGCTGAGTGGAGTGAATGTGCCCAGGCTGAGTGGAGTGAATGTGCCCAGGCTGACTGGAGAGAATGTGCCCAGGCTGAGTGGATTGGAGGTGCCCAGGCTGAGTGGAGTGCAGGTTCCCAGGCAGAGTGGGACTGGAAGTGCCCAGGCTGAGTGGAGTGAATGTGCCCAGGCTGAGTGGAGTGAATGATCCCAGGCTGAATGGGAGTCAATGTGCCTAGACAGAGTGGAGTGAATGTGCCCAGGCTGAGTGGAGTGGAGGTGCCCAGGCTGAGTGGAGTTGGGGTTCCCAGGCAGAGAGGGACTGGAAGTGCCCTGGCTGAGTGGAGTGAATGTGCCCAGGCTGCGTGGAGTGGAGGTTCCCAGGCTGAGTGGAGTGCAGGCTCCCAGCAGAGTGGGACTGGAAGTGCCCAGGCTGAGTGGAGTGAATGTGCCCAGGCTGAGTGGAGTGAATGTGCCCAGGCAGAGTGGAGTGAATGTGCCCTGGCTGAGTGGAGTGGAGGTGCCCAGGCTGATTGGAGTGCAGGTTCCCAGGCAGAATGGGACTGGAAGTGCCCAGGCTGAGTGGAGTGAATGTGCCCAGGCTGAATGGAGTGGAGGTGCCCAGGCTGAGTGGAGTGCAGGTTCCCAGGCAGAGTGGGATTGGAAGTGCCCAGGCTGAGTGGAGTGAATGTGCCCAGGCTGAGTGGAGTGGAGGTGCCCAGGCTGAATGGAGTTGGGGTTCCCAGGCAGAGTGGGACTGGAGGTGCCCAGGCTGAGTGGAGTGCAGGTTCCCAGGCAGAGTGGGATTGGAAGTGCCCAGGCTGAGTGGAGTGAATGTACCCAGGCTGAGTGGAGTGGAGGTGCCCAGGCTGAGTGGAGTGCAGGTTCCCAGGCAGAGTGGGATTGGAAGTGCCCAGGCTGAGTGGAGTGAATGTGCCCAGGCTGAGTGGAGTGGAGGTGTCCAGGCTGAGTGGAGTTGGGGTTCCCTGGCAGAGTGGGACTGGAAGTGCCAAGGCTGAGTGGAGTGAATGTGCCCAGGCTGAATGGAGTGGAGGTGCCCAGGCTGAGTGGAGGTGCCCAGGTTGAGTGGAGTGCAGGTTCCCAGGCAGAGTGGGATTGGAAGTGCCCAGGCTGAGTGGAGTGAATGTGCCCAGGCTGAGTGGAGTGGAGGTGCCCAGGCTGAATGGAGTTGGGGTTCCCAGGCAGAGTGGGACTGGAAGTGCCCAGGCTGAGTGGAGTGCAGGTTCCCAGGCAGAGTGGGATTGGAAGTGCCCAGGCTGAGTGGAGTGAATGTGCCCAGGCTGACTGGAGTGGAGGTGCCCAGGCAAGGTGGAGTGCAGGTTCCCAGGCAGAGTGGGACTGGAAGTGCCCAGGCGGAGTGGATTGAATGTGCCCAGGCTGAATGGGAGTCAATGTGCCTAGACAGAGTGGAGTGAATGTGCCCAGCCGCCGGAGCCCGAAACGTGCGTTTCCCCATTGCCTTGAATGGGCGCGGAGAGAGGGGGGCGCTTTTTGGCTCGTGGCGCGGGCACCGTTGCGCCAAAGCGTCAAGTGTCACCCCTCCCCGTGCTCGGGGCGGCCCCTTGGAGCTAACTGGCTGGGTCTGGAGGGGCTGCGAGGCCGCCCAGGAGAACGGGTCCAAACCGCGTTCCGATCGGACGAGAATTGAGGGCGGGACACAGTTCCGCGGTTCACTTTCCGCCCGGGCAAAGGGCCTATTACTTGCGGCGGGAGGGCTTAAGAGTGGGCCCCCGTGAGTCGGGTGGAGAGCCGGGTGTGGAGAGGAGTAGCGGAGGTTCCCAGTCAGAGTGGGAGTGGAGGTTCCTGGGCAGAGTGGGACTGGAAGTGCCCAGGCTGAGTGGAGTGAATGTGCCCAGGCTGAGTGGAGTGGAGGTGCCCAGGCTGAATGGAGTTGGGGTTCCCTGGCAGAGTGGAACTGGAAGTGCCAACGGTGAGTGGAGTGAATGTGCCCAGGCTGAGTGGAGTGGAGGTGCCCAGGCTGAGTGGAGTTGGGGTTCGCTGGCAGAGTGGGACTGGAAGTGCCAACGCTGAGTGGAGTGAATGTGCCCAGGCTGAGTGGAGTGGAGCTGCCCAGGCCGAGTGGAGTGCAGGTTCCCAGGCAGAGTGGGACTGGAAGTGCCCAGGCTGAGTGGAGTGAATGTGCCCAGGCTGAGTGGAGTGGAGGTGCCCAGGCTGAGTGGAGTTGGGGGTCCCTGGCAGAGTGGGACTGGAAGTGCCAAGGCTGAGTGGAGTGAATGTGCCCAGGCTGAGTGGAGTGGAGGTGCCCAGGCTGAGTGGAGTTGGGGTTCCCAGGCAGAGAGGGATTGGAAGTGCCCTGGCTGAGTGGAGTGAATGTGCCCAGGCTGCGTGGAGTGGAGGTTCCCAGGCTGAGTGGAGTGCAGGTTCCCAGCAGAATGGGATTGGAAGTACCCAGGCTGAGTGGAGTGGAGGTGCCCAGGCTGAGTGGAGTGCTGGTTCCCAGGCAGAGTGGGACTGGAAGTGCCCAGGGTGAGTGGAGTGAATGTGCCCAGGCTGAGTGGAGTGGAGGTGCCCAGGCTGAGTGGAGTTGGGGTTCCCTGGCAGAGTGGGACTGGAAGTGCCAAGGCTGAGTGGAGTGAATGTGCCCAGGCTGAGTGGAGTGGAGGTGCCCAGGCCGAGTGGAGTGCAGGTTCCCAGGCAGAGTGGGACTGGAAGTGCCCAGGCGGAGTGGAGTGAATGTGCCCTGGCTGAGTGGAGTGAATGTGCCCAGGCTGACTGGAGAGAATGTGCCCAGGCTGAGTGGATTGGAGGTGCCCAGGCTGAGTGGAGTGCAGGTTCCCAGGCAGAGTGGGACTGGAAGTGCCCAGGCTGAGTGGAGTGAATGTGCCCAGGCTGAGTGGAGTGGAGGTGCCCAGGCTGAGTGGAGTTGGGGTTCCCTGGCAGAGTGGGACTGGAAGTGCCAAGGCTGAGTGGAGTGAATGTGCCCAGGCTGAGTGGAGTGGAGGTGCCCAGGCCGAGTGGAGTGCAGGTTCCCAGGCAGAGTGGGACTGGAAGTGCCCAGGCGGAGTGGAGTGAATGTGCACAGCCGCCGGAGCCCGAAACGTGCGTTTCCCCATTGCCTTGAATGGGCGCGGAGAGAGGGGGGCGCTTTTTGGCTCGTGGCGCGGGCACCGTTGCGCCAAAGCGTCAAGTGTCACACCTCCCCGTGCTCGGGGCGGCCCCTTGGAGCTAACTGGCTGGGTCTGGAGGGGCTGCGAGGCCGCCCAGGAGAACGGGTCCAAACCGCGTTCCGATCGGACGAGAATTGAGGGCGGGACACAGTTCCGCGGTTCACTTTCCGCCCGGGCAAAGGGCCTATAACTTGCGGCGGGAGGGCTTAAGAGTGGGCCCCCACGAGTCGGGTGGAGAGCCGGGTGTGGAGAGGAGTAGCGGAGGTTCCCAGTCAGAGTGGGAGTGGAGGTTCCTGGGCAGAGTGGGACTGGAAGTGCCCAGGCTGAGTGGAGTGAATGTGCCCTGGCTGAGTGGAGTGAATGTGCCCAGGCTGAGTGGAGTGAATGTGCCCAGGCTGAGTGGAGTGAATGTGCCCAGGCTGACTGGAGAGAATGTGCCCAGGCTGAGTGGATTGGAGGTGCCCAGGCTGAGTGGAGTGCAGGTTCCCAGGCAGAGTGGGACTGGAAGTGCCCAGGCTGAGTGGAGTGAATGTGCCCAGGCTGAGTGGAGTGAATGATCCCAGGCTGAATGGGAGTCAATGTGCCTAGACAGAGTGGAGTGAATGTGCCCAGGCTGAGTGGAGTGGAGGTGCCCAGGCTGAGTGGAGTTGGGGTTCCCAGGCAGAGAGGGACTGGAAGTGCCCTGGCTGAGTGGAGTGAATGTGCCCAGGCTGCGTGGAGTGGAGGTTCCCAGGCTGAGTGGAGTGCAGGCTCCCAGCAGAGTGGGACTGGAAGTGCCCAGGCTGAGTGGAGTGAATGTGCCCAGGCTGAGTGGAGTGAATGTGCCCAGGCAGAGTGGAGTGAATGTGCCCTGGCTGAGTGGAGTGGAGGTGCCCAGGCTGATTGGAGTGCAGGTTCCCAGGCAGAATGGGACTGGAAGTGCCCAGGCTGAGTGGAGTGAATGTGCCCAGGCTGAATGGAGTGGAGGTGCCCAGGCTGAGTGGAGTGCAGGTTCCCAGGCAGAGTGGGATTGGAAGTGCCCAGGCTGAGTGGAGTGAATGTGCCCAGGCTGAGTGGAGTGGAGGTGCCCAGGCTGAATGGAGTTGGGGTTCCCAGGCAGAGTGGGACTGGAGGTGCCCAGGCTGAGTGGAGTGCAGGTTCCCAGGCAGAGTGGGATTGGAAGTGCCCAGGCTGAGTGGAGTGAATGTACCCAGGCTGAGTGGAGTGGAGGTGCCCAGGCTGAGTGGAGTGCAGGTTCCCAGGCAGAGTGGGATTGGAAGTGCCCAGGCTGAGTGGAGTGAATGTGCCCAGGCTGAGTGGAGTGGAGGTGTCCAGGCTGAGTGGAGTTGGGGTTCCCTGGCAGAGTGGGACTGGAAGTGCCAAGGCTGAGTGGAGTGAATGTGCCCAGGCTGAATGGAGTGGAGGTGCCCAGGCTGAGTGGAGGTGCCCAGGCTGAGTGGAGTGCAGGTTCCCAGGCAGAGTGGGATTGGAAGTGCCCAGGCTGAGTGGAGTGAATGTGCCCAGGCTGAGTGGAGTGGAGGTGCCCAGGCTGAATGGAGTTGGGGTTCCCAGGCAGAGTGGGACTGGAAGTGCCCAGGCTGAGTGGAGTGCAGGTTCCCAGGCAGAGTGGGATTGGAAGTGCCCAGGCTGAGTGGAGTGAATGTGCCCAGGCTGACTGGAGTGGAGGTGCCCAGGCAAGGTGGAGTGCAGGTTCCCAGGCAGAGTGGGACTGGAAGTGCCCAGGCGGAGTGGATTGAATGTGCCCAGGCTGAATGGGAGTCAATGTGCCTAGACAGAGTGGAGTGAATGTGCCCAGCCGCCGGAGCCCGAAACGTGCGTTTCCCCATTGCCTTGAATGGGCGCGGAGAGAGGGGGGCGCTTTTTGGCTCGTGGCGCGGGCACCGTTGCGCCAAAGCGTCAAGTGTCACCCCTCCCCGTGCTCGGGGCGGCCCCTTGGAGCTAACTGGCTGGGTCTGGAGGGGCTGCGAGGCCGCCCAGGAGAACGGGTCCAAACCGCGTTCCGATCGGACGAGAATTGAGGGCGGGACACAGTTCCGCGGTTCACTTTCCGCCCGGGCAAAGGGCCTATTACTTGCGGCGGGAGGGCTTAAGAGTGGGCCCCCGTGAGTCGGGTGGAGAGCCGGGTGTGGAGAGGAGTAGCGGAGGTTCCCAGTCAGAGTGGGAGTGGAGGTTCCTGGGCAGAGTGGGACTGGAAGTGCCCAGGCGGAGTGGAGTGAATGTGCCCTGGCTGAGTGGAGTGAATGTGCCCAGGCTGACTGGAGAGAATGTGCCCAGGCTGAGTGGATTGGAGGTGCCCAGGCTGAGTGGAGTGCAGGTTCCCAGGCAGAGTGGGACTGGAAGTGCCCAGGCTGAGTGGAGTGAATGTGCCCAGGCTGAGTGGAGTGGAGGTGCCCAGGCTGAGTGGAGTTGGGGTTCCCTGGCAGAGTGGGACTGGAAGTGCCAAGGCTGAGTGGAGTGAATGTGCCCAGGCTGAGTGGAGTGGAGGTGCCCAGGCCGAGTGGAGTGCAGGTTCCCAGGCAGAGTGGGACTGGAAGTGCCCAGGCGGAGTGGAGTGAATGTGCCCAGGCTGAATGGGAGTCAATGTGCCTAGACAGAGTGGAGTGAATGTGCCCAGCCGCCGGAGCCCGAAACGTGCGTTTCCCCATTGCCTTGAATGGGCGCGGAGAGAGGGGGGCGCTTTTTGGCTCGTGGCGCGGGCACCGTTGCGCCAAAGCGTCAAGTGTCACCCCTCCCCGTGCTCGGGGCGGCCCCTTGGAGCTAACTGGCTGGGTCTGGAGGGGCTGCGAGGCCGCCCAGGAGAACGGGTCCAAACCGCGTTCCGATCGGACGAGAATTGAGGGCGGGACACAGTTCCGCGGTTCACTTTCCGCCCGGGCAAAGGGCCTATTACTTGCGGCGGGAGGGCTTAAGAGTGGGCCCCCGTGAGTCGGGTGGAGAGCCGGGTGTGGAGAGGAGTAGCGGAGGTTCCCAGTCAGAGTGGGAGTGGAGGTTCCTGGGCAGAGTGGGACTGGAAGTGCCCAGGCTGAGTGGAGTGAATGTGCCCTGGCTGAGTGGAGAGAATGTGCCCAGGCTGAGTGGAGTGAATGTGCCCAGGCTGAGTGGAGTGGAGGTGCCCAGGCCGAGTGGAGTGCAGGTTCCCAGGCAGAGTTGGACTGGAAGTGCCCAGGCGGAGTGGAGTGAATGTGCCCAGGCTGAGTGGAGTGGAGGTGCCCAGGCCGAGTGGAGTGCAGGTTCCCAGGCAGAGTGGGACTGGAAGTGCCCAGGCGGAGTGGAGTGAATGTGCCCAGGCTGAATGGGAGTCAATGTGCCTAGACAGAGTGGAGTGAATGTGCCCAGCCGCCGGAGCCCGAAACGTGCGTTTCCCCATTGCCTTGAATGGGCGCGGAGAGAGGGGGGCGCTTTTTGGCTCGTGGCGCGGGCACCGTTGCGCCAAAGCGTCAAGTGTCACCCCTCCCCGTGCTCGGGGCGGCCCCTTGGAGCTAACTGGCTCGGTCTGGAGGGGCTGCGAGGCCGCCCAGGAGAACGGGTCCAAACCGCGTTCCGATCGGACGAGAATTGAGGGCGGGACACAGTTCCGCGGTTCACTTTCCGCCCGGGCAAAGGGCCTATTACTTGCGGCGGGAGGGCTTAAGAGTGGGCCCCCGTGAGTCGGGTGGAGAGCCGGGTGTGGAGAGGAGTAGCGGAGGTTCCCAGTCAGAGTGGGAGTGGAGGTTCCTGGGCAGAGTGGGACTGGAAGTGCCCAGGCTGAGTGGAGTGAATGTGCCCTGGCTGAGTGGAGAGAATGTGCCCAGGCTGAGTGGAGTGAATGTGCCCAGGCTGAGTGGAGTGAATGTGCCCAGGCTGACTGGAGAGAATGTGCCCAGGCTGAGTGGATTGGAGGTGCCCAGGCTGAGTGGAGTGCAGGTTCCCAGGCAGAGTGGGACTGGAAGTGCCCAGGCTGAGTGGAGTGAATGTGCCCAGGCTGAGTGGAGTGAATGTTCCCAGGCTGAATGGGAGTCAATGTGCCTAGACAGAGTGGAGTGAATGTGCCCAGGCTGAGTGGAGTGGAGGTGCCCAGGCTGAGTGGAGTTGGGGTTCCCAGGCAGAGAGGGACTGGAAGTGCCCTGGCTGAGTGGAGTGAATGTGCCCAGGCTGCGTGGAGTGGAGGTTCCCAGGCTGAGTGGAGTGCAGGTTCCCAGCAGAATGGGATTGGAAGTACCCAGGCTGAGTGGAGTGGAGGTGCCCAGGCTGAGTGGAGTGCTGGTTCCCAGGTAGAGTGGGATTGGAAGTTCCCAGGCTGAGTGGAGTGAATGTCCCCAGGCTGAGTGGATTGCATGTGCCCTGGCTGAGTGGAGTGCAGGTTCCCTGGCAGAGTGGGATTGGAAGTGCCCAGGCTGAATGGAGTGAATGTGCCAAGGCTGACTGGAGTGGAGGTGCCCAGGCCGAGTGGAGTGCAGGTTCCCAGGCAGAGTGGGACTGGAAGTGCCCAGGCGGAGTGGAGTGAATGTGCCCAGGCTGAATGGGAGTCAATGTGCCTAGACAGAGTGGAGTGAATGTGACCGGCCGCCGGAGCCCGAAACGTGCGTTTCCCCATTGCCTTGAATGGGCGCGGAGAGAGGGGGGCGCTTTTTGGCTCGTGGCGCGGGCACCGTTCCGCCAAAGCGTCAAGTGTAACACCTCCCCCTGCTCGGGGCGGCCCCTTGGAGCTAACTGGCTGGGTCTGGAGGGGCTGCGAGGCCACCCAGGAGAACGGGTCCAAACCGCGTTCCGATCGGACGAGAATTGAGGGCGGGACACAGTTCCGCGGTTCACTTTCCGCCCGGGCAAAGGGCCTATTACTTGCGGCGGGAGGGCTTAAGAGTGGGCCCCCGCGAGTCGGGTGGAGAGCCGGGTGTGGAGAGGAGTAGCGGAGGTTCCCAGTCAGAGTGGGAGTGGAGGTTCCTGGGCAGAGTGGGACTGGAAGTGCCCAGGCTGAGTGGAGTGAATGTGCCCTGGCTGAGTGGAGAGAATGTGCCCAGGCTGAGTGGAGTGAATGTGCCCAGGCTGAGTGGAGTGAATGTGCCCAGGCTGACTGGAGAGAATGTGCCCAGGCTGAGTGGATTGGAGGTGCCCAGGCTGAGTGGAGGGCAGGTTCCCTGGCAGAGTGGGACTGGAAGTGCCCAGGCTGAGTGGAGTGAATGTGCCCAGGCTGAGTGGAGTGAATGTTCCCAGGCTGAATGGGAGTAAATGTGCCTAGACAGAGTGGAGTGAATGTGCCCAGGCTGAGTGGAGTGGAGGTGCCCAGGCTGAGTGGAGTTGGGGTTCCCAGGCAGAGAGGGACTGGAAGTGCCCTGGCTGAGTGGAGTGAATGTGCCCAGGCTGCGTGGAGTGGAGGTTCCCAGGCTGAGTGGAGTGCAGGCTCCCAGCAGAGTGGGACTGGAAGTGCCCAGGCTGAGTGGAGTGAATGTGCCCAGGCTGAATGGAGTGGAGGTGCCCAGGCTGAGTGGAGTGCAGGTTCCCAGGCAGAGTGGGATTGGAAGTGCCCAGGCTGAGTGGAGTGAATGTGCCCAGGCTGAGTGGAGTGCCTGGGCCTGGGAGTCAATGTGCCTAGACAGAGTGGAGTGAATGTGACCGGCCGCCGGAGCCCGAAACGTGCGTTTCCCCATTGCCTTGAATGGGCGCGGAGAGAGGGGGGCGCTTTTTGGCTCGTGGCGCGGGCACCGTTCCGCCAAAGCGTCAAGTGTCACACCTCCCCCTGCTCGGGGCGGCCCCTTGGAGCTAACTGGCTGGGTCTGGAGGGGCTGCGAGGCCGCCCAGGAGAACGGGTCCAAACCGCGTTCCGATCGGATTAGAATTGAGGGCGGGACACAGTTCCGCGGTTCACTTTCCGCCCGGGCAAAGGGCCTATAACTTGCGGCGGGAGGGCTTAAGAGTGGGCCCCCGCGAGTCGGGTGGAGAGCCGGGTGTGGAGAGGAGTAGCGGAGGTTCCCAGTCAGAGTGGGAGTGGAGGTTCCTGGGCAGAGTGGGACTGGAAGTGCCCAGGCTGAGTGGAGTGAATGTGCCCTGGCTGAGTGGAGTGAATGTGCCCAGGCTGAGTGGAGTGGAGGTGCCCAGGCTGAGTAGAGTGCAGGCACCCAGGCAGAGTGGGATTGGAAGTTCCCAGGCTGAGTGGAGTGAATGTGCCCAGGCTGAGTGGAGTGGAGGTGCCCAAGCAGAGTGGAGTGCAGGTTCCCAGGCAGAGTGGGACTGGAAGTGCCCAGGCTGAGTGGAGTGAATGTGCCCAGGCTGAGTGGAGTGGAGGTGCCCAGGCTGAGTGGAGTTGGGGTTCCCTGGCAGAGTGGGACTGGAAGTGCCAAGGCTGAGTGGAGTGAATGTGCCCAGGCTGAGTGGAGTGGAGGTGCCCAGGCCGAGTGGAGTGCAGGTTCCCAGGCAGAGTGGGACTGAAAGTGCCCAGGCTGAGTGGAGTGAATGTGCCCCAGGCTGAATGGAGTGGAGGTGCCCAGACTGAGTGGAGTGCAGGTTCCCAGGCAGAGTGGGACTGGAAGTGCCCAGGCTGAGTGGAGTGAATGTGCCCAGGCTGAGTGGAGTGGAGGTGCCCAGGCTGAGTGGAGTTGGGGTTCCCTGGCAGAGTGGGACTGGAAGTGCCAAGGCTGAGTGGAGTGAAGGTACCCAGGCTGAGTGGAGTGGAGGTGCCCAGGCTGAGTGGAGTGCAGGTTCCCAGCAGAGTGGGACTGGAAGTGCCCAGGCTGAGTGGAGTGAATGTGCCCAGGCTGAATGGAGTGGAGGTGCCCAGGCTGAGTGGAGGTGCCCAGGCTGAGTGGAGTGCAGGTTCCCAGGCAGAGTGGGATTGGAAGTGCCCAGGCTGAGTGGAGTGAATGTACCCAGGCTGAGTGGAGTGGAGGGGCCCAGGCTGAGTCGAGTGCAGGTTCCCAGGCAGAGTGGGATTGGAAGTGCCCAGGCTGAGTGGAGTGAATGTGCCCAGGCTGAGTGGAGTGAATGTGCCCAGGCTGACTGGAGAGAATGTGCCCAGGCTGAGTGGATTGGAGGTGCCCAGGCTGAGTGGAGTGCAGGTTCCCAGGCAGAGTGGGACTGGAAGTGCCCAGGCTGAGTGGAGTGAATGTGCCCTGGCTGAGTGGAGTGAATGTGGCCAGGCTGAGTGGAGTGGAGGTGCCCAGGCTGAGTGGAGTTGGGGTTCCCAGGCAGAGAGGGACTGGAAGTGCCCTGGCTGAGTGGAGTGAATGTGCCCAGGCTGCGTGGAGTGGAGGTTCCCAGGCTGAGTGGAGTGCAGGCTCCCAGCAGAGTGGGACTGGAAGTGCCCAGGCTGAGTGGAGTGAATGTGCCCAGGCTGAATGGAGTGGAGGTGCCCAGGCTGAGTGGAGTTGGGGTTCCCAGGCAGAGAGGGACTGGAAGTGCCCTGGCTGAGTGGAGTGAATGTGCCCAGGCTGCGTGGAGTGGAGGTTCCCAGGCTGAGTGGAGTGCAGATTCCCAGCAGAATGGGATTGGAAGTACCCAGGCTGAGTGGAGTGGAGGTGCCCAGGCTGAGTGGAGTGCTGGTTCCCAGGCAGAGTGGGATTGGAAGTTCCCAGGCTGAGTGGAGTGAATGTCACCAGGCTGAGTGGATTGCATGTGCCCAGGCTGAGTGGAGTGCAGGTTCCCTGGCAGAGTGGGATTGGAAGTGCCAAGGCTGAGTGGAGTGAATGTGCCAAGGCTGACTGGAGTGGATGTGCCCAGGCCGAGTGGAGTGCAGGTTCCCAGGCAGAGTGGGACTGGAAGTGCCCAGGCGGAGTGGAGTGAATGTGCCCAGGCTGAATGGGAGTCAATGTGCCTAGACAGAGTGGAGTGAATGTGCCCGGCCGCCGGAGCCCGAAACGTGCGTTTCCCCATTGCCTTGAATGGGCGCGGAGAGAGGGGGGCGCTTTTTGGCTCGTGGCGCGGGCACCGTTGCGCCAAAGCGTCAAGTGTCACACCTCCCCGTTCTCGGGGCGGCCCCTTGGAGCTAACTGGCTGGGTCTGGAGGGGCTGCGAGGCCGCCCAGGAGAACGGGTCCAAACCGCGTTCCGATCGGACGAGAATTGAGGGCGGGACAAAGTTCCGCGGTTCACTTTCCGCCCGGGCAAAGGGCCTATAACTTGCGGCGGGAGGGCTTAAGAGTGGGCCCCCGCGAGTCGGGTGGAGAGCCGGGTGTGGAGAGGAGTAGCGGAGGTTCCCAGTCAGAGTGGGAGTGGAGGTTCCTGGGCAGAGTGGGACTGGAAGTGCCCAGGCTGAGTGGAGTGAATGTGCCCTGGCTGAGTGGAGTGAATGTGCCCAGGCTGAGTGGAGTGAATGTGCCCAGGCTGAGTGGAGTGAATGTGCCCAGGCTGACTGGAGAGAATGTGCGCAGGCTGAGTGGATTGGAGGTGCCCAGGCTGAGTGGAGTGGAGGGTCCCAGGCAGAGTGGGACTGGAAGTGCCCAGGCTGAGTGGAGTGCAGGTTCCCAGGCAGAGTGGGACTGGAAGTGCCCAGGCTGAGTGGAGTGAATGTGCCCAGGCTGAGTGGAGTGAATGATCCCAGGCTGAATGGGAGTCAATGTGCCTAGACAGAGTGGCGTGAATGTTTCCAGGCTGAGTGGAGTGGAGGTGCCCAGGCTGAGTGGAGTTGGGGTTCCCAGGAAGAGAGGGACTGGAAGTGCCCTGGCTGAGTGGAGTGAATGTGCCCAGGCTGCGTGGAGTGGAGGTTCCCAGGCTGAGTGGAGTGCAGGCTCCCAGCAGAGTGGGACTGGAAGTGCCCAGGCTGAGTGGAGTGAATGTGCCCAGGCTGAGTGGAGTGAATGTGCCCAGGCAGAGTGGAGTGAATGTGCCCAGGCTGAGTGGAGTGGAGGTGCCCAGGCTGATTGGAGTGCAGGTTCCCAGGCAGAGTGGGACTGGAAGTGCCCAGGCTGAGTGGAGTGAATGTGCCCAGGCTGAATGGAGTGGAGGTGCCCAGGCTGAGTGGAGTGCAGGTTCCCAGGCAGAGTGGGATTGGAAGTGCCCAGGCTGAGTGGAGTGAATGTGCCCAGGCTGAGTGGAGTGGAGGTGCCCAGGCTGAATGGAGTTGGGGTTCCCAGGCAGAGTGGGACTGGAAGTGCCCAGGCTGAGTGGAGTGCAGGTTCCCAGGCAGAGTGGGATTGGAAGTGCCCAGGCTGAGTGGAGTGAATGTACCCAGGCTGAGTGGAGTGGAGGTGCCCAGGCTGAGTGGAGTGCAGGTTCCCAGGCAGAGTGGGATTGGAAGTGCCCAGGCTGAGTGGAGTGAATGTGCCCAGGCTGAGTGGAGTGGAGGTGCCCAGGCTGAGTGCAGTTGGGGTTCCCTGGCAGAGTGGGACTGGAAGTGCCAAGGCTGAGTGGAGTGAATGTGCCCAGGCTGAATGGAGTGGAGGTGCCCAGGCTGAGTGGAGTGCAGGTTCCCAGGCAGAGTGGGATTGGAAGTGCCCAGGCTGAGTGGAGTGAATGTGCCCAGGCTGAGTGGAGTGGAGGTGCCCAGGCTGAATGGAGTTTGGGTTCCCAGGCAGAGTGGGACTGGAAGTGCCCAGGCTGAGTGGAGTGCAGGTTCCCAGGCAGAGTGGGATTGGAAGTGCCCAGGCTGAGTGGAGTGAATGTGCCCAGGCTGACTGGAGTGGAGGTGCCCAGGCCGAGTGGAGTGCAGGTTCCCAGGCAGAGTGGGACTGGAAGTGCCCAGGCGGAGTGGAGTGAATGTGCCCAGGCTGAATGGGAGTCAATGTGCCTAGACAGAGTGGAGTGAATGTGCCCAGCCGCCGGAGCCCGAAACGTGCGTTTCCCCATTGCCTTGAATGGGCGCGGAGAGAGGGGGGCGCTTTTTGGCTCGTGGCGCGGGCACCGTTGCGCCAAAGCGTCAAGTGTCACCCCTCCCCGTGCTCGGGGCGGCCCCTTGGAGCTAACTGGCTGGGTCTGGAGGGGCTGCGAGGCAGCCCAGGAGAACGGGTCCAAACCGCGTTCCGATCGGACGAGAATTGAGGGCGGGACACAGTTCCGCGGTTCACTTTCCGCCCGGGCAAAGGGCCTATTACTTGCGGCGGGAGGGCTTAAGAGTGGGCCCCCGTGAGTCGGGTGGAGAGCCGGGTGTGGAGAGGAGTAGCGGAGGTTCCCAGTCAGAGTGGGAGTGGAGGTTCCTGGGCAGAGTGGGACTGGAAGTGCCCAGGCTGAGTGGAGTGAATGTGCCCTGGCTGAGTGGAGTGAATGTGGCCAGGCTGAGTGGAGTGGAGGTGCCCAGGCTGAGTGGAGTGAATGTGCCCAGGCTGACTGGAGAGAATGTGCCCAGGCTGAGTGGATTGGAGGTGCCCAGGCTGAGTGGAGTGCAGGTTCCCAGGCAGAGTGGGACTGGAAGTGCCCAGGCTGAGTGGAGTGAATGTGCCCAGGCTGAGTGGAGTGGAGGTGCCCAGGCTGAGTGGAGTTGGGGTTCCCTGGCAGAGTGGGACTGGAAGTGCCAAGGCTGAGTGGAGTGAATGTGCCCAGGCTGAGTGGAGTGGAGGTGCCCAGGCCGAGTGGAGTGCAGGTTCCCAGGCAGAGTGGGACTGGAAGTGCCCAGGCGGAGTGGAGTGAATGTGCCCAGGCTGAATGGAAGTCAATGTGCCTAGACAGAGTGGAGTGAATGTGCCCGGCCGCCGGAGCCCGAAACGTGCGTTTCCCCATTGCCTTGAATGGGCGCGGAGAGAAGGGGGCGCTTTTTGGCTCGTGGCGCGGGCACCGTTGCGCCAAAGCGTCAAGTGTCACACCTCCCCGTGCTCGGGGCGGCCCCTTGGAGCTAACTGGCTGGGTCTGGAGGGGCTGCGAGGCCGCCCAGGAGAACGGGTCCAAAACCGCGTTCCGATCGGACGAGAATTGAGGGCGGGACACAGTTCCGCTGTTCACTTTCCGCCCGGGCAAAGGGCCTATAACTTGCGGCGGGAGGGCTTAAGAGTGGGCCCCCGCGAGTCGGGTGGAGAGCCGGGTGTGGAGAGGAGTAGCGGAGGTTCCCAGTCAGAGTGGGAGTGGAGGTTCCTGGGCAGAGTGGGACTGGAAGTGCCCAGGCTGAGTGGAGTGAATGTGCCCTGGCTGAGTGGAGTGCAGGTTCCCAGGCAGAGTGGGATTGGAAGTGCCCAGGCTGAGTGGAGTGAATGTACCCAGGCTGAGTGGAGTGGAGGTGCCCAGGCTGAGTGGAGTTGGGGTTCCCTGGCAGAGTGGGATTGGAAGTGCCCAGGCTGAGTGGAGTGAATGTGCCGAGGCTGAGTGGAGTGGAGGTGCCCAGGCTGAGTGGAGTTGGGGTTCCCAGGCAGAGAGGGACTGGAAGTGCCCTGGCTGAGTGGAGTGAATGTGCCCAGGCTGCGTGGAGTGGAGGTTCCCAGGCTGAGTGGAGTGCAGGTTCCCAGCAGAATGGGATTGGAAGTACCCAGGCTGAGTGGAGTGGAGGTGCCCAGGCTGAGTGGAGTGCTGGTTCCCAGGCAGAGTGGGACTGGAAGTGCCCAGGGTGAGTGGAGTGAATGTGCCCAGGCTGAGTGGAGTGGAGGTGCCCAGGCTGAGTGGAGTTGGGGTTCCCTGGCAGAGTGGGACTGGAAGTGCCAAGGCTGAGTGGAGTGAATGTGCCCAGGCTGAGTGGAGTGGAGGTGCCCAGGCCGAGTGGAGTGCAGGTTCCCAGGCAGAGTGGGACTGGAAGTGCCCAGGCGGAGTGGAGTGAATGTGCCCTGGCTGAGTGGAGTGAATGTGCCCAGGCTGACTGGAGAGAATGTGCCCAGGCTGAGTGGATTGGAGGTGCCCAGGCTGAGTGGAGTGCAGGTTCCCAGGCAGAGTGGGACTGGAAGTGCCCAGGCTGAGTGGAGTGAATGTGCCCAGGCTGAGTGGAGTGGAGGTGCCCAGGCTGAGTGGAGTTGGGGTTCCCTGGCAGAGTGGGACTGGAAGTGCCAAGGCTGAGTGGAGTGAATGTGCCCAGGCTGAGTGGAGTGGAGGTGCCCAGGCCGAGTGGAGTGCAGGTTCCCAGGCAGAGTGGGACTGGAAGTGCCCAGGCGGAGTGGAGTGAATGTGCCCAGCCGCCGGAGCCCGAAACGTGCGTTTCCCCATTGCCTTGAATGGGCGCGGAGAGAGGGGGGCGCTTTTTGGCTCGTGGCGCGGGCACCGTTGCGCCAAAGCGTCAAGTGTCACCCCTCCCCGTGCTCGGGGCGGCCCCTTGGAGCTAACTGGCTGGGTCTGGAGGGGCTGCGAGGCCGCCCAGGAGAACGGGTCCAAACCGCGTTCCGATCGGACGAGAATTGAGGGCGGGACACAGTTCCGCGGTTCACTTTCCGCCCGGGCAAAGGGCCTATAACTTGCGGCGGGAGGGCTTAAGAGTGGGCCCCCACGAGTCGGGTGGAGAGCCGGGTGTGGAGAGGAGTAGCGGAGGTTCCCAGTCAGAGTGGGAGTGGAGGTTCCTGGGCAGAGTGGGACTGGAAGTGCCCAGGCTGAGTGGAGTGAATGTGCCCTGGCTGAGTGGAGTGAATGTGCCCAGGCTGAGTGGAGTGAATGTGCCCAGGCTGAGTGGAGTGAATGTGCCCAGGCTGACTGGAGAGAATGTGCCCAGGCTGAGTGGATTGGAGGTGCCCAGGCTGAGTGGAGTGCAGGTTCCCAGGCAGAGTGGGACTGGAAGTGCCCAGGCTGAGTGGAGTGAATGTGCCCAGGCTGAGTGGAGTGAATGATCCCAGGCTGAATGGGAGTCAATGTGCCTAGACAGAGTGGAGTGAATGTGCCCAGGCTGAGTGGAGTGGAGGTGCCAAGGCTGAGTGGAGTTGGGGTTCCCAGGCAGAGAGGGACTGGAAGTGCCCTGGCTGAGTGGAGTGAATGTGCCCAGGCTGCGTGGAGTGGAGGTTCCCAGGCTGAGTGGAGTGCAGGCTCCCAGCAGAGTGGGACTGGAAGTGCCCAGGCTGAGTGGAGTGAATGTGCCCAGGCTGAGTGGAGTGAATGTGCCCAGGCAGAGTGGAGTGAATGTGCCCTGGCTGAGTGGAGTGGAGGTGCCCAGGCTGATTGGAGTGCAGGTTCCCAGGCAGAATGGGACTGGAAGTGCCCAGGCTGAGTGGAGTGAATGTGCCCAGGCTGAATGGAGTGGAGGTGCCCAGGCTGAGTGGAGTGCAGGTTCCCAGGCAGAGTGGGATTGGAAGTGCCCAGGCTGAGTGGAGTGAATGTGCCCAGGCTGAGTGGAGTGGAGGTGCCCAGGCTGAATGGAGTTGGGGTTCCCAGGCAGAGTGGGACTGGAGGTGCCCAGGCTGAGTGGAGTGCAGGTTCCCAGGCAGAGTGGGATTGGAAGTGCCCAGGCTGAGTGGAGTGAATGTACCCAGGCTGAGTGGAGTGGAGGTGCCCAGGCTGAGTGGAGTGCAGGTTCCCAGGCAGAGTGGGATTGGAAGTGCCCAGGCTGAGTGGAGTGAATGTGCCCAGGCTGAGTGGAGTGGAGGTGTCCAGGCTGAGTGGAGTTGGGGTTCCCTGGCAGAGTGGGACTGGAAGTGCCAAGGCTGAGTGGAGTGAATGTGCCCAGGCTGAATGGAGTGGAGGTGCCCAGGCTGAGTGGAGGTGCCCAGGCTGAGTGGAGTGCAGGTTCCCAGGCAGAGTGGGATTGGAAGTGCCCAGGCTGAGTGGAGTGAATGTGCCCAGGCTGAGTGGAGTGGAGGTGCCCAGGCTGAATGGAGTTGGGGTTCCCAGGCAGAGTGGGACTGGAAGTGCCCAGGCTGAGTGGAGTGCAGGTTCCCAGGCAGAGTGGGATTGGAAGTGCCCAGGCTGAGTGGAGTGAATGTGCCCAGGCTGACTGGAGTGGAGGTGCCCAGGCAAGGTGGAGTGCAGGTTCCCAGGCAGAGTGGGACTGGAAGTGCCCAGGCGGAGTGGATTGAATGTGCCCAGGCTGAATGGGAGTCAATGTGCCTAGACAGAGTGGAGTGAATGTGCCCAGCCGCCGGAGCCCGAAACGTGCGTTTCCCCATTGCCTTGAATGGGCGCGGAGAGAGGGGGGCGCTTTTTGGCTCGTGGCGCGGGCACCGTTGCGCCAAAGCGTCAAGTGTCACCCCTCCCCGTGCTCGGGGCGGCCCCTTGGAGCTAACTGGCTGGGTCTGGAGGGGCTGCGAGGCCGCCCAGGAGAACGGGTCCAAACCGCGTTCCGATCGGACGAGAATTGAGGGCGGGACACAGTTCCGCGGTTCACTTTCCGCCCGGGCAAAGGGCCTATTACTTGCGGCGGGAGGGCTTAAGAGTGGGCCCCCGTGAGTCGGGTGGAGAGCCGGGTGTGGAGAGGAGTAGCGGAGGTTGCCAGTCAGAGTGGGAGTGGAGGTTCCTGGGCAGAGTGGGACTGGAAGTGCCCAGGCTGAGTGGAGTGAATGTGCCCAGGCTGAGTGGAGTGGAGGTGCCCAGGCTGAATGGAGTTGGGGTTCCCTGGCAGAGTGGAACTGGAAGTGCCAACGGTGAGTGGAGTGAATGTGCCCAGGCTGAGTGGAGTGGAGGTGCCCAGGCTGAGTGGAGTTGGGGTTCGCTGGCAGAGTGGGACTGGAAGTGCCAACGCTCAGTGGAGTGAATGTGCCCAGGCTGAGTGGAGTGGAGCTGCCCAGGCCGAGTGGAGTGCAGGTTCCCAGGCAGAGTGGGACTGGAAGTGCCCAGGCTGAGTGGAGTGAATGTGCCCAGGCTGAGTGGAGTGGAGGTGCCCAGGCTGAGTGGAGTTGGGGGTCCCTGGCAGAGTGGGACTGGAAGTGCCAAGGCTGAGTGGAGTGAATGTGCCCAGGCTGAGTGGAGTGGAGGTGCCCAGGCTGAGTGGAGTTGGGGTTCCCAGGCAGAGAGGGACTGGAAGTGCCCTGGCTGAGTGGAGTGAATGTGCCCAGGCTGCGTGGAGTGGAGGTTCCCAGGCTGAGTGGAGTGCAGGTTCCCAGCAGAATGGGATTGGAAGTACCCAGGCTGAGTGGAGTGGAGGTGCCCAGGCTGAGTGGAGTGCTGGTTCCCAGGCAGAGTGGGACTGGAAGTGCCCAGGGTGAGTGGAGTGAATGTGCCCAGGCTGAGTGGAGTGGAGGTGCCCAGGCTGAGTGGAGTTGGGGTTCCCTGGCAGAGTGGGACTGGAAGTGCCAAGGCTGAGTGGAGTGAATGTGCCCAGGCTGAGTGGAGTGGAGGTGCCCAGGCCGAGTGGAGTGCAGGTTCCCAGGCAGAGTGGGACTGGAAGTGCCCAGGCGGAGTGGAGTGAATGTGCCCTGGCTGAGTGGAGTGAATGTGCCCAGGCTGACTGGAGAGAATGTGCCCAGGCTGAGTGGATTGGAGGTGCCCAGGCTGAGTGGAGTGCAGGTTCCCAGGCAGAGTGGGACTGGAAGTGCCCAGGCTGAGTGGAGTGAATGTGCCCAGGCTGAGTGGAGTGGAGGTGCCCAGGCTGAGTGGAGTTGGGGTTCCCTGGCAGAGTGGGACTGGAAGTGCCAAGGCTGAGTGGAGTGAATGTGCCCAGGCTGAGTGGAGTGGAGGTGCCCAGGCCGAGTGGAGTGCAGGTTCCCAGGCAGAGTGGGACTGGAAGTGCCCAGGCGGAGTGGAGTGAATGTGCCCAGCCGCCGGAGCCCGAAACGTGCGTTTCCCCATTGCCTTGAATGGGCGCGGAGAGAGGGGGGCGCTTTTTGGCTCGTGGCGCGGGCACCGTTGCGCCAAAGCGTCAAGTGTCACCCCTCCCCGTGCTCGGGGCGGCCCCTTGGAGCTAACTGGCTGGGTCTGGAGGGGCTGCGAGGCCGCCCAGGAGAACGGGTCCAAACCGCGTTCCGATCGGACGAGAATTGAGGGCGGGACACAGTTCCGCGGTTCACTTTCCGCCCGGGCAAAGGGCCTATAACTTGCGGCGGGAGGGCTTAAGAGTGGGCCCCCACGAGTCGGGTGGAGAGCCGGGTGTGGAGAGGAGTAGCGGAGGTTCCCAGTCAGAGTGGGAGTGGAGGTTCCTGGGCAGAGTGGGACTGGAAGTGCCCAGGCTGAGTGGAGTGAATGTGCCCTGGCTGAGTGGAGTGAATGTGCCCAGGCTGAGTGGAGTGAATGTGCCCAGGCTGAGTGGAGTGAATGTGCCCAGGCTGACTGGAGAGAATGTGCCCAGGCTGAGTGGATTGGAGGTGCCCAGGCTGAGTGGAGTGCAGGTTCCCAGGCAGAGTGGGACTGGAAGTGCCCAGGCTGAGTGGAGTGAATGTGCCCAGGCTGAGTGGAGTGAATGATCCCAGGCTGAATGGGAGTCAATGTGCCTAGACAGAGTGGAGTGAATGTGCCCAGGCTGAGTGGAGTGGAGGTGCCCAGGCTGAGTGGAGTTGGGGTTCCCAGGCAGAGAGGGACTGGAAGTGCCCTGGCTGAGTGGAGTGAATGTGCCCAGGCTGCGTGGAGTGGAGGTTCCCAGGCTGAGTGGAGTGCAGGCTCCCAGCAGAGTGGGACTGGAAGTGCCCAGGCTGAGTGGAGTGAATGTGCCCAGGCTGAGTGGAGTGAATGTGCCCAGGCAGAGTGGAGTGAATGTGCCCTGGCTGAGTGGAGTGGAGGTGCCCAGGCTGATTGGAGTGCAGGTTCCCAGGCAGAATGGGACTGGAAGTGCCCAGGCTGAGTGGAGTGAATGTGCCCAGGCTGAATGGAGTGGAGGTGCCCAGGCTGAGTGGAGTGCAGGTTCCCAGGCAGAGTGGGATTGGAAGTGCCCAGGCTGAGTGGAGTGAATGTGCCCAGGCTGAGTGGAGTGGAGGTGCCCAGGCTGAATGGAGTTGGGGTTCCCAGGCAGAGTGGGACTGGAGGTGCCCAGGCTGAGTGGAGTGCAGGTTCCCAGGCAGAGTGGGATTGGAAGTGCCCAGGCTGAGTGGAGTGAATGTACCCAGGCTGAGTGGAGTGGAGGTGCCCAGGCTGAGTGGAGTGCAGGTTCCCAGGCAGAGTGGGATTGGAAGTGCCCAGGCTGAGTGGAGTGAATGTGCCCAGGCTGAGTGGAGTGGAGGTGTCCAGGCTGAGTGGAGTTGGGGTTCCCTGGCAGAGTGGGACTGGAAGTGCCAAGGCTGAGTGGAGTGAATGTGCCCAGGCTGAATGGAGTGGAGGTGCCCAGGCTGAGTGGAGGTGCCCAGGCTGAGTGGAGTGCAGGTTCCCAGGCAGAGTGGGATTGGAAGTGCCCAGGCTGAGTGGAGTGAATGTGCCCAGGCTGAGTGGAGTGGAGGTGCCCAGGCTGAATGGAGTTGGGGTTCCCAGGCAGAGTGGGACTGGAAGTGCCCAGGCTGAGTGGAGTGCAGGTTCCCAGGCAGAGTGGGATTGGAAGTGCCCAGGCTGAGTGGAGTGAATGTGCCCAGGCTGACTGGAGTGGAGGTGCCCAGGCAAGGTGGAGTGCAGGTTCCCAGGCAGAGTGGGACTGGAAGTGCCCAGGCGGAGTGGATTGAATGTGCCCAGGCTGAATGGGAGTCAATGTGCCTAGACAGAGTGGAGTGAATGTGCCCAGCCGCCGGAGCCCGAAACGTGCGTTTCCCCATTGCCTTGAATGGGCGCGGAGAGAGGGGGGCGCTTTTTGGCTCGTGGCGCGGGCACCGTTGCGCCAAAGCGTCAAGTGTCACCCCTCCCCGTGCTCGGGGCGGCCCCTTGGAGCTACCTGGCTGGGTCTGGAGGGGCTGCGAGGCCGCCCAGGAGAACGGGTCCAAACCGCGTTCCGATCGGACGAGAATTGAGGGCGGGACACAGTTCCGCGGTTCACTTTCCGCCCGGGCAAAGGGCCTATTACTTGCGGCGGGAGGGCTTAAGAGTGGGCCCCCGTGAGTCGGGTGGAGAGCCGGGTGTGGAGAGGAGTAGCGGAGGTTCACAGTCAGAGTGGGAGTGGAGGTTCCTGGGCAGAGTGGGACTGGAAGTGCCCAGGCTGAGTGGAGTGAATGTGCCCAGGCTGAGGGGAGTGGAGGTGCCCAGGCTGAATGGAGTTGGGGTTCCCTGGCAGAGTGGAACTGGAAGTGCCAACGGTGAGTGGAGTGAATGTGCCCAGGCTGAGTGGAGTGGAGGTGCCCAGGCTGAGTGGAGTTGGGGTTCGCTGGCAGAGTGGGACTGGAAGTGCCAACGCTGAGTGGAGTGAATGTGCCCAGGCTGAGTGGAGTGGAGCTGCCCAGGCCGAGTGGAGTGCAGGTTCCCAGGCAGAGTGGGACTGGAAGTGCCCAGGCTGAGTGGAGTGAATGTGCCCAGGCTGAGTGGAGTGGAGGTGCCCAGGCTGAGTGGAGTTGGGGGTCCCTGGCAGAGTGGGACTGGAAGTGCCAAGGCTGAGTGGAGTGAATGTGCCCAGGCTGAGTGGAGTGGAGGTGCCCAGGCTGAGTGGAGTTGGGGTTCCCAGGCAGAGAGGGACTGGAAGTGCCCTGGCTGAGTGGAGTGAATGTGCCCAGGCTGCGTGGAGTGGAGGTTCCCAGGCCGAGTGGAGTGCAGGTTCCCAGCAGAATGGGATTGGAAGTACCCAGGCTGAGTGGAGTGGAGGTGCCCAGGCTGAGTGGAGTGCTGGTTCCCAGGCAGAGTGGGACTGGAAGTGCCCAGGGTGAGTGGAGTGAATGTGCCCAGGCTGAGTGGAGTGGAGGTGCCCAGGCTGAGTGGAGTTGGGGTTCCCTGGCAGAGTGGGACTGGAAGTGCCAAGGCTGAGTGGAGTGAATGTGCCCAGGCTGAGTGGAGTGGAGGTGCCCAGGCCGAGTGAGGTGCAGGTTCCCAGGCAGAGTGGGACTGGAAGTGCCCAGGCGGAGTGGAGTGAATGTGCCCTGGCTGAGTGGAGTGAATGTGCCCAGGCTGACTGGAGAGAATGTGCCCAGGCTGAGTGGATTGGAGGTGCCCAGGCTGAGTGGAGTGCAGGTTCCCAGGCAGAGTGGGACTGGAAGTGCCCAGGCTGAGTGGAGTGAATGTGCCCAGGCTAAGTGGAGTGGAGGTGCCCAGGCTGAGTGGAGTTGGGGTTCCCTGGCAGAGTGGGACTGGAAGTGCCAAGGCTGAGTGGAGTGAATGTGCCCAGGCTGAGTGGAGTGAATGTGCCCTGGCTGAGTGGAGTGGAGGTGCCCAGGCTGATTGGAGTGCAGGTTCCCAGGCAGAATGGGACTGGAAGTGCCCAGGCTGAGTGGAGTGAATGTGCCCAGGCTGAATGGAGTGGAGGTGCCCAGGCTGAGTGGAGTGCAGGTTCCCAGGCAGAGTGGGATTGGAAGTGCCCATGCTGAGTGGAGTGAATGTGCCCAGGCTGAGTGGAGTGGAGGTGCCCAGGCTGAATGGAGTTGGGGTTCCCAGGCAGAGTGGGACTGGAGGTGCCCAGGCTGAGTGGAGTGCAGGTTCCCAGGCAGAGTGGGATTGGAAGTGCCCAGGCTGAGTGGAGTGAATGTACCCAGGCTGAGTGGAGTGGAGGTGCCCAGGCTGAGTGGAGTGCAGGTTCCCAGGCAGAGTGGGATTGGAAGTGCCCAGGCTGAGTGGAGTGAATGTGCCCAGGCTGAGTGGAGTGGAGGTGTCCAGGCTGAGTGGAGTTGGGGTTCCCTGGCAGAGTGGGACTGGAAGTGCCAAGGCTGAGTGGAGTGAATGTGCCCAGGCTGAATGGAGTGGAGGTGCCCAGGCTGAGTGGAGGTGCCCAGGCTGAGTGGAGTGCAGGTTCCCAGGCAGAGTGGGATTGGAAGTGCCCAGGCTGAGTGGAGTGAATGTGCCCAGGCTGAGTGGAGTGGAGGTGCCCAGGCTGAATGGAGTTGGGGTTCCCAGGCAGAGTGGGACTGGAAGTGCCCAGGCTGAGTGGAGTGCAGGTTCCCAGGCAGAGTGGGATTGGAAGTGCCCAGGCTGAGTGGAGTGAATGTGCCCAGGCTGACTGGAGTGGAGGTGCCCAGGCAAGGTGGAGTGCAGGTTCCCAGGCAGAGTGGGACTGGAAGTGCCCAGGCGGAGTGGATTGAATGTGCCCAGGCTGAATGGGAGTCAATGTGCCTAGACAGAGTGGAGTGAATGTGCCCAGCCGCCGGAGCCCGAAACGTGCGTTTCCCCATTGCCTTGAATGGGCGCGGAGAGAGGGGGGCGCTTTTTGGCTCGTGGCGCGGGCACCGTTGCGCCAAAGCGTCAAGTGTCACCCCTCCCCGTGCTCGGGGCGGCCCCTTGGAGCTAACTGGCTGGGTCTGGAGGGGCTGCGAGGCCGCCCAGGAGAACGGGTCCAAACCGCGTTCCGATCGGACGAGAATTGAGGGCGGGACACAGTTCCGCGGTTCACTTTCCGCCCGGGCAAAGGGCCTATTACTTGCGGCGGGAGGGCTTAAGAGTGGGCCCCCGTGAGTCGGGTGGAGAGCCGGGTGTGGAGAGGAGTAGCGGAGGTTCCCAGTCAGAGTGGGAGTGGAGGTTCCTGGGCAGAGTGGGACTGGAAGTGCCCAGGCTGAGTGGAGTGAATGTGCCCAGGCTGAGTGGAGTGGAGGTGCCCAGGCTGAATGGAGTTGGGGTTCCCTGGCAGAGTGGAACTGGAAGTGCCAACGGTGAGTGGAGTGAATGTGCCCAGGCTGAGTGGAGTGGAGGTGCCCAGGCTGAGTGGAGTTGGGGTTCGCTGGCAGAGTGGGACTGGAAGTGCCAACGCTCAGTGGAGTGAATGTGCCCAGGCTGAGTGGAGTGGAGCTGCCCAGGCCGAGTGGAGTGCAGGTTCCCAGGCAGAGTGGGACTGGAAGTGCCCAGGCTGAGTGGAGTGAATGTGCCCAGGCTGAGTGGAGTGGAGGTGCCCAGGCTGAGTGGAGTTGGGGGTCCCTGGCAGAGTGGGACTGGAAGTGCCAAGGCTGAGTGGAGTGAATGTGCCCAGGCTGAGTGGAGTGGAGGTGCCCAGGCTGAGTGGAGTTGGGGTTCCCAGGCAGAGAGGGACTGGAAGTGCCCTGGCTGAGTGGAGTGAATGTGCCCAGGCTGCGTGGAGTGGAGGTTCCCAGGCTGAGTGGAGTGCAGGTTCCCAGCAGAATGGGATTGGAAGTACCCAGGCTGAGTGGAGTGGAGGTGCCCAGGCTGAGTGGAGTGCTGGTTCCCAGGCAGAGTGGGACTGGAAGTGCCCAGGGTGAGTGGAGTGAATGTGCCCAGGCTGAGTGGAGTGGAGGTGCCCAGGCTGAGTGGAGTTGGGGTTCCCTGGCAGAGTGGGACTGGAAGTGCCAAGGCTGAGTGGAGTGAATGTGCCCAGGCTGAGTGGAGTGGAGGTGCCCAGGCCGAGTGGAGTGCAGGTTCCCAGGCAGAGTGGGACTGGAAGTGCCCAGGCGGAGTGGAGTGAATGTGCCCTGGCTGAGTGGAGTGAATGTGCCCAGGCTGACTGGAGAGAATGTGCCCAGGCTGAGTGGATTGGAGGTGCCCAGGCTGAGTGGAGTGCAGGTTCCCAGGCAGAGTGGGACTGGAAGTGCCCAGGCTGAGTGGAGTGAATGTGCCCAGGCTGAGTGGAGTGGAGGTGCCCAGGCTGAGTGGAGTTGGGGTTCCCTGGCAGAGTGGGACTGGAAGTGCCAAGGCTGAGTGGAGTGAATGTGCCCAGGCTGAGTGGAGTGGAGGTGCCCAGGCCGAGTGGAGTGCAGGTTCCCAGGCAGAGTGGGACTGAAACGTGCGTTTCCACATTGCCTTGAATGGGCGCGGAGAGAGGGGGGCGCTTTTTGGCTCGTGGCGCGGGCACCGTTGCGCCAAAGCGTCAAGTGTCACCCCTCCCCGTGCTCGGGGCGGCCCCTTGGAGCTAACTGGCTGGGTCTGGAGGGGCTGCGAGGCCGCCCAGGAGAACGGGTCCAAACCGCGTTCCGATCGGACGAGAATTGAGGGCGGGACACAGTTCCGCGGTTCACTTTCCGCCCGGGCAAAGGGCCTATAACTTGCGGCGGGAGGGCTTAAGAGTGGGCCCCCACGAGTCGGGTGGAGAGCCGGGTGTGGAGAGGAGTAGCGGAGGTTCCCAGTCAGAGTGGGAGTGGAGGTTCCTGGGCAGAGTGGGACTGGAAGTGCCCAGGCTGAGTGGAGTGAATGTGCCCTGGCTGAGTGGAGTGAATGTGCCCAGGCTGAGTGGAGTGAATGTGCCCAGGCTGAGTGGAGTGAATGTGCCCAGGCTGACTGGAGAGAATGTGCCCAGGCTGAGTGGATTGGAGGTGCCCAGGCTGAGTGGAGTGCAGGTTCCCAGGCAGAGTGGGACTGGAAGTGCCCAGGCTGAGTGGAGTGAATGTGCCCAGGCTGAGTGGAGTGAATGATCCCAGGCTGAATGGGAGTCAATGTGCCTAGACAGAGTGGAGTGAATGTGCCCAGGCTGAGTGGAGTGGAGGTGCCCAGGCTGAGTGGAGTTGGGGTTCCCAGGCAGAGAGGGACTGGAAGTGCCCTGGCTGAGTGGAGTGAATGTGCCCAGGCTGCGTGGAGTGGAGGTTCCCAGGCTGAGTGGAGTGCAGGCTCCCAGCAGAGTGGGACTGGAAGTGCCCAGGCTGAGTGGAGTGAATGTGCCCAGGCTGAGTGGAGTGAATGTGCCCAGGCAGAGTGGAGTGAATGTGCCCTGGCTGAGTGGAGTGGAGGTGCCCAGGCTGATTGGAGTGCAGGTTCCCAGGCAGAATGGGACTGGAAGTGCCCAGGCTGAGTGGAGTGAATGTGCCCAGGCTGAATGGAGTGGAGGTGCCCAGGCTGAGTGGAGTGCAGGTTCCCAGGCAGAGTGGGATTGGAAGTGCCCAGGCTGAGTGGAGTGAATGTGCCCAGGCTGAGTGGAGTGGAGGTGCCCAGGCTGAATGGAGTTGGGGTTCCCAGGCAGAGTGGGACTGGAGGTGCCCAGGCTGAGTGGAGTGCAGGTTCCCAGGCAGAGTGGGATTGGAAGTGCCCAGGCTGAGTGGAGTGAATGTACCCAGGCTGAGTGGAGTGGAGGTGCCCAGGCTGAGTGGAGTGCAGGTTCCCAGGCAGAGTGGGATTGGAAGTGCCCAGGCTGAGTGGAGTGAATGTGCCCAGGCTGAGTGGAGTGGAGGTGTCCAGGCTGAGTGGAGTTGGGGTTCCCTGGCAGAGTGGGACTGGAAGTGCCAAGGCTGAGTGGAGTGAATGTGCCCAGGCTGAATGGAGTGGAGGTGCCCAGGCTGAGTGGAGGTGCCCAGGCTGAGTGGAGTGCAGGTTCCCAGGCAGAGTGGGATTGGAAGTGCCCAGGCTGAGTGGAGTGAATGTGCCCAGGCTGAGTGGAGTGGAGGTGCCCAGGCTGAATGGAGTTGGGGTTCCCAGGCAGAGTGGGACTGGAAGTGCCCAGGCTGAGTGGAGTGCAGGTTCCCAGGCAGAGTGGGATTGGAAGTGCCCAGGCTGAGTGGAGTGAATGTGCCCAGGCTGACTGGAGTGGAGGTGCCCAGGCAAGGTGGAGTGCAGGTTCCCAGGCAGAGTGGGACTGGAAGTGCCCAGGCGGAGTGGATTGAATGTGCCCAGGCTGAATGGGAGTCAATGTGCCTAGACAGAGTGGAGTGAATGTGCCCAGCCGCCGGAGCCCGAAACGTGCGTTTCCCCATTGCCTTGAATGGGCGCGGAGAGAGGGGGGCGCTTTTTGGCTCGTGGCGCGGGCACCGTTGCGCCAAAGCGTCAAGTGTCACCCCTCCCCGTGCTCGGGGCGGCCCCTTGGAGCTACCTGGCTGGGTCTGGAGGGGCTGCGAGGCCGCCCAGGAGAACGGGTCCAAACCGCGTTCCGATCGGACGAGAATTGAGGGCGGGACACAGTTCCGCGGTTCACTTTCCGCCCGGGCAAAGGGCCTATTACTTGCGGCGGGAGGGCTTAAGAGTGGGCCCCCGTGAGTCGGGTGGAGAGCCGGGTGTGGAGAGGAGTAGCGGAGGTTCCCAGTCAGAGTGGGAGTGGAGGTTCCTGGGCAGAGTGGGACTGGAAGTGCCCAGGCTGAGTGGAGTGAATGTGCCCAGGCTGAGGGGAGTGGAGGTGCCCAGGCTGAATGGAGTTGGGGTTCCCTGGCAGAGTGGAACTGGAAGTGCCAACGGTGAGTGGAGTGAATGTGCCCAGGCTGAGTGGAGTGGAGGTGCCCAGGCTGAGTGGAGTTGGGGTTCGCTGGCAGAGTGGGACTGGAAGTGCCAACGCTGAGTGGAGTGAATGTGCCCAGGCTGAGTGGAGTGGAGCTGCCCAGGCCGAGTGGAGTGCAGGTTCCCAGGCAGAGTGGGACTGGAAGTGCCCAGGCTGAGTGGAGTGAATGTGCCCAGGCTGAGTGGAGTGGAGGTGCCCAGGCTGAGTGGAGTTGGGGGTCCCTGGCAGAGTGGGACTGGAAGTGCCAAGGCTGAGTGGAGTGAATGTGCCCAGGCTGAGTGGAGTGGAGGTGCCCAGGCTGAGTGGAGTTGGGGTTCCCAGGCAGAGAGGGACTGGAAGTGCCCTGGCTGAGTGGAGTGAATGTGCCCAGGCTGCGTGGAGTGGAGGTTCCCAGGCCGAGTGGAGTGCAGGTTCCCAGCAGAATGGGATTGGAAGTACCCAGGCTGAGTGGAGTGGAGGTGCCCAGGCTGAGTGGAGTGCTGGTTCCCAGGCAGAGTGGGACTGGAAGTGCCCAGGGTGAGTGGAGTGAATGTGCCCAGGCTGAGTGGAGTGGAGGTGCCCAGGCTGAGTGGAGTTGGGGTTCCCTGGCAGAGTGGGACTGGAAGTGCCAAGGCTGAGTGGAGTGAATGTGCCCAGGCTGAGTGGAGTGGAGGTGCCCAGGCCGAGTGGAGTGCAGGTTCCCAGGCAGAGTGGGACTGGAAGTGCCCAGGCGGAGTGGAGTGAATGTGCCCTGGCTGAGTGGAGTGAATGTGCCCAGGCTGACTGGAGAGAATGTGCCCAGGCTGAGTGGATTGGAGGTGCCCAGGCTGAGTGGAGTGCAGGTTCCCAGGCAGAGTGGGACTGGAAGTGCCCAGGCTGAGTGGAGTGAATGTGCCCAGGCTAAGTGGAGTGGAGGTGCCCAGGCTGAGTGGAGTTGGGGTTCCCTGGCAGAGTGGGACTGGAAGTGCCAAGGCTGAGTGGAGTGAATGTGCCCAGGCTGAGTGGAGTGGAGGTGCCCAGGCCGAGTGGAGTGCAGGTTCCCAGGCAGAGTGGGACTGGAAGTGCCCAGGCGGAGTGGAGTGAATGTGCCCAGCCGCCGGAGCCCGAAACGTGCGTTTCCCCATTGCCTTGAATGGGCGCGGAGAGAGGGGGGCGCTTTTTGGCTCGTGGCGCGGGCACCGTTGCGCCAAAGCGTCAAGTGTCACCCCTCCCCGTGCTCGGGGCGGCCCCTTGGAGCTAACTGGCTGGGTCTGGAGGGGCTGCGAGGCCGCCCAGGAGAACGGGTCCAAACCGCGTTCCGATCGGACGAGAATTGAGGGCGGGACACAGTTCCGCGGTTCACTTTCCGCCCGGGCAAAGGGCCTATAACTTGCGGCGGGAGGGCTTAAGAGTGGGCCCCCACGAGTCGGGTGGAGAGCCAGGTGTGGAGAGGAGTAGCGGAGGTTCCCAGTCAGAGTGGGAGTGGAGGTTCCTGGGCAGAGTGGGACTGGAAGTGCCCAGGCTGAGTGGAGTGAATGTGCCCTGGCTGAGTGGAGTGAATGTGCCCAGGCTGAGTGGAGTGAATGTGCCCAGGCTGAGTGGAGTGAATGTGCCCAGGCTGACTGGAGAGAATGTGCCCAGGCTGAGTGGATTGGAGGTGCCCAGGCTGAGTGGAGTGCAGGTTCCCAGGCAGAGTGGGACTGGAAGTGCCCAGGCTGAGTGGAGTGAATGTGCCCAGGCTGAGTGGAGTGAATGATCCCAGGCTGAATGGGAGTCAATGTGCCTAGACAGAGTGGAGTGAATGTGCCCAGGCTGAGTGGAGTGGAGGTGCCCAGGCTGAGTGGAGTTGGGGTTCCCAGGCAGAGAGGGACTGGAAGTGCCCTGGCTGAGTGGAGTGAATGTGCCCAGGCTGCGTGGAGTGGAGGTTCCCAGGCTGAGTGGAGTGCAGGCTCCCAGCAGAGTGGGACTGGAAGTGCCCAGGCTGAGTGGAGTGAATGTGCCCAGGCTGAGTGGAGTGAATGTGCCCAGGCAGAGTGGAGTGAATGTGCCCTGGCTGAGTGGAGTGGAGGTGCCCAGGCTGATTGGAGTGCAGGTTCCCAGGCAGAATGGGACTGGAAGTGCCCAGGCTGAGTGGAGTGAATGTGCCCAGGCTGAATGGAGTGGAGGTGCCCAGGCTGAGTGGAGTGCAGGTTCCCAGGCAGAGTGGGATTGGAAGTGCCCAGGCTGAGTGGAGTGAATGTGCCCAGGCTGAGTGGAGTGGAGGTGCCCAGGCTGAATGGAGTTGGGGTTCCCAGGCAGAGTGGGACTGGAGGTGCCCAGGCTGAGTGGATTGCAGGTTCCCAGGCAGAGTGGGATTGGAAGTGCCCAGGCTGAGTGGAGTGAATGTACCCAGGCTGAGTGGAGTGGAGGTGCCCAGGCTGAGTGGAGTGCAGGTTCCCAGGCAGAGTGGGATTGGAAGTGCCCAGGCTGAGTGGAGTGAATGTGCCCAGGCTGAGTGGAGTGGAGGTGTCCAGGCTGAGTGGAGTTGGGGTTCCCTGGCAGAGTGGGACTGGAAGTGCCAAGGCTGAGTGGAGTGAATGTGCCCAGGCTGAATGGAGTGGAGGTGCCCAGGCTGAGTGGAGGTGCCCAGGCTGAGTGGAGTGCAGGTTCCCAGGCAGAGTGGGATTGGAAGTGCCCAGGCTGAGTGGAGTGAATGTGCCCAGGCTGA
The DNA here is from genome assembly GCF_963514075.1 of Conger conger. Taxonomy (NCBI): domain Eukaryota; kingdom Metazoa; phylum Chordata; class Actinopteri; order Anguilliformes; family Congridae; genus Conger; species Conger conger. Next base: position 932,792 of record NW_026890546.1, read on the forward strand.
GTGGAGTGGAGGTGCCCAGGCTGAATGGAGTTGGGGTTCCCAGGCAGAGTGGGACTGGAAGTGCCCAGGCTGAGTGGAGTGCAGGTTCCCAGGCAGAGTGGGATTGGAAGTGCCCAGGCTGAGTGGAGTGAATGTGCCCAGGCTGACTGGAGTGGAGGTGCCCAGGCAAGGTGGAGTGCAGGTTCCCAGGCAGAGTGGGACTGGAAGTGCCCAGGCGGAGTGGATTGAATGTGCCCAGGCTGAATGGGAGTCAATGTGCCTAGACAGAGTGGAGTGAATGTGCCCAGCCGCCGGAGCCCGAAACGTGCGTTTCCCCATTGCCTTGAATGGGCGCGGAGAGAGGGGGGCGCTTTTTGGCTCGTGGCGCGGGCACCGTTGCGCCAAAGCGTCAAGTGTCACCCCTCCCCGTGCTCGGGGCGGCCCCTTGGAGCAAACTGGCTGGGTCTGGAGGGGCTGCGAGGCCGCCCAGGAGAACGGGTCCAAACCGCGTTCCGATCGGACGAGAATTGAGGGCGGGACACAGTTCCGCGGTTCACTTTCCGCCCGGGCAAAGGGCCTATTACTTGCGGCGGGAGGGCTTAAGAGTGGGCCCCCGTGAGTCGGGTGGAGAGCCGGGTGTGGAGAGGAGTAGCGGAGGTTCCCAGTCAGAGTGGGAGTGGAGGTTCCTGGGCAGAGTGGGACTGGAAGTGCCCAGGCTGAGTGGAGTGAATGTGCCCAGGCTGAGTGGAGTGGAGGTGCCCAGGCTGAATGGAGTTGGGGTTCCCTGGCAGAGTGGAACTGGAAGTGCCAACGGTGAGTGGAGTGAATGTGCCCAGGCTGAGTGGAGTGGAGGTGCCCAGGCTGAGTGGAGTTGGGGTTCGCTGGCAGAGTGGGACTGGAAGTGCCAACGCTGAGTGGAGTGAATGTGCCCAGGCTGATTGGAGTGGAGCTGCCCAGGCCGAGTGGAGTGCAGGTTCCCAGGCAGAGTGGGACTGGAAGTGCCCAGGCTGAGTGGAGTGAATGTGCCCAGGCTGAGTGGAGTGGAGGTGCCCAGGCTGAGTGGAGTTGGGGGTCCCTGGCAGAGTGGGACTGGAAGTGCCAAGGCTGAGTGGAGTGAATGTGCCCAGGCTGAGTGGAGTGGAGGTGCCCAGGCTGAGTGGAGTTGGGGTTCCCAGGCAGAGAGGGACTGGAAGTGCCCTGGCTGAGTGGAGTGAATGTGCCCAGGCTGCGTGGAGTGGAGGTTCCCAGGCTGAGTGGAGTGCAGGTTCCCAGCAGAATGGGATTGGAAGTACCCAGGCTGAGTGGAGTGGAGGTGCCCAGGCTGAGTGGAGTGCTGGTTCCCAGGCAGAGTGGGACTGGAAGTGCCCAGGGTGAGTGGAGTGAATGTGCCCAGGCTGAGTGGAGTGGAGGTGCCCAGGCTGAGTGGAGTTGGGGTTCCCTGGCAGAGTGGGACTGGAAGTGCCAAGGCTGAGTGGAGTGAATGTGCCCAGGCTGAGTGGAGTGGAGGTGCCCAGGCCGAGTGGAGTGCAGGTTCCCAGGCAGAGTGGGACTGGAAGTGCCCAGGCGGAGTGGAGTGAATGTGCCCTGGCTGAGTGGAGTGAATGTGCCCAGGCTGACTGGAGAGAATGTGCCCAGGCTGAGTGGATTGGAGGTGCCCAGGCTGAGTGGAGTGCAGGTTCCCAGGCAGAGTGGGACTGGAAGTGCCCAGGCTGAGTGGAGTGAATGTGCCCAGGCTGAGTGGAGTGGAGGTGCCCAGGCTGAGTGGAGTTGGGGTTCCCTGGCAGAGTGGGACTGGAAGTGCCAAGGCTGAGTGGAGTGAATGTGCCCAGGCTGAGTGGAGTGGAGGTGCCCAGGCCGAGTGGAGTGCAGGTTCCCAGGCAGAGTGGGACTGGAAGTGCCCAGGCGGAGTGGAGTGAATGTGCCCAGCCGCCGGAGCCCGAAACGTGCGTTTCCCCATTGCCTTGAATGGGCGCGGAGAGAGGGGGGCGCTTTTTGGCTCGTGGCGCGGGCACCGTTGCGCCAAAGCGTCAAGTGTCACCCCTCCCCGTGCTCGGGGCGGCCCCTTGGAGCTAACTGGCTGGGTCTGGAGGGGCTGCGAGGCCGCCCAGGAGAACGGGTCCAAACCGCGTTCCGATCGGACGAGAATTGAGGGCGGGACACAGTTCCGCGGTTCACTTTCCGCCCGGGCAAAGGGCCTATAACTTGCGGCGGGAGGGCTTAAGAGTGGGCCCCCACGAGTCGGGTGGAGAGCCGGGTGTGGAGAGGAGTAGCGGAGGTTCCCAGTCAGAGTGGGAGTGGAGGTTCCTGGGCAGAGTGGGACTGGAAGTGCCCAGGCTGAGTGGAGTGAATGTGCCCTGGCTGAGTGGAGTGAATGTGCCCAGGCTGAGTGGAGTGAATGTGCCCAGGCTGAGTGGAGTGAATGTGCCCAGGCTGACTGGAGAGAATGTGCCCAGGCTGAGTGGATTGGAGGTGCCCAGGCTGAGTGGAGTGCAGGTTCCCAGGCAGAGTGGGACTGGAAGTGCCCAGGCTGAGTGGAGTGAATGTGCCCAGGCTGAGTGGAGTGAATGATCCCAGGCTGAATGGGAGTCAATGTGCCTAGACAGAGTGGAGTGAATGTGCCCAGGCTGAGTGGAGTGGAGGTGCCCAGGCTGAGTGGAGTTGGGGTTCCCAGGCAGAGAGGGACTGGAAGTGCCCTGGCTGAGTGGAGTGAATGTGCCCAGGCTGAGTGGAGTGGAGGTGCCCAGGCTGAATGGAGTTGGGGTTCCCAGGCAGAGTGGGACTGGAAGTGCCCAGGCTGAGTGGAGTGAATGTGCCCAGGCTGAGTGGAGTGGAGGTGCCCAGGCTGAATGGAGTTGGGGTTCCCAGGCAGAGTGGGACTGGAAGTGCCCAGGCTGAGTGGAGTGCAGGTTCCCAGGCAGAGTGGGATTGGAAGTGCCCAGGCTGAGTGGAGTGAATGTGCCCAGGCTGACTGGAGTGGAGGTGCCCAGGCAAGGTGGAGTGCAGGTTCCCAGGCAGAGTGGGACTGGAAGTGCCCAGGCGGAGTGGATTGAATGTGCCCAGGCTGAATGGGAGTCAATGTGCCTAGACAGAGTGGAGTGAATGTGCCCAGCCGCCGGAGCCCGAAACGTGCGTTTCCCCATTGCCTTGAATGGGCGCGGAGAGAGGGGGGCGCTTTTTGGCTCGTGGCGCGGGCACCGTTGCGCCAAAGCGTCAAGTGTCACCTCTCCCCGTGCTCGGGGCGGCCCCTTGGAGCTAACTGGCTGGGTCTGGAGGGGCTGCGAGGCCGCCCAGGAGAACGGGTCCAAACCGCGTTCCGATCGGACGAGAATTGAGGGCGGGACACAGTTCCGCGGTTCACTTTCCGCCCGGGCAAAGGGCCTATTACTTGCGGCGGGAGGGCTTAAGAGTGGGCCCCCGTGAGTCGGGTGGAGAGCCGGGTGTGGAGAGAAGTAGCGGAGGTTCCCAGTCAGAGTGGGAGTGGAGGTTCCTGGGCAGAGTGGGACTGGAAGTGCCCAGGCTGAGTGGAGTGAATGTGCCCAGGCTGAGTGGAGTGGAGGTGCCCAGGCTGAATGGAGTTGGGGTTCCCTGGCAGAGTGGAACTGGAAGTGCCAACGGTGAGTGGAGTGAATGTGCCCAGGCTGAGTGGAGTGGAGGTGCCCAGGCTGAGTGGAGTTGGGGTTCGCTGGCAGAGTGGGACTGGAAGTGCCAACGCTTAGTGGAGTGAATGTGCCCAGGCTGAGTGGAGTGGAGCTGCCCAGGCCGAGTGGAGTGCAGGTTCCCAGGCAGAGTGGGACTGGAAGTGCCCAGGCTGAGTGGAGTGAATGTGCCCAGGCTGAGTGGAGTGGAGGTGCCCAGGCTGAGTGGAGTTGGGGGTCCCTGGCAGAGTGGGACTGGAAGTGCCAAGGCTGAGTGGAGTGAATGTGCCCAGGCTGAGTGGAGTGGAGGTGCCCAGGCTGAGTGGAGTTGGGGTTCCCAGGCAGAGAGGGACTGGAAGTGCCCTGGCTGAGTGGAGTGAATGTGCCCAGGCTGCGTGGAGTGGAGGTTCCCAGGCTGAGTGGAGTGCAGGTTCCCAGCAGAATGGGATTGGAAGTACCCAGGCTGAGTGGAGTGGAGGTGCCCAGGCTGAGTGGAGTGCTGGTTCCCAGGCAGAGTGGGACTGGAAGTGCCCAGGGTGAGTGGAGTGAATGTGCCCAGGCTGAGTGGAGTGGAGGTGCCCAGGCTGAGTGGAGTTGGGGTTCCCTGGCAGAGTGGGACTGGAAGTGCCAAGGCTGAGTGGAGTGAATGTGCCCAGGCTGAGTGGAGTGGAGGTGCCCAGGCCGAGTGGAGTGCAGGTTCCCAGGCAGAGTGGGACTGGAAGTGCCCAGGCGGAGTGGAGTGAATGTGCCCTGGCTGAGTGGAGTGAATGTGCCCAGGCTGACTGGAGAGAATGTGCCCAGGCTGAGTGGATTGGAGGTGCCCAGGCTGAGTGGAGTGCAGGTTCCCAGGCAGAGTGGGACTGGAAGTGCCCAGGCTGAGTGGAGTGAATGTGCCCAGGCTGAGTGGAGTGGAGGTGCCCAGGCTGAGTGGAGTTGGGGTTCCCTGGCAGAGTGGGACTGGAAGTGCCAAGGCTGAGTGGAGTGAATGTGCCCAGGCTGAGTGGAGTGGAGGTGCCCAGGCCGAGTGGAGTGCAGGTTCCCAGGCAGAGTGGGACTGGAAGTGCCCAGGCGGAGTGGAGTGAATGTGCCCAGCCGCCGGAGCCCGAAACGTGCGTTTCCCCATTGCCTTGAATGGGCGCGGAGAGAGGGGGGCGCTTTTTGGCTCGTGGCGCGGGCACCGTTGCGCCAAAGCGTCAAGTGTCACCCCTCCCCGTGCTCGGGGCGGCCCCTTGGAGCTAACTGGCTGGGTCTGGAGGGGCTGCGAGGCCGCCCAGGAGAACGGGTCCAAACCGCGTTCCGATCGGACGAGAATTGAGGGCGGGACACAGTTCCGCGGTTCACTTTCCGCCCGGGCAAAGGGCCTATAACTTGCGGCGGGAGGGCTTAAGAGTGGGCCCCCACGAGTCGGGTGGAGAGCCGGGTGTGGAGAGGAGTAGCGGAGGTTCCCAGTCAGAGTGGGAGTGGAGGTTCCTGGGCAGAGTGGGACTGGAAGTGCCCAGGCTGAGTGGAGTGAATGTGCCCTGGCTGAGTGGAGTGAATGTGCCCAGGCTGAGTGGAGTGAATGTGCCCTGGCTGAGTGGAGTGAATGTGCCCAGGCTGACTGGAGAGAATGTGCCCAGGCTGAGTGGATTGGAGGTGCCCAGGCTGAGTGGAGTGCAGGTTCCCAGGCAGAGTGGGACTGGAAGTGCCCAGGCTGAGTGGAGTGAATGTGCCCAGGCTGAGTGGAGTGAATGATCCCAGGCTGAATGGGAGTCAATGTGCCTAGACAGAGTGGAGTGAATGTGCCCAGGCTGAGTGGAGTGGAGGTGCCCAGGCTGAGTGGAGTTGGGGTTCCCAGGCAGAGAGGGACTGGAAGTGCCCTGGCTGAGTGGAGTGAATGTGCCCAGGCTGCGTGGAGTGGAGGTTCCCAGGCTGAGTGGAGTGCAGGCTCCCAGCAGAGTGGGACTGGAAGTGCCCAGGCTGAGTGGAGTGAATGTGCCCAGGCTGAGTGGAGTGAATGTGCCCAGGCAGAGTGGAGTGAATGTGCCCTGGCTGAGTGGAGTGGAGGTGCCCAGGCTGATTGGAGTGCAGGTTCCCAGGCAGAATGGGACTGGAAGTGCCCAGGCTGAGTGGAGTGAATGTGCCCAGGCTGAATGGAGTGGAGGTGCCCAGGCTGAGTGGAGTGCAGGTTCCCAGGCAGAGTGGGATTGGAAGTGCCCAGGCTGAGTGGAGTGAATGTGCCCAGGCTGAGTGGAGTGGAGGTGCCCAGGCTGAATGGAGTTGGGGTTCCCAGGCAGAGTGGGACTGGAGGTGCCCAGGCTGAGTGGAGTGCAGGTTCCCAGGCAGAGTGGGATTGGAAGTGCCCAGGCTGAGTGGAGTGAATGTACCCAGGCTGAGTGGAGTGGAGGTGCCCAGGCTGAGTGGAGTGCAGGTTCCCAGGCAGAGTGGGATTGGAAGTGCCCAGGCTGAGTGGAGTGAATGTGCCCAGGCTGAGTGGAGTGGAGGTGTCCAGGCTGAGTGGAGTTGGGGTTCCCTGGCAGAGTGGGACTGGAAGTGCCAAGGCTGAGTGGAGTGAATGTGCCCAGGCTGAATGGAGTGGAGGTGCCCAGGCTGAGTGGAGGTGCCCAGGCTGAGTGGAGTGCAGGTTCCCAGGCAGAGTGGGATTGGAAGTGCCCAGGCTGAGTGGAGTGAATGTGCCCAGGCTGAGTGGAGTGGAGGTGCCCAGGCTGAATGGAGTTGGGGTTCCCAGGCAGAGTGGGACTGGAAGTGCCCAGGCTGAGTGGAGTGCAGGTTCCCAGGCAGAGTGGGATTGGAAGTGCCCAGGCTGAGTGGAGTGAATGTGCCCAGGCTGACTGGAGTGGAGGTGCCCAGGCAAGGTGGAGTGCAGGTTCCCAGGCAGAGTGGGACTGGAAGTGCCCAGGCGGAGTGGATTGAATGTGCCCAGGCTGAATGGGAGTCAATGTGCCTAGACAGAGTGGAGTGAATGTGCCCAGCCGCCGGAGCCCGAAACGTGCGTTTCCCCATTGCCTTGAATGGGCGCGGAGAGAGGGGGGCGCTTTTTGGCTCGTGGCGCGGGCACCGTTGCGCCAAAGCGTCAAGTGTCACCCCTCCCCGTGCTCGGGGCGGCCCCTTGGAGCTAACTGGCTGGGTCTGGAGGGGCTGCGAGGCCGCCCAGGAGAACGGGTCCAAACCGCGTTCCGATCGGACGAGAATTGAGGGCGGGACACAGTTCCGCGGTTCACTTTCCGCCCGGGCAAAGGGCCTATTACTTGCGGCGGGAGGGCTTAAGAGTGGGCCCCCGTGAGTCGGGTGGAGAGCCGGGTGTGGAGAGGAGTAGCGGAGGTTCCCAGTCAGAGTGGGAGTGGAGGTTCCTGGGCAGAGTGGGACTGGAAGTGCCCAGGCTGAGTGGAGTGAATGTGCCCAGGCTGAGTGGAGTGGAGGTGCCCAGGCTGAATGGAGTTGGGGTTCCCTGGCAGAGTGGAACTGGAAGTGCCAACGGTGAGTGGAGTGAATGTGCCCAGGCTGAGTGGAGTGGAGGTGCCCAGGCTGAGTGGAGTTGGGGTTCGCTGGCAGAGTGGGACTGGAAGTGCCAACGCTGAGTGGAGTGAATGTGCCCAGGCTGAGTGGAGTGGAGCTGCCCAGGCCGAGTGGAGTGCAGGTTCCCAGGCAGAGTGGGACTGGAAGTGCCCAGGCTGAGTGGAGTGAATGTGCCCAGGCTGAGTGGAGTGGAGGTGCCCAGGCTGAGTGGAGTTGGGGGTCCCTGGCAGAGTGGGACTGGAAGTGCCAAGGCTGAGTGGAGTGAATGTGCCCAGGCTGAGTGGAGTGGAGGTGCCCAGGCTGAGTGGAGTTGGGGTTCCCAGGCAGAGAGGGACTGGAAGTGCCCTGGCTGAGTGGAGTGAATGTGCCCAGGCTGCGTGGAGTGGAGGTTCCCAGGCTGAGTGGAGTGCAGGTTCCCAGCAGAATGGGATTGGAAGTACCCAGGCTGAGTGGAGTGGAGGTGCCCAGGCTGAGTGGAGTGCTGGTTCCCAGGCAGAGTGGGACTGGAAGTGCCCAAGGTGAGTGGAGTGAATGTGCCCAGGCTGAGTGGAGTGGAGGTGCCCAGGCTGAGTGGAGTTGGGGTTCCCTGGCAGAGTGGGACTGGAAGTGCCAAGGCTGAGTGGAGTGAATGTGCCCAGGCTGAGTGGAGTGGAGGTGCCCAGGCCGAGTGGAGTGCAGGTTCCCAGGCAGAGTGGGACTGGAAGTGCCCAGGCGGAGTGGAGTGAATGTGCCCTGGCTGAGTGGAGTGAATGTGCCCAGGCTGACTGGAGAGAATGTGCCCAGGCTGAGTGGATTGGAGGTGCCCAGGCTGAGTGGAGTGCAGGTTCCCAGGCTGAGTGGGACTGGAAGTGCCCAGGCTGAGTGGAGTGAATGTGCCCAGGCTGAGTGGAGTGGAGGTGCCCAGGCTGAGTGGAGTTGGGGTTCCCTGGCAGAGTGGGACTGGAAGTGCCAAGGCTGAGTGGAGTGAATGTGCCCAGGCTGAGTGGAGTGGAGGTGCCCAGGCCGAGTGGAGTGCAGGTTCCCAGGCAGAGTGGGACTGGAAGTGCCCAGGCGGAGTGGAGTGAATGTGCCCAGCCGCCGGAGCCCGAAACGTGCGTTTCCCCATTGCCTTGAATGGGCGCGGAGAGAGGGGGGCGCTTTTTGGCTCGTGGCGCGGGCACCGTTGCGCCAAAGCGTCAAGTGTCACCCCTCCCCGTGCTCGGGGCGGCCCCTTGGAGCTAACTGGCTGGGTCTGGAGGGGCTGCGAGGCCGCCCAGGAGAACGGGTCCAAACCGCGTTCCGATCGGACGAGAATTGAGGGCGGGACACAGTTCCGCGGTTCACTTTCCGCCCGGGCAAAGGGCCTATAACTTGCGGCGGGAGGGCTTAAGAGTGGGCCCCCACGAGTCGGGTGGAGAGCCGGGTGTGGAGAGGAGTAGCGGAGGTTCCCAGTCAGAGTGGGAGTGGAGGTTCCTGGGCAGAGTGGGACTGGAAGTGCCCAGGCTGAGTGGAGTGAATGTGCCCTGGCTGAGTGGAGTGAATGTGCCCAGGCTGAGTGGAGTGAATGTGCCCAGGCTGAGTGGAGTGAATGTGCCCAGGCTGACTGGAGAGAATGTGCCCAGGCTGAGTGGATTGGAGGTGCCCAGGCTGAGTGGAGTGCAGGTTCCCAGGCAGAGTGGGACTGGAAGTGCCCAGGCTGAGTGGAGTGAATGTGCCCAGGCTGAGTGGAGTGAATGATCCCAGGCTGAATGGGAGTCAATGTGCCTAGACAGAGTGGAGTGAATGTGCCCAGGCTGAGTGGAGTGGAGGTGCCCAGGCTGAGTGGAGTTGGGGTTCCCAGGCAGAGAGGGACTGGAAGTGCCCTGGCTGAGTGGAGTGAATGTGCCCAGGCTGCGTGGAGTGGAGGTTCCCAGGCTGAGTGGAGTGCAGGCTCCCAGCAGAGTGGGACTGGAAGTGCCCAGGCTGAGTGGAGTGAATGTGCCCAGGCTGAGTGGAGTGAATGTGCCCAGGCAGAGTGGAGTGAATGTGCCCTGGCTGAGTGGAGTGGAGGTGCCCAGGCTGATTGGAGTGCAGGTTCCCAGGCAGAATGGGACTGGAAGTGCCCAGGCTGAGTGGAGTGAATGTGCCCAGGCTGAATGGAGTGGAGGTGCCCAGGCTGATTGGAGTGCAGGTTCCCAGGCAGAGTGGGATTGGAAGTGCCCAGGCTGAGTGGAGTGAATGTGCCCAGGCTGAGTGGAGTGGAGGTGCCCAGGCTGAATGGAGTTGGGGTTCCCAGGCAGAGTGGGACTGGAGGTGCCCAGGCTGAGTGGAGTGCAGGTTCCCAGGCAGAGTGGGATTGGAAGTGCCCAGGCTGAGTGGAGTGAATGTGCCCAGGCTGAGTGGAGTGGAGGTGCCCAGGCTGAGTGGAGTGCAGGTTCCCAGGCAGAGTGGGATTGGAAGTGCCCAGGCTGAGTGGAGTGAATGTGCCCAGGCTGAGTGGAGTGGAGGTGTCCAGGCTGAGTGGAGTTGGGGTTCCCTGGCAGAGTGGGACTGGAAGTGCCAAGGCTGAGTGGAGTGAATGTGCCCAGGCTGAATGGAGTGGAGGTGCCCAGGCTGAGTGGAGGTGCCCAGGCTGAGTGGAGTGCAGGTTCCCAGGCAGAGTGGGATTGGAAGTGCCCAGGCTGAGTGGAGTGAATGTGCCCAGGCTGAGTGGAGTGGAGGTGCCCAGGCTGAATGGAGTTGGGGTTCCCAGGCAGAGTGGGACTGGAAGTGCCCAGGCTGAGTGGAGTGCAGGTTCCCAGGCAGAGTGGGATTGGAAGTGCCCAGGCTGAGTGGAGTGAATGTGCCCAGGCTGACTGGAGTGGAGGTGCCCAGGCAAGGTGGAGTGCAGGTTCCCAGGCAGAGTGGGACTGGAAGTGCCCAGGCGGAGTGGATTGAATGTGCCCAGGCTGAATGGGAGTCAATGTGCCTAGACAGAGTGGAGTGAATGTGCCCAGCCGCCGGAGCCCGAAACGTGCGTTTCCCCATTGCCTTGAATGGGCGCGGAGAGAGGGGGGCGCTTTTTGGCTCGTGGCGCGGGCACCGTTGCGCCAAAGCGTCAAGTGTCACCCCTCCCCGTGCTCGGGGCGGCCCCTTGGAGCTAACTGGCTGGGTCTGGAGGGGCTGCGAGGCCGCCCAGGAGAACGGGTCCAAACCGCGTTCCGATCGGACGAGAATTGAGGGCGGGACACAGTTCCGCGGTTCACTTTCCGCCCGGGCAAAGGGCCTATTACTTGCGGCGGGAGGGCTTAAGAGTGGGCCCCCGTGAGTCGGGTGGAGAGCCGGGTGTGGAGAGGAGTAGCGGAGGTTCCCAGTCAGAGTGGGAGTGGAGGTTCCTGGGCAGAGTGGGACTGGAAGTGCCCAGGCTGAGTGGAGTGAATGTGCCCAGGCTGAGTGGAGTGGAGGTGCCCAGGCTGAATGGAGTTGGGGTTCCCTGGCAGAGTGGAACTGGAAGTGCCAACGGTGAGTGGAGTGAATGTGCCCAGGCTGAGTGGAGTGGAGGTGCCCAGGCTGAGTGGAGTTGGGGTTCGCTGGCAGAGTGGGACTGGAAGTGCCAACGCTGAGTGGAGTGAATGTGCCCAGGCTGAGTGGAGTGGAGCTGCCCAGGCCGAGTGGAGTGCAGGTTCCCAGGCAGAGTGGGACTGGAAGTGCCCAGGCTGAGTTGAGTGAATGTGCCCAGGCTGAGTGGAGTGGAGGTGCCCAGGCTGAGTGGAGTTGGGGGTCCCTGGCAGAGTGGGACTGGAAGTGCCAAGGCTGAGTGGAGTGAATGTGCCCAGGCTGAGTGGAGTGGAGGTGCCCAGGCTGAGTGGAGTTGGGGTTCCCAGGCAGAGAGGGACTGGAAGTGCCCTGGCTGAGTGGAGTGAATGTGCCCAGGCTGCGTGGAGTGGAGGTTCCCAGGCTGAGTGGAGTGCAGGTTCCCAGCAGAATGGGATTGGAAGTACCCAGGCTGAGTGGAGTGGAGGTGCCCAGGCTGAGTGGAGTGCTGGTTCCCAGGCAGAGTGGGACTGGAAGTGCCCAGGGTGAGTGGAGTGAATGTGCCCAGGCTGAGTGGAGTGGAGGTGCCCAGGCTGAGTGGAGTTGGGGTTCCCTGGCAGAGTGGGACTGGAAGTGCCAAGGCTGAGTGGAGTGAATGTGCCCAGGCTGAGTGGAGTGGAGGTGCCCAGGCCGAGTGGAGTGCAGGTTCCCAGGCAGAGTGGGACTGGAAGTGCCCAGGCGGAGTGGAGTGAATGTGCCCTGGCTGAGTGGAGTGAATGTGCCCAGGCTGACTGGAGAGAATGTGCCCAGGCTGAGTGGATTGGAGGTGCCCAGGCTGAGTGGAGTGCAGGTTCCCAGGCAGAGTGGGACTGGAAGTGCCCAGGCTGAGTGGAGTGAATGTGCCCAGGCTGAGTGGAGTGGAGGTGCCCAGGCTGAGTGGAGTTGGGGTTCCCTGGCAGAGTGGGACTGGAAGTGCCAAGGCTGAGTGGAGTGAATGTGCCCAGGCTGAGTGGAGTGGAGGTGCCCAGGCCGAGTGGAGTGCAGGTTCCCAGGCAGAGTGGGACTGGAAGTGCCCAGGCGGAGTGGAGTGAATGTGCCCAGCCGCCGGAGCCCGAAACGTGCGTTTCCCCATTGCCTTGAATGGGCGCGGAGAGAGGGGGGCGCTTTTTGGCTCGTGGCGCGGGCACCGTTGCGCCAAAGCGTCAAGTGTCACCCCTCCCCGTGCTCGGGGCGGCCCCTTGGAGCTAACTGGCTGGGTCTGGAGGGGCTGCGAGGCCGCCCAGGAGAACGGGTCCAAACCGCGTTCCGATCGGACGAGAATTGAGGGCGGGACACAGTTCCGCGGTTCACTTTCCGCCCGGGCAAAGGGCCTATAACTTGCGGCGGGAGGGCTTAAGAGTGGGCCCCCACGAGTCGGGTGGAGAGCCGGGTGTGGAGAGGAGTAGCGGAGGTTCCCAGTCAGAGTGGGAGTGGAGGTTCCTGGGCAGAGTGGGACTGGAAGTGCCCAGGCTGAGTGGAGTGAATGTGCCCTGGCTGAGTGGAGTGAATGTGCCCAGGCTGAGTGGAGTGAATGTGCCCAGGCTGAGTGGAGTGAATGTGCCCAGGCTGACTGGAGAGAATGTGCCCAGGCTGAGTGGATTGGAGGTGCCCAGGCTGAGTGGAGTGCAGGTTCCCAGGCAGAGTGGGACTGGAAGTGCCCAGGCTGAGTGGAGTGAATGTGCCCAGGCTGAGTGGAGTGAATGATCCCAGGCTGAATGGGAGTCAATGTGCCTAGACAGAGTGGAGTGAATGTGCCCAGGCTGAGTGGAGTGGAGGTGCCCAGGCTGAGTGGAGTTGGGGTTCCCAGGCAGAGAGGGACTGGAAGTGCCCTGGCTGAGTGGAGTGAATGTGCCCAGGCTGCGTGGAGTGGAGGTTCCCAGGCTGAGTGGAGTGCAGGCTCCCAGCAGAGTGGGACTGGAAGTGCCCAGGCTGAGTGGAGTGAATGTGCCCAGGCTGAGTGGAGTGAATGTGCCCAGGCAGAGTGGAGTGAATGTGCCCTGGCTGAGTGGAGTGGAGGTGCCCAGGCTGATTGGAGTGCAGGTTCCCAGGCAGAATGGGACTGGAAGTGCCCAGGCTGAGTGGAGTGAATGTGCCCAGGCTGAATGGAGTGGAGGTGCCCAGGCTGAGTGGAGTGCAGGTTCCCAGGCAGAGTGGGATTGGAAGTGCCCAGGCTGAGTGGAGTGAATGTGCCCAGGCTGAGTGGAGTGGAGGTGCCCAGGCTGAATGGAGTTGGGGTTCCCAGGCAGAGTGGGACTGGAGGTGCCCAGGCTGAGTGGAGTGCAGGTTCCCAGGCAGAGTGGGATTGGAAGTGCCCAGGCTGAGTGGAGTGAATGTACCCAGGCTGAGTGGAGTGGAGGTGCCCAGGCTGAGTGGAGTGCAGGTTCCCAGGCAGAGTGGGATTGGAAGTGCCCAGGCTGAGTGGAGTGAATGTGCCCAGGCTGAGTGGAGTGGAGGTGTCCAGGCTGAGTGGAGTTGGGGTTCCCTGGCAGAGTGGGACTGGAAGTGCCAAGGCTGAGTGGAGTGAATGTGCCCAGGCTGAATGGAGTGGAGGTGCCCAGGCTGAGTGGAGGTGCCCAGGCTGAGTGGAGTGCAGGTTCCCAGGCAGAGTGGGATTGGAAGTGCCCAGGCTGAGTGGAGTGAATGTGCCCAGGCTGAGTGGAGTGGAGGTGCCCAGGCTGAATGGAGTTGGGGTTCCCAGGCAGAGTGGGACTGGAAGTGCCCAGGCTGAGTGGAGTGCAGGTTCCCAGGCAGAGTGGGATTGGAAGTGCCCAGGCTGAGTGGAGTGAATGTGCCCAGGCTGACTGGAGTGGAGGTGCCCAGGCAAGGTGGAGTGCAGGTTCCCAGGCAGAGTGGGACTGGAAGTGCCCAGGCGGAGTGGATTGAATGTGCCCAGGCTGAATGGGAGTCAATGTGCCTAGACAGAGTGGAGTGAATGTGCCCAGCCGCCGGAGCCCGAAACGTGCGTTTCCCCATTGCCTTGAATGGGCGCGGAGAGAGGGGGGCGCTTTTTGGCTCGTGGCGCGGGCACCGTTGCGCCAAAGCGTCAAGTGTCACCCCTCCCCGTGCTCGGGGCGGCCCCTTGGAGCTAACTGGCTGGGTCTGGAGGGGCTGCGAGGCCGCCCAGGAGAACGGGTCCAAACCGCGTTCCGATCGGACGAGAATTGAGGGCGGGACACAGTTCCGCGGTTCACTTTCCGCCCGGGCAAAGGGCCTATTACTTGCGGCGGGAGGGCTTAAGAGTGGGCCCCCGTGAGTCGGGTGGAGAGCCGGGTGTGGAGAGGAGTAGCGGAGGTTCCCAGTCAGAGTGGGAGTGGAGGTTCCTGGGCAGAGTGGGACTGGAAGTGCCCAGGCTGAGTGGAGTGAATGTGCCCAGGCTGAGTGGAGTGGAGGTGCCCAGGCTGAATGGAGTTGGGGTTCCCTGGCAGAGTGGAACTGGAAGTGCCAACGGTGAGTGGAGTGAATGTGCCCAGGCTGAGTGGAGTGGAGGTGCCCAGGCTGAGTGGAGTTGGGGTTCGCTGGCAGAGTGGGACTGGAAGTGCCAACGCTGAGTGGAGTGAATGTGCCCAGGCTGAGTGGAGTGGAGCTGCCCAGGCCGAGTGGAGTGCAGGTTCCCAGGCAGAGTGGGACTGGAAGTGCCCAGGCTGAGTGGAGTGAATGTGCCCAGGCTGAGTGGAGTGGAGGTGCCCAGGCTGAGTGGAGTTGGGGGTCCCTGGCAGAGTGGGACTGGAAGTGCCAAGGCTGAGTGGAGTGAATGTGCCCAGGCTGAGTGGAGTGGAGGTGCCCAGGCTGAGTGGAGTTGGGGTTCCCAGGCAGAGAGGGACTGGAAGTGCCCTGGCTGAGTGGAGTGAATGTGCCCAGGCTGCGTGGAGTGGAGGTTCCCAGGCAGAGTGGGATTGGAAGTGCCCAGGCTGAGTGGAGTGAATGTACCCAGGCTGAGTGGAGTGGAGGTGCCCAGGCTGAGTGGAGTGCAGGTTCCCAGGCAGAGTGGGATTGGAAGTGCCCAGGCGGAGTGGAGTGAATGTGCCCTGGCTGAGTGGAGTGAATGTGCCCAGGCTGACTGGAGAGAATGTGCCCAGGCTGAGTGGATTGGAGGTGCCCAGGCTGAGTGGAGTGCAGGTTCCCAGGCAGAGTGGGACCTGAAGTGCCCAGGCTGAGTGGAGTGAATGTGCCCAGGCTGAGTGGAGTGGAGGTGCCCAGGCTGAGTGGAGTTGGGGTTCCCTGGCAGAGTGGGACTGGAAGTGCCAAGGCTGAGTGGAGTGAATGTGCCCAGGCTGAGTGGAGTGGAGGTGCCCAGGCCGAGTGGAGTGCAGGTTCCCAGGCAGAGTGGGACTGGAAGTGCCCAGGCGGAGTGGAGTGAATGTGCCCAGCCGCCGGAGCCCGAAACGTGCGTTTCCCCATTGCCTTGAATGGGCGCGGAGAGAGGGGGGCGCTTTTTGGCTCGTGGCGCGGGCACCGTTGCGCCAAAGCGTCAAGTGTCACCCCTCCCCGTGCTCGGGGCGGCCCCTTGGAGCTAACTGGCTGGGTCTGGAGGGGCTGCGAGGCCGCCCAGGAGAACGGGTCCAAACCGCGTTCCGATCGGACGAGAATTGAGGGCGGGACACAGTTCCGCGGTTCACTTTCCGCCCGGGCAAAGGGCCTATAACTTGCTGCGGGAGGGCTTAAGAGTGGGCCCCCACGAGTCGGGTGGAGAGCCGGGTGTGGAGAGGAGTAGCGGAGGTTCCCAGTCAGAGTGGGAGTGGAGGTTCCTGGGCAGAGTGGGACTGGAAGTGCCCAGGCTGAGTGGAGTGAATGTGCCCTGGCTGAGTGGAGTGAATGTGCCCAGGCTGAGTGGAGTGAATGTGCCCAGGCTGAGTGGAGTGAATGTGCCCAGGCTGACTGGAGAGAATGTGCCCAGGCTGAGTGGAGTGAATGTGCCCTGGCTGAGTGGAGTGGAGGTGCCCAGGCTGATTGGAGTGCAGGTTCCCAGGCAGAATGGGACTGGAAGTGCCCAGGCTGAGTGGAGTGAATGTGCCCAGGCTGAATGGAGTGGAGGTGCCCAGGCTGAGTGGAGTGCAGGTTCCCAGGCAGAGTGGGATTGGAAGTGCCCAGGCTGAGTGGAGTGAATGTGCCCAGGCTGAGTGGAGTGGAGGTGCCCAGGCTGAATGGAGTTGGGGTTCCCAGGCAGAGTGGGACTGGAGGTGCCCAGGCTGAGTGGAGTGCAGGTTCCCAGGCAGAGTGGGATTGGAAGTGCCCAGGCTGAGTGGAGTGAATGTACCCAGGCTGAGTGGAGTGGAGGTGCCCAGGCTGAGTGGAGTGCAGGTTCCCAGGCAGAGTGGGATTGGAAGTGCCCAGGCTGAGTGGAGTGAATGTGCCCAGGCTGAGTGGAGTGGAGGTGTCCAGGCTGAGTGGAGTTGGGGTTCCCTGGCAGAGTGGGACTGGAAGTGCCAAGGCTGAGTGGAGTGAATGTGCCCAGGCTGAATGGAGTGGAGGTGCCCAGGCTGAGTGGAGGTGCCCAGGCTGAGTGGAGTGCAGGTTCCCAGGCAGAGTGGGATTAGAAGTGCCCAGGCTGAGTGGAGTGAATGTGCCCAGGCTGAGTGGAGTGGAGGTGCCCAGGCTGAATGGAGTTGGGGTTCCCAGGCAGAGTGGGACTGGAAGTGCCCAGGCTGAGTGGAGTGCAGGTTCCCAGGCAGAGTGGGATTGGAAGTGCCCAGGCTGAGTGGAGTGAATGTGCCCAGGCTGACTGGAGTGGAGGTGCCCAGGCAAGGTGGAGTGCAGGTTCCCAGGCAGAGTGGGACTGGAAGTGCCCAGGCGGAGTGGATTGAATGTGCCCAGGCTGAATGGGAGTCAATGTGCCTAGACAGAGTGGAGTGAATGTGCCCAGCCGCCGGAGCCCGAAACGTGCGTTTCCCCATTGCCTTGAATGGGCGCGGAGAGAGGGGGGCGCTTTTTGGCTCGTGGCGCGGGCACCGTTGCGCCAAAGCGTCAAGTGTCACCCCTCCCCGTGCTCGGGGCGGCCCCTTGGAGCTAACTGGCTGGGTCTGGAGGGGCTGCGAGGCCGCCCAGGAGAACGGGTCCAAACCGCGTTCCGATCGGACGAGAATTGAGGGCGGGACACAGTTCCGCGGTTCACTTTCCGCCCGGGCAAAGGGCCTATAACTTGCGGCGGGAGGGCTTAAGAGTGGGCCCCCGCGAGTCGGGTGGAGAGCCGGGTGTGGAGAGGAGTAGCGGAGGTTCCCAGTCAGAGTGGGAGTGGAGGTTCCTGGGCAGAGTGGGACTGGAAGTGCCCAGGCTGAGTGGGACTGGAAGTGCCCAGGCTGAGTGGAGTGAATGTGCCCTGGCTGAGTGGAGTGAATGTGCCCAGGCTGAGTGGAGTGAATGTGCCCAGGCTGAGTGGAGTGAATGTGCCCAGGCTGACTGGAGAGAATGTGCGCAGGCTGAGTGGATTGGAGGTGCCCAGGCTGAGTGGAGTGGAGGTTCCCAGGCAGAGTGGGACTGGAAGTGCCCAGGCTGAGTGGAGTGAATGTGCCCAGGCTGAGTGGAGTGCAGGTCCCCTGGCAGAGTGGGACTGGAAGTGCCCAGGCTGAGTGGAGTGAATGTGCCCAGGCTGAGTGGAGTGAATGATCCCACGCTGAATGGGAGTCAATGTGCCTAGACAGAGTGGAGTGAATGTGCCCAGGCTGAGTGGAGTGGAGGTGCCCAGGCTGAGTGGAGTTGGGGTTCCCAGGCAGAGAGGGACTGGAAGTGTCCTGCCTGAGTGGAGTGAATGTGCCCAGGCTGAGTGGAGTGGAGGTGCCCAGGCTGAATGGAGTTGGGGTTCCCAGGCAGAGTGGGACTGGAAGTGCCCAGGCTGAGTGGAGTGCAGGTTCCCAGGCAGAGTGGGATTGGAAGTGCCCAGGCTGAGTGGAGTGAATGTGCCCAGGCTGACTGGAGTGGAGGTGCCCAGGCCGAGTGGAGTGCAGGTTCCCAGGCAGAGTGGGACTGGAAGTGCCCAGGCGGAGTGGAGTGAATGTGCCCAGGCTGATTGGGAGTCAATGTGCCTAGACAGAGTGGAGTGAATGTGCCCAGCCGCCGGAGCCCGAAACGTGCGTTTCCCCATTGCCTTGAATGGGCGCGGAGAGAGGGGGGCGCTTTTTGGCTCGTGGCGCGGGCACCGTTGCGCCAAAGCGTCCAGTGTCACCCCTCCCCGTGCTCGGGGCGGCCCCTTGGAGCTAACTGGCTGGGTCTGGAGGGGCTGCGAGGCCGCCCAGGAGAACGGGTCCAAACCGCGTTCCGATCGGACGAGAATTGAGGGCGGGACACAGTTCCACGGTTCACTTTCCGCCCGGGCAAAGGGCCTATTACTTGCGGCGGGAGGGCTTAAGAGTGGGCCCCCGTGAGTCGGGTGGAGAGCCGGGTGTGGAGAGGAGTAGCGGAGGTTCCCAGTCAGAGTGGGAGTGGAGGTTCCTGGGCAGAGTGGGACTGGAAGTGCCCAGGCTGAGTGGAGTGAATGTGCCCTGGCTGAGTGGAGTGAATGTGGCCAGGCTGAGTGGAGTGGAGGTGCCCAGGCTGAGTGGAGTGAATGTGCCCAGGCTGACTGGAGAGAATGTGCCCAGGCTGAGTGGATATGAGGTGCCCAGGCTGAGTGGAGTGCAGGTTCCCAGGCAGAGTGGGACTGGAAGTGCCAAGGCTGAGTGGAGTGAATGTGCCCAGGCTGAGTGGAGTGGAGGTGCCCAGGCCGAGTGGAGTGCAGGTTCCCAGGCAGAGTGGGACTGGAAGTGCCCAGGCGGAGTGGAGTGAATGTGCCCAGGCTGAATGGGAGTCAATGTGCCTAGACAGAGTGGAGTGAATGTGCCCGGCCGCCGGAGCCCGAAACGTGCGTTTCCCCATTGCCTTGAATGGGCGCGGAGAGAGGGGGGCGCTTTTTGGCTCGTGGCGCGGGCACCGTTGCGCCAAAGCGTCAAGTGTCACACCTCCCCGTGCTCGGGGCGGCCCCTTGGAGCTAACTGGCTGGGTCTGGAGGGGCTGCGAGGCCGCCCAGGAGAACGGGTCCAAACCGCGTTCCGATCGGACGAGAATTGAGGGCGGGACACAGTTCCGCGGTTCACTTTCCGCCCGGGCAAAGGGCCTATAACTTGCGGCGGGAGGGCTTAAGAGTGGGCCCCCGTGAGTCGGGTGGAGAGCCGGGTGTGGAGAGGAGTAGCGGAGGTTCCCAGTCAGAGTGGGAGTGGAGGTTCCTGGGCAGAGTGGGACTGGAAGTGCCCAGGCTGAGTGGAGTGAATGTGCCCTGGCTGAGTGGAGTGAATGTGCCCAGGCTGAGTGGAGTGAATGTGCCCAGGCTGAGTGGAGTGAATGTGCCCAGGCTGACTGGAGAGAATGTGCCCAGGCTGAGTGGATTGGAGGTGCCCAGGCTGAGTGGAGTGCAGGTTCCCAGGCAGAGTGGGACTGGAAGTGCCCAGGCTGAGTGGAGTGAATGTGCCCAGGCTGAGTGGAGTGAATGATCCCAGGCTGAATGGGAGTCAATGTGCCTAGACAGAGTGGAGTGAATGTGCCCAGGCTGAGTGGAGTGGAGGTGCCCAGGCTGAGTGGAGTTGGGGTTCCCAGGCAGAGAGGGACTGGAAGTGCCCTGGCTGAGTGGAGTGAATGTGCCCAGGCTGCGTGGAGTGGAGGTTCCCAGGCTGAGTGGAGTGCAGGCTCCCAGCAGAGTGGGACTGGAAGTGCCGAGGCTGAGTGGAGTGAATGTGCCCAGGCTGAGTGGAGTGAATGTGCCCAGGCAGAGTGGAGTGAATGTGCCCTGGCTGAGTGGAGTGGAGGTGCCCAGGCTGATTGGAGTGCAGGTTCCCAGGCAGAGTGGGACTGGAAGTGCCCAGGCTGAGTGGAGTGAATGTGCCCAGGCTGAATGGAGTGGAGGTGCCCAGGCTGAGTGGAGTGCAGGTTCCCAGGCAGAGTAGGATTGGAAGTGCCCAGGCTGAGTGGAGTGAATGTGCCCAGGCTGAGTGGAGTGGAGGTGCCCAGGCTGAATGGAGTTGGGGTTCCCAGGCAGAGTGGGACTGGAAGTGCCCAGGCTGAGTGGAGTGCAGGTTCCCAGGCAGAGTGGGATTGGAAGTGCCCAGGCTGAGTGGAGTGAATGTACCCAGGCTGAGTGGAGTGGAGGTGCCCAGGCTGAGTGGAGTGCAGGTTCCCAGGCAGAGTGGGATTGGAAGTGCCCAGGCTGAGTGGAGTGAATGTGCCCAGGCTGAGTGGAGTGGAGGTGTCCAGGCTGAGTGGAGTTGGGGTTCCCTGGCAGAGTGGGACTGGAAGTGCCAAGGCTGAGTGGAGTGAATGTGCCCAGGCTGAATGGAGTGGAGGTGCCCAGGCTGAGTGGAGGTGCCCAGGCTGAGTGGAGTGCAGGTTCCCAGGCAGAGTGGGATTGGAAGTGCCCAGGCTGAGTGGAGTGAATGTGCCCAGGCTGAGTGGAGTGGAGGTGCCCAGGCTGAATGGAGTTGGGGTTCCCAGGCAGAGTGGGACTGGAAGTGCCCAGGCTGAGTGGAGTGCAGGTTCCCAGGCAGAGTGGGATTGGAAGTGCCCAGGCTGAGTGGAGTGAATGTGCCCAGGCTGACTGGAGTGGAGGTGCCCAGGCAGAGTGGAGTGCAGGTTCCCAGGCAGAGTGGGACTGGAAGTGCCCAGGCGGAGTGGAGTGAATGTGCCCAGGCTGAATAGGAGTCAATGTGCCTAGACAGAGTGGAGTGAATGTGCCCAGCCGCCGGAGCCCGAAACGTGCGTTTCCCCATTGCCTTGAATGGGCGCGGAGAGAGGGGGGCGCTTTTTGGCTCGTGGCGCGGGCACCGTTGCGCCAAAGCGTCAAGTGTCACCCCTCCCCGTGCTCGGGGCGGCCCCTTGGAGCTAACTGGCTGGGTCTGGAGGGGCTGCGAGGCCGCCCAGGAGAACGGGTCCAAACCGCGTTCCGATCGGACGAGAATTGAGGGCGGGACACAGTTCCGCGGTTCACTTTCCGCCCGGGCAAAGGGCCTATTACTTGCGGCGGGAGGGCTTAAGAGTGGGCCCCCGTGAGTCGGGTGGAGAGCCGGGTGTGGAGAGGAGTAGCGGAGGTTCCCAGTCAGAGTGGGAGTGGAGGTTCCTGGGCAGAGTGGGACTGGAAGTGCCCAGGCTGAGTGGAGTGAATGTGCCCTGGCTGAGTGGAGTGAATGTGGCCAGGCTGAGTGGAGTGGAGGTGCCCAGGCTGAGTGGAGTGAATGTGCCCAGGCTGACTGGAGAGAATGTGCCCAGGCTGTGTGGATTGGAGGTGCCCAGGCTGAGTGGAGTGCAGGTTCCCAGGCAGAGTGGGACTGGAAGTGCCCAGGCTGAGTGGAGTGAATGTGCCCAGGCTGAGTGGAGTGGAGGTGCCCAGGCCGAGTGGAGTGCAGGTTCCCAGGCAGAGTGGGACTGGAAGTGCCCAGGCTGAGTGGAGTGAATGTGCCCAGGCTGCGTGGAGTGGAGGTTCCCAGGCTGAGTGGAGTGCAGGCTCCCAGCAGAGTGGGACTGGAAGTGCCCAGGCTGAGTGGAGTGAATGTGCCCAGGCTGAGTGGAGTGAATGTGCCCAGGCAGAGTGGAGTGAATGTGCCCAGGCTGAGTGGAGTGGAGGTGCCCAGGCTGATTGGAGTGCAGGTTCCCAGGCAGAGTGGGACTGGAAGTGCCCAGGCTGAGTGGAGTGAATGTGCCCAGGCTGAGTGGAGTGAATGATCCCAGGCTGAATGGGAGTCAATGTGCCTAGACAGAGTGGAGTGAATGTGCCCAGGCTGAGTGGAGTGGAGGTGCCCAGGCTGAGTGGAGTTGGGGTTCCCAGGCAGAGAGGGACTGGAAGTGCCCTGGCTGAGTGGAGTGAATGTGCCCAGGCTGCGTGGAGTGGAGGTTCCCAGGCTGAGTGGAGTGCAGGCTCCCAGCAGAGTGGGACAGGAAGTGCCCAGGCTGAGTGGAGTGAATGTGCCCAGGCTGCGTGGAGTGGAGGTTCCCAGGCTGAGTGGAGTGCAGGCTCCCAGCAGAGTGGGACTGGAAGTGCCCAGGCTGAGTGGAGTGAATGTGCCCAGGCTGAGTGGAGTGAATGTGCCCAGGCAGAGTGGAGTGAATGTGCCCAGGCTGAGTGGAGTGGAGGTGCCCAGGCTGATTGGAGTGCAGGTTCCCAGGCAGAGTGGGACTGGAAGTGCCCAGGCTGAGTGGAGTGAATGTGCCCAGGCTGAGTGGAGTGAATGATCCCAGGCTGAATGGGAGTCAATGTGCCTAGACAGAGTGGAGTGAATGTGGCCAGGCTGAGTGGAGTGGAGGTGCCCAGGGTGAGTGGAGTTGGGGTTCCCAGGCAGAGAGGGACTGGAAGTGCCCTGGCTGAGTGGAGTGAATGTGCCCAGGCTGCGTGGAGTGGAGGTTCCCAGGCTGAGTGGAGTGCAGGCTCCCAGCAGAGTGGGACTGGAAGTGCCCAGGCTGAGTGGAGTGAATGTGCCCAGGCTGAATGGAGTGGAGGTGCCCAGGCTGAGTGGAGTGCAGGTTCCCAGGCAGAGTGGGATTGGAAGTGCCCAGGCTGAGTGGAGTGAATGTGCCCAGGCTGAGTGGAGTGGAGGTGCCCAGGCTGAATGGAGTTGGGGTTCCCTGGCAGAGTGGAACTGGAAGTGCCAACGGTGAGTGGAGTGAATGTGCCCAGGCTGAGTGGAGTGGAGGTGCCCAGGCTGAGTGGAGTTGGGGTTCCCTGGCAGAGTGGGACTGGAAGTGCCAACGCTGAGTGGAGTGAATGTGCCCAGGCTGAGTGGAGTGGAGCTGCCCAGGCCGAGTGGAGTGCAGGTTCCGAGGCAGAGTGGGACTGGAAGTGCCCAGGCTGAGTGGAGTGAATGTGCCCAGGCTGAGTGGAGTGGAGGTGCCCAGGCCGAGTGGAGTGCAGGTTCCCAGGCAGAGTGGGACTGAAGGGGCCAGGCTGAGTGGAGTGAATGTGCCCAGGCTGAGTGGAGTGGAGGTGCCCAGGCTGAGTGGAGTGAATGTTCCCAGGCTGAATGGGAGTCAATGTGCCTAGTCAGAGTGGAGTGAATGTGCCCAGGCTGAGTGGAGTGGAGGTGCCCAGGCTGAGTGGAGTTGGGGTTCCCAGGCAGAGAGGGACTGGAAGTGCCCTGGCTGAGTGGAGTGAATGTGCCCAGGCTGCGTGGAGTGGAGGTTCCCAGGCTGAGTGGAGTGCAGGTTCCAGGCAGAGTGGGATTGGAAGTACCCAGGCTGAGTGGAGTGGAGGTGCCCAGGCTGAGTGGAGTGCAGGTTCCCCGGCAGAGTGGGATTGGTAGTGCCCAGGCTGAGTGGAGTGAATGTGCCCAGGCTGAGTGGAGTGGAGGTGCCCAGGCTGAGTGGAGTTGGTGTTCCCTGGCAGAGTGGGATTGGAAGTTCCCAGGCTGAGTGGAGTGAATGTCCCCAGGCTGAGTGGAGTGAATGTGCCCAGGCAGAGTGGAGTGAATGTGCCGAGGCTGAGTGGAGTGGAGGTGCCCAGGTTGAGTGGAGTGCAGGTTCCCAGGCAGAGTGGGATTGGAAGTGCCCAGGCTGAGTGCAGTGAATGTGCCCAGGCTGAGTGGAGTGGAGGTGCCAGGCTGAGTGGAGTTGGGGTACCCTGACAGAGTGGGACTGGAAGTGCCAAGGCTGAGTGGAGTGAATGTACCCAGGCTGAGTGGAGTGCTGGTTCCCAGGCAGAGTGGGATTGGAAGTGCCCAGGCTGAGTGGAGTAATGTACCCAGGCTGAGTGGAGTGCAGGTGCCCAGGCTGAGAGGAGTGCAGGTTCCCAGGCAGAGTGGGATTGGAAGTGCCCAGGCTGAGTCGAGTGAATGTCCCCAGGCTGAGTGGATTGCATGTGCCCAGGCTGAGTGGAGTGCAGGTTCCCAGGCAGAGTGGGACTGGAAGTGCCCAGGCGGAGTGGAGTGAATGTGCCCAGGCTGAATGGGAGTCAATGTGCCTAGACAGAGTGGAGTGAATGTGCCCAGCCGCCGGAGCCCGAAACGTGCGTTTCCCCATTGCCTTCAATGGGCGCGGAGAGAGGGGGGCGCTTTTTGGCTCGTGGCGCGGGCACCGTTGCGCCAAAGCGTCAAGTGTCACACCTCCCCGTGCTCGGGGCGGCCCCTTGGAGCTAACTGGCTGGGTCTGGAGGGGCTGCGAGGCCGCCCAGGAGAACGGGTCCAAACCGCGTTCCGATCGGACGAGAATTGAGGGCGGGACACAGTTCCGCGGTTCACTTTCCGCCCGGGCAAAGGGCCTATAACTTGCGGCGGGAGGGCTTAAGAGTGGGCCCCCGCGAGTCGGGTGGAGAGCCGGGTGTGGAGAGGAGTAGCGGAGGTTCCCAGTCAGAGTGGGAGTGGAGGTTCCTGGGCAGAGTGGGAGTGAATGTGCCCTGGCTGAGTGGAGTGAATGTGCCCAGGCTGAGTGGAGTGGAGGTGCCCAGGCTGAGTAGAGTGCAGGCACCCAGGCAGAGTGGGATTGGAAGTGCCCAGGCTGAGTGGAGTGAATGTGCCCAGGCTGAGTGGAGTGGAGGTGCCCAGGCCGAGTGGAGTGAAGGTTCCCAGGCAGAGTGGGACTGGAAGTGCCCAGGCTGAGTGGAGTGAATGTGCCCAGGCTGAGTGGAGTGGAGGTGCCCAGGCTGAGTGGAGTTGGGGTTCCCTGGCAGAGTGGGACTGGAAGTGCCAAGGCTGAGTGGAGTGAATGTGCCCAGGCTGAGTGGAGTGCAGGTTCCCAGGCAGAGTGGGACTGAAAGTGCCCAGGCTGAGTGGAGTGAATGTGCCCAGGCAGAGTGGAGTGAATGTGCCCAGGCTGAGTGGAGTGAATGTGCCCAGGCTGAGTGGAGAGAATGTGCCCAGGCTGAGTGGATTGGAGGTGCCCAGGCTTAGTGGAGTGCAGGTTCCCAGGCAGAGTGGGACTGGAAGTGCCCAGGCTGAGTGGAGTGAATGTGCCCAGGCTGAGTGGAGTGAATGTTCCCAGGCTGAATGGGAGTCAATGTGCCTAGACAGAGTGGAGTGAATGTGCCCAGGCTGAGTGGAGTGGAGGTGCCCAGGCTGAGTGGAGTTGGGGTTCCCAGGCAGAGAGGGACTGGAAGTGCCCTGGCTGAGTGGAGTGAATGTGCCCAGGCTGAGTGGAGTGAATGTGCCCAGGCAGAGTGGAGTGAATGTGCCCAGGCAGAATGGAGTGGAGGTGCCCAGGCTGAGAGGAGTGCAGGTTCCCCGGCAGAGTGGGACTGGAAGTGCCCAGGCTGAGTGGAGTGAATGTGCCCAGGCTGAATGGAGTGGAGGTGCCCAGGCTGAGTGGAGTGCAGGTTCCCAGGCAGAGTGGGATTGGAAGTGCCCAGGCTGAGTGGAGTGAATGTACCCAGGCTGAGTGGAATGGAGGTGCCCAGGCTGAGTGGAGTGCAGGTTCCCAGGCAGAGTGGGATTGGAAGTGCCCAGGCTGAGTGGAGTGAATGTGCCCAGGCTGAGTGGAGTGGAGGTGCCCAGGCTGAGTGGAGTTGGGGTTCCCAGGCAGAGAGGGACTGGAAGTGCCCTGGCTGAGTGGAGTGAATGTGCCCAGGCTGCGTGGAGTGGAGGTTCCCAGGCTGAGTGGAGTGCAGGTTCCCAGCAGAGTGGGATTGGAAGTACCCAGGCTGAGTGGAGTGGAGGTGCCCAGGCTGAGTGGAGTGCAGGTTCCCAGGCAGAGTGGGATTGGAAGTGCCCAGGCTGAGTGGAGTGAATGTGCCCAGGCTAAGTGGAGTGGAGGTGCCCAGGCTGCGTGGAGTGGAGGTTCCCAGGCCTAGTGGAGTGCAGGTTCCCAGCAGAGTGGGATTGGAAGTACCCAGGCTGAGTGGAGTGGAGGTGCCCAGGCTGAGTGGAGTGCAGGTTCCCAGGCAGAGTAGGATTGGAAGTGCCCAGGCTGAGTGGAGTGAATTTGCCCAGGCTGAGTGGAGTGGAGGTGCCCAGGCTGAGTGGAGTTGGGGTTCCCTGGCAGAGTGGGACTGGAAGTGCCAAGGCTGAGTGGAGTGAATGTACCCAGGCTGAGTGGAGTGGAGGTGCCCAGGCTGAGTGGAGTGCTGGTTCCCAGGCAGAGTGGGATTGGAAGTTCCCAGGCTGAGTGGAGTGAATGTCCCCAGGCTGAGTGGATTGCATGTGCCCAGGCTGAGTGGAGTGCAGGTTCCCTGGCAGAGTGGGATTGGAAGTGCCCAGGCTGAGTGGAGTGAATGTGCCCAGGCTGACTGGAGTGGAGGTGCCCAGGCCGAGTGGAGTGCAGGTTCCCAGGCAGAGTGTGACTGGAAGTGCCCAGGCGGAGTGGAGTGAATGTGCCCAGGCTGAATGGGAGTCAATGTGCCTAGACAGAGTGGAGTGAATGTGCCCGGCCGCCGGAGCCCGAAACGTGCGTTTCCCCATTGCCTTGAATGGGCGCGGAGAGATGGGGGCGCTTTTTGGCTCGTGGCGCGGGCACCGTTGCGCCAAAGCGTCAAGTGTCACACCTCCCCGTGCTCGGGGCGGCCCCTTGGAGCTAACTGGCTGGGTCTGGAGGGGCTGCGATGCCGCCCAGGAGAACGGGTCCAAACCGCGTTCCGATCGGACGAGAATTGAGGGCGGGACACAGTTCCGCGGTTCACTTTCCGCCCGGGCAAAGGGCCTATAACTTGCGGCGGGAGGGCTTAAGAGTGGGCCCCCGCGAGTCGGGTGGAGAGCCGGGTGTGGAGAGGAGTAGCGGAGGTTCCCAGTCAGAGTGGGAGTGGAGGTTCCTGGGCAGAGTGGGACTGGAAGTGCCCAGGCTGAGTGGAGTGAATGTGCCCTGGCTGAGTGGAGTGAATGTGGCCAGGCTGAGTGGAGTGGAGGTGCCCAGGCTGAGTAGAGTGCAGGCACCCAGGCAGAGTGGGATTGGAAGTGCCCAGGCTGAGTGGAGTGAATGTGCCCAGGCTGAGTGGAGTGGAGGTGCCCAGGCTGAGTGGAGTTGGGGTTCCCTGGCAGAGTGGGACTGGAAGTGCCAAGGCTGAGTGGAGTGAATGTGCCCAGGCTGAGTGGAGTGGAGGTGCCCAGGCCGAGTGGAGTGCAGGTTCCAAGGCAGAGTGGGACTGAAAGTGCCCAGGCTGAGTGGAGTGAATGTGCCCCAGGCTGATTGGAGTGGAGGTGCCCAGGCTGAATGGAGTTGGGGTTCCCTGGCAGAGTGGGACTGGAAGTGCCAACGGTGAGTGGAGTGAATGTGCCCAGGCTGAGTGGAGTGGAGGTGCCCAGGCTGAGTGGAGTTGGGGTTCCCTGGCAGAGTGGGACAGGAAGTGCCAACGCTGAGTGGAGTGAATGTGCCCAGGCTGAGTGGAGTGGAGGTGCCCAGGCTGAGTGGAGTGCTGGTTCCCAGGCAGAGTGGGATTGGAAGTGCCCAGGCTGAGTGGAGTAATGTACCCAGGCTGAGTGGAGTGCAGGTGCCCAGGCTGAGAGGAGTGCAGGTTCCCAGGCAGAGTGGGATTGGAAGTCCCCAGGCTGAGTGGAGTGAATGTGCCCAGGCTGAGTGGAGTGGAGGTGCCCAGGCCGAGTGGAGTGCAGGTTCCCAGGCAGAGTGGGACTGGAAGTGCCCAGGCGGAGTGGAGTGAATGTGCCCAGGCTGAATGGAGTGGAGGTGCCCAGGCTGAGTGGAGTGCAGGTTCCCAGGCAGAGTGGGATTGGAAGTGCCCAGGCTGAGTGGAGTGAATGTGCCAAGGCTGAGTGGAGTGGAGGTGCCCAGGCTGAGTGGAGTGAATGTGCCCAGGCTGACTGGAGAGAATGTGCCCAGGCTGAGTGGATTGGAGGTGCCCAGGCTGAGTGGAGTGCAGGTTCCCAGGCAGAGTGGGACTGGAAGTGCCCAGGCTGAGTGGAGTGAATGTGCCCAGGCTGAGTGGAGTGAATGTTCCCAGGCTGAATGGGAGTCAATGTGCCTAGTCAGAGTGGAGTGAATGTGCCCAGGCTGAGTGGAGTGCAGGTTCCCAGGCAGAGTGGGATTGGAAGTGCCTAGGCTGAGTGGAGTGAATGTGCCCAGGCTGAGTGGAGTGGAGGTGCCCAGGCCGAGTGGAGTGCAGGTTCCCAGCAGAATGGGATTGGAAGTACCCAGGCTGAGTGGAGTGGAGGTGCCCAGGCTGAGTGGAGTGCTGGTTCCCAGGCAGAGTGGGATTGGAAGTTCCCAGGCTGAGTGGAGTGAATGTCCCCAGGCTGAGTGGATTGCATGTGCCCAGGCTGAGTGGAGTGCAGGTTCCCAGGCAGAGTGGGATTGGAAGTGCCAAGGCTGAGTGGAGTGAATGTGCCCAGGCTGAGTGGAGTGGAGGTGCCCAGGCTGAGTGGAGTTGGGGTTCCCTGGCAGAGTGGGATTGGAAGTGCCCAGGCTGAGTGGAGTGAATGTGCCCAGGCTGAGTGGAGTGGAGGTGCCCAGGCTGAGTGGAGTTGGGGTTCCCTGGCAGAGTGGGACTGGAAGTGCCAAGGCTGAGTGGAGTGAAGGTACCCAGGCTGAGTGGAGTGGAGGTGCCCAGGCTGAGTGGAGTGCAGGTTCCCAGCAGAGTGGGACTGGAAGTGCCCAGGCTGAGTGGAGTGAATGTGCCCAGGCTGAATGGAGTGGAGGTGCCCAGGCTGAGTGGAGGTGCCCAGGCTGAGTGGAGTGCAGGTTCCCAGGCAGAGTGGGATTGGAAGTGCCCAGGCTGAGTGGAGTGAATGTACCCAGGCTGAGTGGAGTGGAGGGGCCCAGGCTGAGTCGAGTGCAGGTTCCCAGGCAGAGTGGGATTGGAAGTGCCCAGGCTGAGTGGAGTGAATGTGCCCAGGCTGAGTGGAGTGGAGGTGCCCAGGCTGAGTAGAGTTGGGGTTCCCTGACAGAGTGGGACTGGAAGTGCCAACGGTGAGTGGAGTGAATGTGCCCAGGCTGAGTGGAGTGGAGGTGCCCAGGCTGAGTGGAGTTGGGGTTCCCTGGCAGAGTGGGACTGGAAGTGCCAACGCTGAGTGGAGTGAATGTGCCCAGGCTGAGTGGAGTGGAGGTGCCCAGGCTGAGTGGAGTGCAGGTTCCCAGGCAGAGTGGGATTGGAAGTGCCCAGGCTGAGTGGAGTAATGTACCCAGGCTGAGTGGAGTGCAGGTGCCCAGGCTGAGTGGAGTGCAGGTTCCCAGGCAGAGTGGGATTGGAAGTGCCCAGGCTGAGTGGAGTGAATGTGCCCAGGCTGAGTGGAGTGGAGGTGCCCAGGCCGAGTGGAGTGCAGGTTCCCAGGCAGAGTGGGACTGGAAGTGCCCAGGCGGAGTGGAGTGAATGTGCCCAGGCTGAATGGGATTCAATGTGCCTAGACAGAGTGGAGTGAATCTGCCCGGCCGCCGGAGCCCGAAACGTGCGTTTCCCCATTGCCTTGAATGGGCGCGGAGAGAGGGGGGCGCTTTTTGGCTCGTGGCGCGGGCACCGTTGCGCCAAAGCGTCAAGTGTCACACCTCCCCGTGCTCGGGGCGGCCCCTTGGAGCTAACTAACGGGTTTTGGAGGGGCTGCGAGGCCGCCCAGGAGTACGGGTCCAAACCGCGTTCCGATCGGACGAGAATTGAGGGCGGGACACAGTTCCGCGGTTCACTTTCCGCCCGGGCAAAGGGCCTATAACTTGCGGCGGGAGGGCTTAAGAGTGGGCCCCCGAGAGTCGGGTGGAGAGCCGGGTGTGGAGAGGAGTAGCGGAGGTTCCCAGTCAGAGTGGGAGTGGAGGTTCCTGGGCAGAGTGGGACTGGAAGTGCCCAGGCTGAGTGGAGTAAATGTGCCCTGGCTGAGTGGAGTGAATGTGCCCAGGCTGAGTGGAGTGGAGGTGCCCAGGCCGAGTGGAGTGCAGGTTCCCAGGCATAGTGGGACTGAAGGGGCCAGGCTGAGTGGAGTGAATGTGCCCAGGCTGAGTGGAGTGGAGGTGCCCAGGCTGAGTGGAGTGAATGTTCCCAGGCTGAATGGGAGTCAATGTGCCTAGTCAGAGTGGAGTGAATGTGCCCAGGCTGAGTGGAGTGGAGGTGCCCAGGCTGAGTGGAGTTGGGGTTCCCAGGCAGAGAGGGACTGGAAGTGCCCTGGCTGAGTGGAGTGAATGTGCCCAGGCTGCGTGGAGTGGAGGTTCCCAGGCTGAGTGGAGTGCAGGTTCCAGGCAGAGTGGGATTGGAAGTACCCAGGCTGAGTGGAGTGGAGGTGCCCAGGCTGAGTGGAGTGCAGGTTCCCCGGCAGAGTGGGATTGGAAGTGCCCAGGCTGAGTGGAGTGAATGTGCCCAGGCTGAGTGGAGTGGAGGTGCCCAGGCTGAGTGGAGTTGGTGTTCCCTGGCAGAGTGGGACTGGAAGTGCCAAGGCTGAGTGGAGTGAATGTACCCAGGCTGAGTGGAGTGGAGGTGCCCAGGCTGAGTGGAGTGCTGGTTCCCAGGGAGAGTGGGATTGGAAGTTCCCAGGCTGAGTGGAGTGAATGTCCCCAGGCTGAGTGGAGTGAATGTGCCCAGGCAGAGTGGAGTGAATGTGCCGAGGCTGAGTGGAGTGGAGGTGCCCAGGTTGAGTGGAGTGCAGGTTCCCAGGCAGAGTGGGATTGGAAGTGCCCAGGCTGAGTGCAGTGAATGTGCCCAGGCTGAGTGGAGTGGAGGTGCCAGACTGAGTGGAGTTGGGGTACCCTGACAGAGTGGGACTGGAAGTGCCAAGGCTGAGTGGAGTGAATGTACCCAGGCTGAGTGGAGTGCTGGTTCCCAGGCAGAGTGGGATTGGAAGGGCCCAGGCTGAGTGGAGTAATGTACCCAGGCTGAGTGGAGTGCAGGTGCCCAGGCTGAGAGGAGTGCAGGTTCCCAGGCAGAGTGGGATTGGAAGTGCCCAGGCTGAGTGGAGTGAATGTCCCCAGGCTGAGTGGATTGCATGTGCCCAGGCTGAGTGGAGTGCAGGTTCCCAGGCAGAGTGGGACTGGAAGTGCCCAGGCGGAGTGGAGTGAATGTGCCCAGGCTGAATGGGAGTCAATGTGCCTAGACAGAGTGGAGTGAATGTGCCCAGCCGCCGGAGCCCGAAACGTGCGTTTCCCCATTGCCTTCAATGGGCGCGGAGAGAGGGGGGCGCTTTTTGGCTCGTGGCGCGGGCACCGTTGCGCCAAAGCGTCAAGTGTCACACCTCCCCGTGCTCGGGGCGGCCCCTTGGAGCTAACTGGCTGGGTCTGGAGGGGCTGCGAGGCCGCCCAGGAGAACGGGTCCAAACCGCGTTCCGATCGGACGAGAATTGAGGGCGGGACACAGTTCCGCGGTTCACTTTCCGCCCGGGCAAAGGGCCTATAACTTGCGGCGGGAGGGCTTAAGAGTGGGCCCCCGCGAGTCGGGTGGAGAGCCGGGTGTGGAGAGGAGTAGCGGAGGTTCCCAGTCAGAGTGGGAGTGGAGGTTCCTGGGCAGAGTGGGAGTGAATGTGCCCTGGCTGAGTGGAGTGAATGTGCCCAGGCTGAGTGGAGTGGAGGTGCCCAGGCTGAGTAGAGTGCAGGCACCCAGGCAGAGTGGGATTGGAAGTGCCCAGGCTGAGTGGAGTGAATGTGCCCAGGCTGAGTGGAGTGGAGGTGCCCAGGCCGAGTGGAGTGAAGGTTCCCAGGCAGAGTGGGACTGGAAGTGCCCAGGCTGAGTGGAGTGAATGTGCCCAGGCTGAGTGGAGTGGAGGTGCCCAGGCTGAGTGGAGTTGGGGTTCCCTGGCAGAGTGGGACTGGAAGTGCCAAGGCTGAGTGGAGTGAATGTGCCCAGGCTGAGTGGAGTGCAGGTTCCCAGGCAGAGTGGGACTGAAAGTGCCCAGGCTGAGTGGAGTGAATGTGCCCAGGCAGAGTGGAGTGAATGTGCCCAGGCTGAGTGGAGTGAATGTGCCCAGGCTGAGTGGAGAGAATGTGCCCAGGCTGAGTGGATTGGAGGTGCCCAGGCTGAGTGGAGTGCAGGTTCCCAGGCAGAGTGGGACTGGAAGTGCCCAGGCTGAGTGGAGTGAATGTGCCCAGGCTGAGTGGAGTGAATGTTCCCAGGCTGAATGGGAGTCAATGTGCCTAGACAGAGTGGAGTGAATGTGCCCAGGCTGAGTGGAGTGGAGGTGCCCAGGCTGAGTGGAGTTGGGGTTCCCAGGCAGAGAGGGACTGGAAGTGCCCTGGCTGAGTGGAGTGAATGTGCCCAGGCTGAGTGGAGTGAATGTGCCCAGGCAGAGTGGAGTGAATGTGCCCAGGCAGAATGGAGTGGAGGTGCCCAGGCTGAGAGGAGTGCAGGTTCCCAGGCAGAGTGGGACTGGAAGTGCCCAGGCTGAGTGGAGTGAATGTGCCCAGGCTGAATGGAGTGGAGGTGCCCAGGCTGAGTGGAGTGCAGGTTCCCAGGCAGAGTGGGATTGGAAGTGCCCAGGCTGAGTGGAGTGAATGTACCCAGGCTGAGTGGAGTGGAGGTGCCCAGGCTGAGTGGAGTGCAGGTTCCCAGGCAGAGTGGGATTGGAAGTGCCCAGGCTGAGTGGAGTGAATGTGCCCAGGCTGAGTGGAGTGGAGGTGCCCAGGCTGAGTGGAGTTGGGGTTCCCAGGCAGAGAGGGACTGGAAGTGCCCTGGCTGAGTGGAGTGAATGTGCCCAGGCTGCGTGGAGTGGAGGTTCCCAGGCTGAGTGGAGTGCAGGTTCCCAGCAGAGTGGGATTGGAAGTACCCAGGCTGAGTGGAGTGGAGGTGCCCAGGCTGAGTGGAGTGCAGGTTCCCAGGCAGAGTGGGATTGGAAGTGCCCAGGCTGAGTGGAGTGAATGTGCCCAGGCTAAGTGGAGTGGAGGTGCCCAGGCTGCGTGGAGTGGAGGTTCCCAGGCCTAGTGGAGTGCAGGTTCCCAGCAGAGTGGGATTGGAAGTACCCAGGCTGAGTGGAGTGGAGGTGCCCAGGCTGAGTGGAGTGCAGGTTCCCAGGCAGAGTAGGATTGGAAGTGCCCAGGCTGAGTGGAGTGAATTTGCCCAGGCTGAGTGGAGTGGAGGTGCCCAGGCTGAGTGGAGTTGGGGTTCCCTGGCAGAGTGGGACTGGAAGTGCCAAGGCTGAGTGGAGTGAATGTACCCAGGCTGAGTGGAGTGGAGGTGCCCAGGCTGAGTGGAGTGCTGGTTCCCAGGCAGAGTGGGATTGGAAGTTCCCAGGCTGAGTGGAGTGAATGTCCCCAGGCTGAGTGGATTGCATGTGCCCAGGCTGAGTGGAGTGCAGGTTCCCTGGCAGAGTGGGATTGGAAGTGCCCAGGCTGAGTGGAGTGAATGTGCCCAGGCTGACTGGAGTGGAGGTGCCCAGGCCGAGTGGAGTGCAGGTTCCCAGGCAGAGTGTGACTGGAAGTGCCCAGGCGGAGTGGAGTGAATGTGCCCAGGCTGAATGGGAGTCAATGTGCCTAGACAGAGTGGAGTGAATGTGCCCGGCCGCCGGAGCCCGAAACGTGCGTTTCCCCATTGCCTTGAATGGGCGCGGAGAGAGGGGGGCGCTTTTTGGCTCGTGGCGCGGGCACCGTTGCGCCAAAGCGTCAAGTGTCACACCTCCCCGTGCTCGGGGCGGCCCCTTGGAGCTAACTGGCTGGGTCTGGAGGGGCTGCGATGCCGCCCAGGAGAACGGGTCCAAACCGCGTTCCGATCGGACGAGAATTGAGGGCGGGACACAGTTCCGCGGTTCACTTTCCGCCCGGGCAAAGGGCCTATAACTTGCGGCGGGAGGGCTTAAGAGTGGGCCCCCGCGAGTCGGGTGGAGAGCCGGGTGTGGAGAGGAGTAGCGGAGGTTCCCAGTCAGAGTGGGAGTGGAGGTTCCTGGGCAGAGTGGGACTGGAAGTGCCCAGGCTGAGTGGAGTGAATGTGCCCTGGCTGAGTGGAGTGAATGTGGCCAGGCTGAGTGGAGTGGAGGTGCCCAGGCTGAGTAGAGTGCAGGCACCCAGGCAGAGTGGGATTGGAAGTGCCCAGGCTGAGTGGAGTGAATGTGCCCAGGCTGAGTGGAGTGGAGGTGCCCAGGCTGAGTGGAGTTGGGGTTCCCTGGCAGAGTGGGACTGGAAGTGCCAAGGCTGAGTGGAGTGAATGTGCCCAGGCTGAGTGGAGTGGAGGTGCCCAGGCCGAGTGGAGTGCAGGTTCCAAGGCAGAGTGGGACTGAAAGTGCCCAGGCTGAGTGGAGTGAATGTGCCCCAGGCTGATTGGAGTGGAGGTGCCCAGGCTGAATGGAGTTGGGGTTCCCTGGCAGAGTGGGACTGGAAGTGCCAACGGTGAGTGGAGTGAATGTGCCCAGGCTGAGTGGAGTGGAGGTGCCCAGGCTGAGTGGAGTTGGGGTTCCCTGGCAGAGTGGGACAGGAAGTGCCAACGCTGAGTGGAGTGAATGTGCCCAGGCTGAGTGGAGTGGAGGTGCCCAGGCTGAGTGGAGTGCTGGTTCCCAGGCAGAGTGGGATTGGAAGTGCCCAGGCTGAGTGGAGTAATGTACCCAGGCTGAGTGGAGTGCAGGTGCCCAGGCTGAGAGGAGTGCAGGTTCCCAGGCAGAGTGGGATTGGAAGTCCCCAGGCTGAGTGGAGTGAATATGCCCAGGCTGAGTGGAGTGGAGGTGCCCAGGCTGAGTGGAGTGCTGGTTCCCAGGCAGAGTGGGATTGGAAGTGCCCAGGCTGAGTGGAGTAATGTACCCAGGCTGAGTGGAGTGCAGGTGCCCAGGCTGAGAGGAGTGCAGGTTCCCAGGCAGATTGGGATTGGAAGTCCCCAGGCTGAGTGGAGTGAATGTGCCCAGGCTGAGTGGAGTGGAGGTGCCCAGGCCGAGTGGAGTGCAGGTTCCCAGGCAGAGTGGGACTGGAAGTGCCCAGGCGGAGTGGAGTGAATGTGCCCAGGCTGAATGGAGTGGAGGTGCCCAGGCTGAGTGGAGTGCAGGTTCCCAGGCAGAGTGGGATTGGAAGTGCCCAGGCTGAGTGGAGTGAATGTGCCAAGGCTGAGTGGAGTGGAGGTGCCCAGGCTGAGTGGAGTGAATGTGCCCAGGCTGACTGGAGAGAATGTGCCCAGGCTGAGTGGATTGGAGGTGCCCAGGCTGAGTGGAGTGCAGGTTCCCAGGCAGAGTGGGACTGGAAGTGCCCAGGCTGAGTGGAGTGAATGTGCCCAGGCTGAGTGGAGTGAATGTTCCCAGGCTGAATGGGAGTCAATGTGCCTAGTCAGAGTGGAGTGAATGTGCCCAGGCTGAGTGGAGTGGAGGTGCCCAGGCTGAGTGGAGTTGGGGTTCCAAGGCAGAGAGGGACTGGAAGTGCCCTGGCTGAGTGGAGTGAATGTGCCCAGGCTGCGTGGAGTGGAGGTTCCCAGGCTGAGTGGAGTGGAGGTTCCAGGCACAGTGGGATTGGAAGTACCCAGGCTGAGTGGAGTGGAGGTGCCCAGGCTGAGTGGAGTGCAGGTTCCCCGGCAGAGTGGGATTGGAAGTGCCCAGGCTGAGTGGAGTGAATGTGCCCAGGCTGAGTGGAGTGGAGGTGCCCAGGCTGAGTGGAGTTGGGGTTCCCTGGCAGAGTGGGACTGGAAGTGCCAAGGCTGAGTGGAGTGAATGTACCCAGGCTGAGTGGAGTGGAGGTGCCCAGGCTGAGTGGAGTGCTGGTTCCCAGGGAGAGTGGGATTGGAAGTTCCCAGGCTGAGTGGAGTGAATGTCCCCAGGCTGAGTGGAGTGAATGTGCCCAGGCAGAGTGGAGTGAATGTGCCGAGGCTGAGTGGAGTGGAGGTGCCCAGGCTGAGTGGAGTGCAGGTTCCCAGGCAGAGTGGGATTGGAAGTGCCCAGGCTGAGTGCAGTGAATGTGCCCAGGCTGAGTGGAGTGGAGGTGCCAGGCTGAGTGGAGTTGGGGTACCCTGGCAGAGTGGGACTGGAAGTGCCAAGGCTGAGTGGAGTGAATGTACCCAGGCTGAGTGGAGTGGAGGTGCCCAGGCTGAGTGGAGTGCAGGTTCCCATCAGAGTGGGACTGGAAGTGCCCAGGCTGAGTGCAGTGAATGTGCCCAGGCTGCGTGGAGTGGAGGTTCCCAGGCTGAGTGGAGTGCAGGTTCCCAGCAGAGTGGGACTGGAAGTGCCAACGCTGAGTGGAGTGGAGGTGCCCAGGCTGAGTGGAGTGCTGGTTCCCAGGCAGAGTGGGATTGGAAGTGCCCAGGCTGAGTGGAGTAATGTACCCAGGCTGAGTGGAGTGCAGGTGCCCAGGCTGAGAGGAGTGCAGGTTCCCAGGCAGAGTGGGATTGGAAGTCCCCAGGCTGAGTGGAGTGAATGTGCCCAGGCTGAGTGGAGTGGAGGTGCCCAGGCCGAGTGGAGTGCAGGTTCCCAGGCAGAGTGGGACTGGAAGTGCCCAGGCGGAGTGGAGTGAATGTGCCCAGGCTGAATGGAGTGGAGGTGCACAGGCTGAGTGGAGTGCAGGTTCCCAGGCAGAGTGGGATTGGAAGTGCCCAGGCTGAGTGGAGTGAATGTGCCAAGGCTGAGTGGAGTGGAGGTGCCCAGGCTGAGTGGAGTGAATGTGCCCAGGCTGACTGGAGAGAATGTGCCCAGGCTGAGTGGATTGGAGGTGCCCAGGCTGAGTGGAGTGCAGGTTCCCAGGCAGAGTGGGACTGGAAGTGCCCAGGCTGAGTGGAGTGAATGTGCCCAGGCTGAGTGGAGTGAATGTTCCCAGGCTGAATGGGAGTCAATGTGCCTAGTCAGAGTGGAGTGAATGTGCCCAGGCTGAGTGGAGTGGAGGTGCCCAGGCTGAGTGGAGTTGGGGTTCCCAGGCAGAGAGGGACTGGAAGTGCCCTGGCTGAGTGGATTGAATGTGCCCAGGCTGCGTGGAGTGGAGGTGCCCAGGCTGAGTGGAGTGCAGGTTCCCAGGCAGAGTGGGACTGGAAGTGCCCAGGCTGAGTGGAGTGAATGTGCTCAGGCTGAATGGAGTGGAGGTGCCCAGGCTGAGTGGAGTGCAGGTTCCCAGGCAGAGTGGGATTGGAAGTGCCCAGGCTGAGTGGAGTGAATGTACCCAGGCTGAGTGGAGTGGAGGTGCCCAGGCTGAGTGGAGTGCAGGTTCCCAGGCAGAGTGGGATTGGAAGTGCCCAGGCTGAGTGGAGTGAATGTGCCCAGGCTGAGTGGAGTGGAGGTGCCCAGGCTGAGTGGAGTTGGGGTTCCCAGGCAGAGAGGGACTGGAAGTGCCCTGGCTGAGTGGAGTGAATGTGCCCAGGCTGCGTGGAGTGGAGGTTCCCAGGTTGAGTGGAGTGCAGGTTCCAAGCAGAGTGGGATTGGAAGTACCCAGGCTGAGTGGAGTG
Organism: Conger conger; assembly: GCF_963514075.1. Lineage (NCBI taxonomy): Eukaryota > Metazoa > Chordata > Actinopteri > Anguilliformes > Congridae > Conger > Conger conger. Next base: position 969,539 of record NW_026890546.1, read on the forward strand.
GAGGTGCCCAGGCTGAGTGGAGTGCAGGTTCCCAGGCAGAGTGGGATTGGAAGTGCCCAGGCTGAGTGGAGTGAATGTGCCCAGGCTGAGTGGAGTGGAGGTGCCCAGGCTGAGTGGAGTTGGGGTTCCCTGGCAGAGTGGGACTGGAAGTGCCAAGGCTGAGTGGAGTGAATGTACCCAGGCTGAGTGGAGTGGAGGTGCCCAGGCTGAGTGGAGTGCTGGTTCCCAGGCAGAGTGGGATTGGAAGTTCCCAGGCTGAGTGGAGTGAATGTCCCCAGGCTGAGTGGATTGCATGTGCCCAGGCTGAGTGGAGTGCAGGTTCCCTGGCAGAGTGGGATTGGAAGTTCCCAGGCTGAGTGGAGTGAATGTGCCCAGGCTGACTGGAGTGGAGGTGCCCAGGCCGAGTGGAGTGCAGGTTCCCAGGCAGAGTGGGACTGGAAGTGCCCAGGCGGAGTGGAGTGAATGTGCCCAGGCTGAATGGGAGTCAATGTGCCTAGACAGAGTGGAGTGAATGTGCCCGGCCGCCGGAGCCCGAAACGTGCGTTTCCCCATTGCCTTGAATGGGCGCGGAGAGAGGGGGGCGCTTTTTGGCTCGTGGCGCGGGCACCGTTGCGCCAAAGCGTCAAGTGTCACACCTCCCCGTGCTCGGGGCGGCCCCTTGGAGCTAACTGGCTGGGTCTGGAGGGGCTGCGAGGCCGCCCAGGAGAACGGGTCCAAACCGCGTTCCGATCGGACGAGAATTGAGGGCGGGACACAGTTCCGCGGTTCACTTTCCGCCCGGGCAAAGGGCCTATAACTTGCGGCGGGAGGGCTTAAGAGAGGGCCCCCGCGAGTCGGGTGGAGAGCCGGGTGTGGAGAGGAGTAGCGGAGGTTCCCAGTCAGAGTGGGAGTGGAGGTTCCTGGGCAGAGTGGGACTGGAAGTGCCCAGGCTGAGTGGAGTGAATGTGCCCAGGCTGAATGGAGTGGAGGTGCCCAGGCTGAGTGGAGTGGAGGTGCCCAGGCTGAGTAGAGTGCAGGCACCCAGGCAGAGTGGGATTGGAAGTGCCCAGGCTGAGTGGAGTGAATGTGCCCAGGCTGAGTGGAGTGGAGGTGCCCAGGCTGAGTGGAGTTGGGGTTCCCTGGCAGAGTGGGACTGGAAGTGCCAAGGCTGAGTGGAGTGAATGTGCCCAGGCTGAGTGGAGTGGAGGTGCCCAGGCCGAGTGGAGTGCAGGTTCCCAGGCAGAGTGGGACTGAAAGTGCCCAGGCTGAGTGGAGTGAATGTGCCCCAGGCTGATTGGAGTGGAGGTGCCCAGGCTGAATGGAGTTGGGGTTCCCTGGCAGAGTGGGACTGGAAGTGCCAACGGTGAGTGGAGTGAATGTGCCCAGGCTGAGTGGAGTGGAGGTGCCCAGGCTGAGTGGAGTTGGGGTTCCCTGGCAGAGTGGGACAGGAAGTGCCAACGCTGAGTGGAGTGAATGTGCCCAGGCTGAGTGGAGTGGAGGTGCCCAGGCTGAGTGGAGTGCTGGTTCCCAGGCAGAGTGGGATTGGAAGTGCCCAGGCTGAGTGGAGTAATGTACCCAGGCTGAGTGGAGTGCAGGTGCCCAGGCTGAGAGGAGTGCAGGTTCCCAGGCAGAGTGGGATTGGAAGTCCCCAAGGCTGAGTGGAGTGAATGTGCCCAGGCTGAGTGGAGTGGAGGTGCCCAGGCCGAGTGGAGTGCAGGTTCCCAGGCAGAGTGGGACTGGAAGTGCCCAGGCGGAGTGGAGTGAATGTGCCCAGGCTGAATGGAGTGGAGGTGCCCAGGCTGAGTGGAGTGCAGGTTCCCAGGCAGAGTGGGATTGGAAGTGCCCAGGCTGAGTGGAGTGAATGTGCCAAGGCTGAGTGGAGTGGAGGTGCCCAGGCTGAGTGGAGTGAATGTGCCCAGGCTGACTGGAGAGAATGTGCCCAGGCTGAGTGGATTGGAGGTGCCCAGGCTGAGTGGAGTGCAGGTTCCCAGGCAGAGTGGGACTGGAAGTGCCCAGGCTGAGTGGAGTGAATGTGCCCAGGCTGAGTGGAGTGAATGTTCCCAGGCTGAATGGGAGTCAATGTGCCTAGTCAGAGTGGAGTGAATGTGCCCAGGCTGAGTGGAGTGGAGGTGCCCAGGCTGAGTGGAGTTGGGGTTCCCAGGCAGAGAGGGACTGGAAGTGCCCTGGCTGAGTGGAGTGAATGTGCCCAGGCTGCGTGGAGTGGAGGTTCCCAGGCTGAGTGGAGTGCAGGTTCCAGGCACAGTGGGATTGGAAGTACCCAGGCTGAGTGGAGTGGAGGTGCCCAGGCTGAGTGGAGTGCAGGTTCCCCGGCAGAGTGGGATTGGAAGTGCCCAGGCTGAGTGGAGTGAATGTGCCCAGGCTGAGTGGAGTGGAGGTGCCCAGGCTGAGTGGAGTTGGGGTTCCCTGGCAGAGTGGGACTGGAAGTGCCAAGGCTGAGTGGAGTGAATGTACCCAGGCTGAGTGGAGTGGAGGTGCTCAGGCTGAGTGGAGTGCTGGTTCCCAGGGAGAGTGGGATTGGAAGTTCCCAGGCTGAGTGGAGTGAATGTCCCCAGGCTGAGTGGAGTGAATGTGCCCAGGCAGAGTGGAGTGAATGTGCCGAGGCTGAGTGGAGTGGAGGTGCCCAGGCTGAGTGGAGTGCAGGTTCCCAGGCAGAGTGGGATTGGAAGTGCCCAGGCTGAGTGCAGTGAATGTGCCCAGGCTGAGTGGAGTGGAGGTGCCAGGCTGAGTGGAGTTGGGGTACCCTGGCAGAGTGGGACTGGAAGTGCCAAGGCTGAGTGGAGTGAATGTACCCAGGCTGAGTGGAGTGGAGGTGCCCAGGCTGAGTGGAGTGCAGGTTCCCATCAGAGTGGGACTGGAAGTGCCCAGGCTGAGTGCAGTGAATGTGCCCAGGCTGCGTGGAGTGGAGGTTCCCAGGCTGAGTGGAGTGCAGGTTCCCAGCAGAGTGGGACTGGAAGTGCCAACGCTGAGTGGAGTGGAGGTGCCCAGGCTGAGTGGAGTGCTGGTTCCCAGGCAGAGTGGGATTGGAAGTGCCCAGGCTGAGTGGAGTAATGTACCCAGGCTGAGTGGAGTGCAGGTGCCCAGGCTGAGAGGAGTGCAGGTTCCCAGGCAGAGTGGGATTGGAAGTGTCCAGGCTGCGTGGAGTGAATGTCCCCAGGCTGAGTGGATTGCATGTGCCCAGGCTGAGTGGAGTGCAGGTTCCCAGGCAGAGTGGGACTGGAAGTGCCCAGGCGGAGTGGAGTGAATGTGCCCAGGCTGAATGGGAGTCAATGTGCCTAGACAGAGTGGAGTGAATGTGCCCGGCCGCCGGAGCCCGAAACGTGCGTTTCCCCATTGCCTTGAATGGGCGCGGAGAGAGGGGGGCGCTTTATGGCTCGTGGCGCGGGCCACCGTTGCGCCAAAGCGTCAAGTGTCACACCTCCCCGTGCTCGGGGCGGCCCCTTGGAGCTAACTGGCTGGGTCTGGAGGGGCTGCGAGGCCGCCCAGGAGAACGGGTCCAAACCGCGTTCCGATCGGACGAGAATTGAGGGCGGGACACAGTTCCGCGGTTCACTTTCCGCCCGGGCAAAGGGCCTATAACTTGCGGCGGGAGGGCTTAAGAGTGGGCCCCCGCGAGTCGGGTGGAGAGCCGGGTGTGGAGAGGAGTAGCGGAGGTTCCCAGTCAGAGTGGGAGTGGAGGTTCCTGGGCAGAGTGGGAGTGAATGTGCCCTGGCTGAGTGGAGTGAATGTGCCCAGGCTGAGTGGAGTGGAGGTGCCCAGGCTGAGTAGAGTGCAGGCACCCAGGCAGAGTGGGATTGGAAGTGCCCAGGCTGAGTGGAGTGAATGTGTCCAGGCTGAGTGGAGTGGAGGTGCCCAGGCCGAGTGGAGTGCAGGTTCCCAGGCAGAGTGGGACTGGAAGTGCCCAGGCTGAGTGGAGTGAATGTGCCCAGGCTGAGTGGAGTGGAGGTGCCCAGGCTGAGTGGAGTTGGGGTTCCCTGGCAGAGTGGGACTGGAAGTGCCAAGGCTGAGTGGAGTGAATGTGCCCAGGCTGAGTGGAGTGCAGGTTCCCAGGCAGAGTGGGACTGAAAGTGCCCAGGCTGAGTGGAGTGAATGTGCCCAGGCTGAGTGGAGTGAATGTGCCCAGGCTGAGTGGAGTGAATGTGCCCAGGCTGAGTGGAGAGAAGGTGCCCAGGCTGAGTGGATTGGAGGTGCCCAGGCTGAGTGGAGTGCAGGTTCCCAGGCACAGTGGGACTGGAAGTGCCCAGGCTGAGTGGAGTGAATGTGCCCAGGCTGAGTGGAGTGAATGTTCCCAGGCTGAATGGGAGTCAATGTGCCAAGACAGAGTGGAGTGAATGTGCCCAGGCTGAGTGGAGTGGAGGTGCCCAGGCTGAGTGGAGTTGGGGTTCCCAGGCAGAGAGGGACTGGAAGTGCCCTGGCTGAGTGGAGTGAATGTGCCCAGGCTGAGTGGAGTGAATGTGCCCAGGCAGAGTGGAGTGAATGTGCCCAGGCTGAGTGGAGTGGAGGTGCCCAGGCTGAGTGGAGTGCAGGTTCCCAGGCAGAGTGGGACTGGAAGTGCCCAGGCTGAGTGGAGTGAATGTGCCCAGGCTGAATGGGAGTCAATGTGCCTAGACAGAGTGGAGTGAATGTGCCCGGCCGCCGGAGCCCGAAACGTGCGTTTCCCCATTGCCTTGAATGGGCGCGGAGAGAGGGGGGCGCTTTTTGGCTCGTGGCGCGGGCACCGTTGCGCCAAAGCGTCAAGTGTCACACCTCCCCGTGCTCGGGGCGGCCCCTTGGAGCTAACTGGCTGGGTCTGGAGGGGCTGCGAGGCCGCCCAGGAGAACGGGTCCAAACCGCGTTCCGATCGGACGAGAATTGAGGGCGGGACACAGTTCCGCGGTTCACTTTCCGCCCGGGCAAAGGGCCTATAACTTGCGGCGGGAGGGCTTAAGAGAGGGCCCCCGCGAGTCGGGTGGAGAGCCGGGTGTGGAGAGGAGTAGCGGAGGTTCCCAGTCAGAGTGGGAGTGGAGGTTCCTGGGCAGAGTGGGACTGGAAGTGCCCAGTCTGAGTGGAGTGAATGTGCCCAGGCTGAATGGAGTGGAGGTGCCCAGGCTGAGTGGAGTGGAGGTGCCCAGGCTGAGTAGAGTGCAGGCACCCAGGCAGAGTGGGATTGGAAGTGCCCAGGCTGAGTGGAGTGAATGTGCCCAGGCTGAGTGGAGTGGAGGTGCCCAGGCTGAGTGGAGTTGGGGTTCCCTGGCAGAGTGGGACTGGAAGTGCCAAGGCTGAGTGGAGTGAATGTGCCCAGGCTGAGTGGAGTGGAGGTGCCCAGGCCGAGTGGAGTGCAGGTTCCCAGGCAGAGTGGGACTGAAAGTGCCCAGGCTGAGTGGAGTGAATGTGCCCCAGGCTGATTGGAGTGGAGGTGCCCAGGCTGAATGGAGTTGGGGTTCCCTGGCAGAGTGGGACTGGAAGTGCCAACGGTGAGTGGAGTGAATGTGCCCAGGCTGAGTGGAGTGGAGGTGCCCAGGCTGAGTGGAGTTGGGGTTCCCTGGCAGAGTGGGACAGGAAGTGCCAACGCTGAGTGGAGTGAATGTGCCCAGGCTGAGTGGAGTGGAGGTGCCCAGGCTGAGTGGAGTGCTGGTTCCCAGGCAGAGTGGGATTGGAAGTGCCCAGGCTGAGTGGAGTAATGTACCCAGGCTGAGTGGAGTGCAGGTGCCCAGGCTGAGAGGAGTGCAGGTTCCCAGGCAGAGTGGGATTGGAAGTCCCCAAGGCTGAGTGGAGTGAATGTGCCCAGGCTGAGTGGAGTGGAGGTGCCCAGGCCGAGTGGAGTGCAGGTTCCCAGGCAGAGTGGGACTGGAAGTGCCCAGGCGGAGTGGAGTGAATGTGCCCAGGCTGAATGGAGTGGAGGTGCCCAGGCTGAGTGGAGTGCAGGTTCCCAGGCAGAGTGGGATTGGAAGTGCCCAGGCTGAGTGGAGTGAATGTGCCAAGGCTGAGTGGAGTGGAGGTGCCCAGGCTGAGTGGAGTGAATGTGCCCAGGCTGACTGGAGAGAATGTGCCCAGGCTGAGTGGATTGGAGGTGCCCAGGCTGAGTGGAGTGCAGGTTCCCAGGCAGAGTGGGACTGGAAGTGCCCAGGCTGAGTGGAGTGAATGTGCCCAGGCTGAGTGGAGTGAATGTTCCCAGGCTGAATGGGAGTCAATGTGCCTAGTCAGAGTGGAGTGAATGTGCCCAGGCTGAGTGGAGTGGAGGTGCCCAGGCTGAGTGGAGTTGGGGTTCCCAGGCAGAGAGGGACTGGAAGTGCCCTGGCTGAGTGGAGTGAATGTGCCCAGGCTGCGTGGAGTGGAGGTTCCCAGGCTGAGTGGAGTGCAGGTTCCAGGCACAGTGGGATTGGAAGTACCCAGGCTGAGTGGAGTGGAGGTGCCCAGGCTGAGTGGAGTGCAGGTTCCCCGGCAGAGTGGGATTGGAAGTGCCCAGGCTGAGTGGAGTGAATGTGCCCAGGCTGAGTGGAGTGGAGGTGCCCAGGCTGAGTGGAGTTGGGGTTCCCTGGCAGAGTGGGACTGGAAGTGCCAAGGCTGAGTGGAGTGAATGTACCCAGGCTGAGTGGAGTGGAGGTGCTCAGGCTGAGTGGAGTGCTGGTTCCCAGGGAGAGTGGGATTGGAAGTTCCCAGGCTGAGTGGAGTGAATGTCCCCAGGCTGAGTGGAGTGAATGTGCCCAGGCAGAGTGGAGTGAATGTGCCGAGGCTGAGTGGAGTGGAGGTGCCCAGGCTGAGTGGAGTGCAGGTTCCCAGGCAGAGTGGGATTGGAAGTGCCCAGGCTGAGTGCAGTGAATGTGCCCAGGCTGAGTGGAGTGGAGGTGCCAGGCTGAGTGGAGTTGGGGTACCCTGGCAGAGTGGGACTGGAAGTGCCAAGGCTGAGTGGAGTGAATGTACCCAGGCTGAGTGGAGTGGAGGTGCCCAGGCTGAGTGGAGTGCAGGTTCCCATCAGAGTGGGACTGGAAGTGCCCAGGCTGAGTGCAGTGAATGTGCCCAGGCTGCGTGGAGTGGAGGTTCCCAGGCTGAGTGGAGTGCAGGTTCCCAGCAGAGTGGGACTGGAAGTGCCAACGCTGAGTGGAGTGGAGGTGCCCAGGCTGAGTGGAGTGCTGGTTCCCAGGCAGAGTGGGATTGGAAGTGCCCAGGCTGAGTGGAGTAATGTACCCAGGCTGAGTGGAGTGCAGGTGCCCAGGCTGAGAGGAGTGCAGGTTCCCAGGCAGAGTGGGATTGGAAGTGTCCAGGCTGCGTGGAGTGAATGTCCCCAGGCTGAGTGGATTGCATGTGCCCAGGCTGAGTGGAGTGCAGGTTCCCAGGCAGAGTGGGACTGGAAGTGCCCAGGCGGAGTGGAGTGAATGTGCCCAGGCTGAATGGGAGTCAATGTGCCTAGACAGAGTGGAGTGAATGTGCCCGGCCGCCGGAGCCCGAAACGTGCGTTTCCCCATTGCCTTGAATGGGCGCGGAGAGAGGGGGGCGCTTTATGGCTCGTGGCGCGGGCCACCGTTGCGCCAAAGCGTCAAGTGTCACACCTCCCCGTGCTCGGGGCGGCCCCTTGGAGCTAACTGGCTGGGTCTGGAGGGGCTGCGAGGCCGCCCAGGAGAACGGGTCCAAACCGCGTTCCGATCGGACGAGAATTGAGGGCGGGACACAGTTCCGCGGTTCACTTTCCGCCCGGGCAAAGGGCCTATAACTTGCGGCGGGAGGGCTTAAGAGTGGGCCCCCGCGAGTCGGGTGGAGAGCCGGGTGTGGAGAGGAGTAGCGGAGGTTCCCAGTCAGAGTGGGAGTGGAGGTTCCTGGGCAGAGTGGGAGTGAATGTGCCCTGGCTGAGTGGAGTGAATGTGCCCAGGCTGAGTGGAGTGGAGGTGCCCAGGCTGAGTAGAGTGCAGGCACCCAGGCAGAGTGGGATTGGAAGTGCCCAGGCTGAGTGGAGTGAATGTGTCCAGGCTGAGTGGAGTGGAGGTGCCCAGGCCGAGTGGAGTGCAGGTTCCCAGGCAGAGTGGGACTGGAAGTGCCCAGGCTGAGTGGAGTGAATGTGCCCAGGCTGAGTGGAGTGGAGGTGCCCAGGCTGAGTGGAGTTGGGGTTCCCTGGCAGAGTGGGACTGGAAGTGCCAAGGCTGAGTGGAGTGAATGTGCCCAGGCTGAGTGGAGTGCAGGTTCCCAGGCAGAGTGGGACTGAAAGTGCCCAGGCTGAGTGGAGTGAATGTGCCCAGGCTGAGTGGAGTGAATGTGCCCAGGCTGAGTGGAGTGAATGTGCCCAGGCTGAGTGGAGAGAAGGTGCCCAGGCTGAGTGGATTGGAGGTGCCCAGGCTGAGTGGAGTGCAGGTTCCCAGGCACAGTGGGACTGGAAGTGCCCAGGCTGAGTGGAGTGAATGTGCCCAGGCTGAGTGGAGTGAATGTTCCCAGGCTGAATGGGAGTCAATGTGCCAAGACAGAGTGGAGTGAATGTGCCCAGGCTGAGTGGAGTGGAGGTGCCCAGGCTGAGTGGAGTTGGGGTTCCCAGGCAGAGAGGGACTGGAAGTGCCCTGGCTGAGTGGAGTGAATGTGCCCAGGCTGAGTGGAGTGAATGTGCCCAGGCAGAGTGGAGTGAATGTGCCCAGGCTGAGTGGAGTGGAGGTGCCCAGGCTGAGTGGAGTGCAGGTTCCCAGGCAGAGTGGGACTGGAAGTGCCCAGGCTGAGTGGAGTGAATGTGCTCAGGCTGAATGGAGTGGAGGTGCCCAGGCTGAGTGGAGTGCCCGCGAGTCGGGTGGAGAGCCGGGTGTGGAGAAAAGTAGCGGAGGTTCCCAGTCAGAGTGGGAGTGGAGGTTCCTGGGCAGAGTGGGACTGGAAGTGCCCAGGCTGAGTGGAGTGAATGTGCCCAGGCTGAATGGAGTGGAGGTGCCCAGGCTGAGTGGAGTGCAGGTTCCCAGGCAGAGTGGGATTGGAAGTGCCCAGGCTGAGTGGAGTGAATGTACCCAGGCTGAGTGGAGTGGAGGTGCCCAGGCTGAGTGGAGTGCTGGTTCCCAGGCAGAGTGGGATTGGAAGTGCCCAGGCTGAGTGGAGTGAATGTGCCCAGGCTGAGTGGAGTGAATGTGCCCAGGCTGAGTGGAGTGGAGGTGCCCAGGCTGAGTAGAGTGCAGGCACCCAGGCAGAGTGGGATTGGAAGTGCCCAGGCTGAGTGGAGTGAATGTGCCCAGGCTGAGTGGAGTGGAGGTGCCCAGGCCGAGTGGAGTGCAGGTTCCCAGGCAGAGTGGGACTGGAAGTGCCCAGGCTGAGTGGAGTGAATGTGCCCAGGCTGAGTGGAGTGGAGGTGCCCAGGCTGAGTGGAGTTGGGGTTCCCTGGCAGAGTGGGACTGGAAGTGCCAAGGCTGAGTGGAGTGAATGTGCCCAGGCTGAGTGGAGTGGAGGTGCCCAGGCCGAGTGGAGTGCAGGTTCCCAGGCAGAGTGGGACTGAAAGTGCCCAGGCTGAGTGGAGTGAATGTGCCCAGGCTGAGTGCAGTGAATGTGCCCAGGCTGAGTGGAGTGAATGTGCCCAGGCTGAGTGGAGAGAATGTGCCCAGGCTGAGTGGATTGGAGGTGCCCAGGCTGAGTGGAGTGCAGGTTCCAGGGCAGAGTGGGACTGGAAGTGCCCAGGCTGAGTGGAGTGAATGTGCCCAGGCTGAGTGGAGTGGAGGTGCCCAGGCTGAGTGGAGTTGGGGTTCCCTGGCAGAGAGGGACTGGAAGTGCCCTGGCTGAGTGGAGTGAATGTGCCCAGGCTGCGTGGAGTGGAGGTTCCCAGGTTGAGTGGAGTGCAGGTTCCAAGCAGAGTGGGATTGGAAGTACCCAGGCTGAGTGGAGTGGAGGTGCCCAGGCTGAGTGGAGTGCAGGTTCCCAGGCAGAGTGGGATTGGAAGTGCCCAGGCTGAGTGGAGTGAATGTGCCCAGGCTGAGTGGAGTGGAGGTGCCCAGGCTGAGTGGAGTTGGGGTTCCCTGGCAGAGTGGGACTGGAAGTGCCAAGGCTGAGTGGAGTGAATGTACCCAGGCTGAGTGGAGTGGAGGTGCCCAGGCTGAGTGGAGTGCTGGTTCCCAGGCAGAGTGGGATTGGAAGTTCCCAGGCTGAGTGGAGTGAATGTCCCCAGGCTGAGTGGATTGCATGTGCCCAGGCTGAGTGGAGTGCAGGTTCCCTGGCAGAGTGGGATTGGAAGTTCCCAGGCTGAGTGGAGTGAATGTGCCCAGGCTGACTGGAGTGGAGGTGCCCAGGCCGAGTGGAGTGCAGGTTCCCAGGCAGAGTGGGACTGGAAGTGCCCAGGCGGAGTGGAGTGAATGTGCCCAGGCTGAATGGGAGTCAATGTGCCTAGACAGAGTGGAGTGAATGTGCCCGGCCGCCGGAGCCCGAAACGTGCGTTTCCCCATTGCCTTGAATGGGCGCGGAGAGAGGGGGGCGCTTTTTGGCTCGTGGCGCGGGCACCGTTGCGCCAAAGCGTCAAGTGTCACACCTCCCCGTGCTCGGGGCGGCCCCTTGGAGCTAACTGGCTGGGTCTGGAGGGGCTGCGAGGCCGCCCAGGAGAACGGGTCCAAACCGCGTTCCGATCGGACGAGAATTGAGGGCGGGACACAGTTCCGCGGTTCACTTTCCGCCCGGGCAAAGGGCCTATAACTTGCGGCGGGAGGGCTTAAGAGAGGGCCCCCGCGAGTCGGGTGGAGAGCCGGGTGTGGAGAGGAGTAGCGGAGGTTCCCAGTCAGAGTGGGAGTGGAGGTTCCTGGGCAGAGTGGGACTGGAAGTGCCCAGGCTGAGTGGAGTGAATGTGCCCAGGCTGAATGGAGTGGAGGTGCCCAGGCTGAGTGGAGTGCAGGTTCCCAGGCAGAGTGGGATTGGAAGTGCCCAGGCTGAGTGGAGTGAATGTACCCAGGCTGAGTGGAGTGGAGGTGCCCAGGCTGAGTGGAGTGCTGGTTCCCAGGCAGAGTGGGATTGGAAGTGCCCAGGCTGAGTGGAGTGAATGTGCCCAGGCTGAGTGGAGTGGAGGTGCCCAGGCCGAGTGGAGTGCAGGTTCCCAGGCAGAGTGGGACTGGAAGTGCCCCGGCTGAGTGGAGTGAATGTGCCCAGGCTGAGTGGAGTGGAGGTGCCCAGGCCGAGTGGAGTGCAGGTTCCCAGGCAGAGTGGGACTGAAAGTGCCCAGGCTGAGTGGAGTGAATGTGCCCAGGCTGAGTGCAGTGAATGTGCCCAGGCTGAGTGGAGTGGAGGTGCCCAGGCCGAGTGGAGTGCAGGTTCCCAGGCAGAGTGGGACTGGAAGTGCCCAGGCTGAGTGGAGTGAATGTGCCCAGGCAGAGTGGAGTGGAGGTGCCCAGGCTGAGTGGAGTTGGGGTTCCCTGGCAGAGTGGGACTGGAAGTGCCAAGGCTGAGTGGAGTGGAGGTGCCCAGGCCGAGTGGAGTGCAGGTTCCCAGGCAGAGTGGGACTGAATGTGCCCAGGCTGAGTGGAGTGAATGTGCCCCAGGCTGAATGGAGTGGAGGTGCCCAGGCTGAGTGGAGTGCAGGTTCCCTGACAGAGTGGGATTGGAAGTGCCCAGGCTGAGTGGAGTGAATGTGCCCAGGCTGAGTGGAGTGGAGGTGCCCAGGCTGAGTGGAGTGCAGGTTCCCAGCAGAGTAGGACTGGAAGAGCCCAGGCTGAGTGGAGTGAATGTGCCCAGGCTGAGTGGAGTGAATGTGCCCAGGCAGAGTGGAGTGAATGTGCCCAGGCTGAATGGAGTGGAGGTGCCCAGGCTGAGTGGAGTGCAGGTTCCCAGGCAGAGTGGGATTGGAAGTGCCCAGGCTGAGTGGAGTGAATGTACCCAGGCTGAGTGGAGTGGAGGTGCCCAGGCTGAGTGGAGTGCTGGTTCCCAGGCAGAGTGGGATTGGAAGTGCCCAGGCTGAGTGGAGTGAATGTGCCCAGGCTGAGTGGAGTGAATGTGCCCAGGCTGAGTGGAGTGGAGGTGCCCAGGCTGAGTAGAGTGCAGGCACCCAGGCAGAGTGGGATTGGAAGTGCCCAGGCTGAGTGGAGTGAATGTGCCCAGGCTGAGTGGAGTGGAGGTGCCCAGGCCGAGTGGAGTGCAGGTTCCCAGGCAGAGTGGGACTGGAAGTGCCCCGGCTGAGTGGAGTGAATGTGCCCAGGCTGAGTGCAGTGAATGTGCCCAGGCTGAGTGGAGTGAATGTGCCCAGGCTGAGTGGAGAGAATGTGCCCAGGCTGAGTGGATTGGAGGTGCCCAGGCTGAATGGAGTGGAGGTGCCCAGGCTGAGTGGAGTGCAGGTTCCCAGGCAGAGTGGGATTGGAAGTGCCCAGGCTGAGTGGAGTGAATGTACCCAGGCTGAGTGGAGTGGAGGTGCCCAGGCTGAGTGGAGTGCAGGTTCCCAGGCAGAGTGGGATTGGAAGTGCCCAGGCTGAGTGGAGTGAATGTGCCCAGGCTGAGTGGAGTGGAGGTGCCCAGGCTGAGTGGAGTTGGGGTTCCCTGGCAGAGTGGGACTGGAAGTGCCAAGGCTGAGTGGAGTGAATGTACCCAGGCTGAGTGGAGTGGAGGTGCCCAGGCTGAGTGGAGTGCTGGTTCCCAGGCAGAGTGGGATTGGAAGTTCCCAGGCTGAGTGGAGTGAATGTCCCCAGGCTGAGTGGATTGCATGTGCCCAGGCTGAGTGGAGTGCAGGTTCCCTGGCAGAGTGGGATTGGAAGTTCCCAGGCTGAGTGGAGTGAATGTGCCCAGGCTGAGTGGAGTGGAGGTGCCAAGGCTGAATGGGAGTCAATGTGCCTAGACAGAGTGGAGTGAATGTGCCCGGCCGCCGGAGCCCGAAACGTGCGTTTCCCCATTGCCTTGAATGGGCGCGGAGAGAGGGGGGCGCCTTTTGGCTCGTGGCGAGGGCACCGTTGCGCCAAAGCGTCAAGTGTCACCCCTCCCCGTGCTCGGGGCGGCCCCTTGGAGCTAACTGGCTGGGTCTGGAGGGGCTGCGAGGCCGCCCAGGAGAACGGGTCCAAACCGCGTTCCGATCGGACGAGAATTGAGGGCGGGACACAGTTCCGCGGTTCACTTTCCGCCCGGGCAAAGGGCCTATAACTTGCGGCGGGAGGGCTTAAGAGTGGGCCCCCGCGAGTCGGGTGGAGAGCCGGGTGTGGAGAGGAGTAGCGGAGGTTCCCAGTCAGAGTGGGACTGGAAGTGCCCAGGCTGAGTGGAGTGAATGTGCCCTGGCTGAGTGGAGTGAATGTGCCCAGGCTGAGTGGAGTGAATGTGCCCAGGCTGAGTGGAGTGAATGTGCCCAGGCTGACTGGGGAGAATGTGCCCAGGCTGAGTGGATTGGAGGTGCCCAGGCTGAGTGGAGTGCAGGTTCCCAGGCAGAGTGGGACTGGAAGTGCCCAAGCTGAGTGGAGTGAATGTGCCCAGGCTGAGTGGAGTGAATGTTCCCAGGCTGAATGGGAGTCAATGTGCCTAGACAGAGTGGAGTGAATGTGCCCAGGCTGAGTGGAGTGGAGGTGCCCAGGCTGAGTGGAGTTGGGGTTCCCAGGCAGAGAGGGACTGGAAGTGCCCTGGCTGAGTGGAGTGAATGTGCCCAGGCTGCGTGGAGTGGAGGTTCCCAGGCTGAGTGGAGTGCAGGTTCCCAGCAGAGTGGGATTGGAAGTACCCAGGCTGAGTGGAGTGGAGGTGCCCAGGCTGAGTGGAGTGCAGGTTCCCAGGCAGAGTGGGATTGGAAGTGCCCAGGCTGAGTGGAGTGAATGTGCCCAGGCTGAGTGGAGTGGAGGTGCCAAGGCTGAGTGGAGTTGGGGTTCCCTGGCAGAGTGGGACTGGAAGTGCCAAGGCTGAGTGGAGTGAATGTACCCAGGCTGAGTGGAGTGGAGGTGCCCAGGCTGAGTGGAGTGCTGGTTCCCAGGCAGAGTGGGATTGGAAGTTCCCAGGCTGAGTGGAGTGAATGTCCCCAGGCTGAGTGGATTGCATGTGCCCAGGCTGAGTGGAGTGCAGGTTCCCTGGCAGAGTGGGATTAGAAGTGCCCAGGCTGAGTGGAGTGAATGTGCCCAGGCTGACTGGAGTGGAGGTGCCCAGGCCGAGTGGAGTGCAGGTTCCCAGGCAGAGTGGGACTGGAAGTGCCAAGGCGGAGTGGAGTGAATGTGCCCAGGCTGAATGGAGTGGAGGTGCCCAGGCTGAGTGGAGTGCAGGTTCCCTGGCAGAGTGGGATTGGAAGTGCCCAGGCTGAGTGGAGTGAATGTGCCCAGGCTGAGTGGAGTGGAGGTGCCAGGCTGAGTGGAGTTGGGGTACCCTGGCAGAGTGGGACTGGAAGTGCCAAGGCTGAGTGGAGTGAATGTACCCAGGCTGAGTGGAGTGGAGGTGCCCAGGCTGAGTGGAGTGCAGGTTCCCAGCAGAGTGGGACTGGAAGTGCCCAGGCTGAGTGGAGTGAATGTGCCCAAGCTGAGTGGAGTGAATGTGCCCAGGCAGAGTGGAGTGACTGTGCTGAGGCTGAGTGGAGTGGAGGTGCCCAGGCTGAGTGGAGTGCAGGTTCCCAGGCAGAGTGGGATTGGAAGTGCCCAGGCTGAGTGGAGTGAATGTGCCCTGGCTGAGTGGAGTGAATGTGCCCAGGCTGAGTGGAGTGAATGTGCCCAGGCTGAGTGGAGTGAATGTGCCCAGGCAGAGTGGGATTGGAAGTGCCCAGGCTGAGTGGAGTGAATGTGCCCTGGCTGAGTGGAGTGAATGTGGCCAGGCAGAGTGGGACTGAAAGTGCCCAGGCTGAGTGGAGTGAATGTGCCCCAGGCTGAATGGAGTGGAGGTGCCCAGGCTGAGTGGAGTGCAGGTTCCCTGGCAGAGTGGGATTGGAAGTGCCCAGGCTGAGTGGAGTGAATGTGCCCAGGCTGAGTGGAGTGGAGGTGCCCAGGCTGAGTGGAGTTGGGGTTCCCTGGCAGAGTGGGACTGGAAGTGCCAAGGCTGAGTGGAGTGAAGGTACCCAGGCTGAGTGGAGTGGAGGTGCCCAGGCTGAGTGGAGTGCAGGTTCCCAGCAGAGTGGGACTGGAAGTGCCCAGGCTGAGTGGAGTGAATGTGCCCAGGCTGAATGGACTGGAGGTGCCCAGGCTGAGTGGAGTGCAGGTTCCCAGGCAGAGTGGGATTGGAAGTGCCCAGGCTGAGTGGAGTGAATGTATCCAGGCTGAGTGGAGTGGAGGGGCCCAGGCTGAGTGGAGTGCAGGTTCCCAGGCAGAGTGGGATTGGAAGTGCCCAGGCTGAGTGGAGTGAATGTGCCCTGGCTGAGTGGAGTGGAGGTGCCCAAGCTGAGTAGAGTTGGGGTTCCCTGGCAGAGTGGGACTGGAAGTGCCAACGGTGAGTGGAGTGAATGTGCCCAGGCTGAGTGGAGTGGAGGTGCCCAGGCTGAGTGGAGTTGGGGTTCCCTGGCAGAGTGGGACTGGAAGTGCCAACGCTGAGTGGAGTGAATGTGCCCAGGCTGAGTGGAGTGGAGGTGCCCAGGCTGATTGGAGTGCAGGTTCCCAGGCAGAGAGGGATTGGAAGTGCCCAGGCTGAGTGGAGTAATGTACCCAGGCTGAGTGGAGTGCAGGTTTCCAGGCTGAGTGGAGTGCAGGTTCCCAGGCAGAGTGGGATTGAAAGTGCCCAGGCTGAGTGGAGTGAATGTGCCCAGGCTGAGTGGAGTGGAGGTGCCCAGGCCGAGTGGAGTGCAGGTTCCCAGGCAGAGTGGGACTGGAAGTGCCGAGGCGGAGTGGAGTGAATGTGCCCAGGCTGAATGGGAGTCAATGTGCCTAGACAGAGTGGAGTGAATGTGACCGGCCGCCGGAGCCCGAAACGTGCGTTTCCCCATTGCCTTGAATGGGCGCGGAGAGAGGGGGGCACTTTTTGGCTCGTGGCGCGGTCACCGTTGCGCCAAAGCGTCAAGCGTCACACCTCCCCGTGCTCGGGGCGGCCCCTTGGAGCTAACTAGCGGGGTTTGGAGGGGCTGCGAGGCCGCCCAGGAGAACGGGTCCAAACCGCGTTCCGATCGGACGAGAATTGAGGGCGGGACACAGTTCCGCGGTTCACTTTCCGCCCGGGCAAAGGGCCTATAACTTGCGGCGGGAGGGCTTAAGAGTGGGCCCCCGCGAGTCGGGTGGAGAGCCGGGTGTGGAGAGGAGTAGCGGAGGTTCCCAGTCAGAGTGGGAGTGGAGGTTCCTGGGCAGAGTGGGACTGGAAGTGCCCAGGCTGAGTGGAGTGAATGTGCCCTGGCTGAGTGGAGTGAATGTGGCCAGGCTGAGTGGAGTGGAGGTGCCCAGGCCGAGTGGAGTGCAGGTTCCCAGGCAGAGTGGGACTGGAAGTGCCCAGGCTGAGTGGAGTGAATGTGCCCAGGCTGAGTGGAGTGGAGGTGCCCAGGCTGAGTGGAGTTGGGGGTCCCTGGCAGAGTGGGACTGGAAGTACCAAGGCTGAGTGGAGTGAATGTGCCCAGGCTGAGTGGAGTGGAGGTGCCCAGGCTGAGTGGAGTGCAGGTTCCCAGGCACAGTGGGATTGGAAGTGCCCAGGCTGAGTGGAGTGAATGTACCCAGGCTGAGTGGAGTGGAGGTGCCCAGGCTGAGTGGAGTGCAGGTTCCCAGGCAGAGTGGGATTGGAAGTGCCCAGGCTGAGTGGAGTGAATGTGCCCAGGCTGAGTGGAGTGGAGGTGCCCAGGCTGAGTGGAGTTGGGGTTCCCTGGCAGAGTGGGACTGGAAGTGCCAAGGCTGAGTGGAGTGAATGTGCCCAGGCTGAGTGGAGTGGAGGTGCCCAGGCCGAGTGGAGTGCAGGTTCCCAGGCAGAGTGGGACTGGAAGTGCCCAGGCGGAGTGGAGTGAATGTGCCCAGGCTGAATGGGAGTCAATGTGCCTAGACAGAGTGGAGTGAATGTGCCCGGCCGCCGGAGCCCGAAACGTGCGTTTCCCCATTGCCTTGAATGGGCGCGGAGAGAGGGGGGCACTTTTTGGCTCGTGGCGCGGTCACCGTTGCGCCAAAGCGTCAAGTGTCACACCTCCCCGTGCTCGGGGCGGCCCCTTGGAGCTAACTAGCGGGGTTTGGAGGGGCTGCGAGGCCGCCCAGGAGAACGGGTCCAAACCGCGTTCCGATCGGACGAGAATTGAGGGCGGGACACAGTTCCGCGGTTCACTTTCCGCCCGGGCAAAGGGCCTATAACTTGCGGCGGGAGGGCTTAAGAGTGGGCCCCCGCGAGTCGGGTGGAGAGCCGGGTGTGGAGAGGAGTAGCGGAGGTTCCCAGTCAGAGTGGGATTGGAGGTTCCTGGGCAGAGTGGGACTGGAAGTGCCCAGGCTGAGTGGAGTGAATGTGCCCTGGCTGAGTGGAGTGAATGTGGCCAGGCTGAGTGGAGTGGAGGTGCCCAGGCCGAGTGGAGTGCAGGTTCCCAGGCAGAGTGGGACTGGAAGTGCCCAGGCTGAGTGGAGTGAATGTGCCCAGGCTGAGTGGAGTGGAGGTGCCCAGGCTGAGTGGAGTTGGGGGTCCCTGGCAGAGTGGGACTGTAAGTGTCAAGGCTGAGTGGAGTGAATGTGCCCAGGCTGAGTGGAGTGGAGGTGCCCAGGCTGAGTGGAGTGCAGGTTCCCAGGCAGAGTGGGACTGGAAGTGCCTAGGCTGAGTGGAGTGAATGTGCCTAGGCAGAGTGGGACTGGAAGTGCCTAGGCTGAGTGGAGTGGAGGTGCCCAGGCAGAGTGGGACTGGAAGTGCCTAGGCACAGTGGGATTGGAAGTGCCCAGGCTGAGTGGAGTGAATGTGCCCAGGCTGAGTGGAGTGGAGGTGCCCAGGCCGAGTGGAGTGAAGGTTCCCAGGCAGAGTGGGACTGGAAGTGCCCAGGCTGAGTGGAGTGAATGTGCCCAGGCTGAGTGGAGTGGAGGTGCCCAGGCTGAGTGGAGTTGGGGTTCCCTGGCAGAGTGGGACTGGAAGTGCCAAGGCTGAGTGGAGTGAATGTGCCCAGGCTGAGTGGAGTGCAGGTTCCCAGGCAGAGTGGGACTGAAAGTGCCCAGGCTGAGTGGAGTGAATGTGCCCAGGCAGAGTGGAGTGAATGTGCCCAGGCTGAGTGGAGTGAATGTGCCCAGGCTGAGTGGAGAGAATGTGCCCAGGCTGAGTGGATTGGAGGTGCCCAGGCTGAGTGGAGTGCAGGTTCCCAGGCAGAGTGGGACTGGAAGTGCCCAGGCTGAGTGGAGTGAATGTGCCCAGGCTGAGTGGAGTGAATGTTCCCAGGCTGAATGGGAGTCAATGTGCCTAGACAGAGTGGAGTGAATGTGCCCAGGCTGAGTGGAGTGGAGGTGC
The DNA here is from genome assembly GCF_963514075.1 of Conger conger. Classification (NCBI taxonomy): domain Eukaryota; kingdom Metazoa; phylum Chordata; class Actinopteri; order Anguilliformes; family Congridae; genus Conger; species Conger conger. The sequence continues at coordinate 987,743 of NW_026890546.1, forward strand.
CCAGGCTGAGTGGAGTTGGGGTTCCCAGGCAGAGAGGGACTGGAAGTGCCCTGGCTGAGTGGAGTGAATGTGCCCAGGCTGAGTGGAGTGAATGTGCCCAGGCAGAGTGGAGTGAATGTGCCCAGGCAGAATGGAGTGGAGGTGCCCAGGCTGAGAGGAGTGCAGGTTCCCAGGCAGAGTGGGACTGGAAGTGCCCAGGCTGAGTGGAGTGAATGTGCCCAGGCTGAATGGAGTGGAGGTGCCCAGGCTGAGTGGAGTGCAGGTTCCCAGGCAGAGTGGGATTGGAAGTGCCCAGGCTGAGTGGAGTGAATGTACCCAGGCTGAGTGGAGTGGAGGTGCCCAGGCTGAGTGGAGTGCAGGTTCCCAGGCAGAGTGGGATTGGAAGTGCCCAGGCTGAGTGGAGTGAATGTGCCCAGGCTGAGTGGAGTGGAGGTGCCCAGGCTGAGTGGAGTTGGGGTTCCCAGGCAGAGAGGGACTGGAAGTGCCCTGGCTGAGTGGAGTGAATGTGCCCAGGCTGCGTGGAGTGGAGGTTCCCAGGCTGAGTGGAGTGCAGGTTCCCAGCAGAGTGGGATTGGAAGTACCCAGGCTGAGTGGAGTGGAGGTGCCCAGGCTGAGTGGAGTGCAGGTTCCCAGGCAGAGTGGGATTGGAAGTGCCCAGGCTGAGTGGAGTGAATGTGCCCAGGCTAAGTGGAGTGGAGGTGCCCAGGCTGCGTGGAGTGGAGGTTCCCAGGCCTAGTGGAGTGCAGGTTCCCAGCAGAGTGGGATTGGAAGTACCCAGGCTGAGTGGAGTGGAGGTGCCCAGGCTGAGTGGAGTGCAGGTTCCCAGGCAGAGTAGGATTGGAAGTGCCCAGGCTGAGTGGAGTGAATTTGCCCAGGCTGAGTGGAGTGGAGGTGCCCAGGCTGAGTGGAGTTGGGGTTCCCTGGCAGAGTGGGACTGGAAGTGCCAAGGCTGAGTGGAGTGAATGTACCCAGGCTGAGTGGAGTGGAGGTGCCCAGGCTGAGTGGAGTGCTGGTTCCCAGGCAGAGTGGGATTGGAAGTTCCCAGGCTGAGTGGAGTGAATGTCCCCAGGCTGAGTGGATTGCATGTGCCCAGGCTGAGTGGAGTGCAGGTTCCCTGGCAGAGTGGGATTGGAAGTGCCCAGGCTGAGTGGAGTGAATGTGCCCAGGCTGACTGGAGTGGAGGTGCCCAGGCCGAGTGGAGTGCAGGTTCCCAGGCAGAGTGTGACTGGAAGTGCCCAGGCGGAGTGGAGTGAATGTGCCCAGGCTGAATGGGAGTCAATGTGCCTAGACAGAGTGGAGTGAATGTGCCCGGCCGCCGGAGCCCGAAACGTGCGTTTCCCCATTGCCTTGAATGGGCGCGGAGAGAGGGGGGCGCTTTTTGGCTCGTGGCGCGGGCACCGTTGCGCCAAAGCGTCAAGTGTCACACCTCCCCGTGCTCGGGGCGGCCCCTTGGAGCTAACTGGCTGGGTCTGGAGGGGCTGCGATGCCGCCCAGGAGAACGGGTCCAAACCGCGTTCCGATCGGACGAGAATTGAGGGCGGGACACAGTTCCGCGGTTCACTTTCCGCCCGGGCAAAGGGCCTATAACTTGCGGCGGGAGGGCTTAAGAGTGGGCCCCCGCGAGTCGGGTGGAGAGCCGGGTGTGGAGAGGAGTAGCGGAGGTTCCCAGTCAGAGTGGGAGTGGAGGTTCCTGGGCAGAGTGGGACTGGAAGTGCCCAGGCTGAGTGGAGTGAATGTGCCCTGGCTGAGTGGAGTGAATGTGGCCAGGCTGAGTGGAGTGGAGGTGCCCAGGCTGAGTAGAGTGCAGGCACCCAGGCAGAGTGGGATTGGAAGTGCCCAGGCTGAGTGGAGTGAATGTGCCCAGGCTGAGTGGAGTGGAGGTGCCCAGGCTGAGTGGAGTTGGGGTTCCCTGGCAGAGTGGGACTGGAAGTGCCAAGGCTGAGTGGAGTGAATGTGCCCAGGCTGAGTGGAGTGGAGGTGCCCAGGCCGAGTGGAGTGCAGGTTCCAAGGAAGAGTGGGACTGAAAGTGCCCAGGCTGAGTGGAGTGAATGTGCCCCAGGCTGATTGGAGTGGAGGTGCCCAGGCTGAATGGAGTTGGGGTTCCCTGGCAGAGTGGGACTGGAAGTGCCAACGGTGAGTGGAGTGAATGTGCCCAGGCTGAGTGGAGTGGAGGTGCCCAGGCTGAGTGGAGTTGGGGTTCCCTGGCAGAGTGGGACAGGAAGTGCCAACGCTGAGTGGAGTGAATGTGCCCAGGCTGAGTGGAGTGGAGGTGCCCAGGCTGAGTGGAGTGCTGGTTCCCAGGCAGAGTGGGATTGGAAGTGCCCAGGCTGAGTGGAGTAATGTACCCAGGCTGAGTGGAGTGCAGGTGCCCAGGCTGAGAGGAGTGCAGGTTCCCAGGCAGAGTGGGATTGGAAGTCCCCAGGCTGAGTGGAGTGAATGTGCCCAGGCTGAGTGGAGTGGAGGTGCCCAGGCCGAGTGGAGTGCAGGTTCCCAGGCAGAGTGGGACTGGAAGTGCCCAGGCGGAGTGGAGTGAATGTGCCCAGGCTGAATGGAGTGGAGGTGCCCAGGCTGAGTGGAGTGCAGGTTCCCAGGCAGAGTGGGATTGGAAGTGCCCAGGCTGAGTGGAGTGAATGTGCCAAGGCTGAGTGGAGTGGAGGTGCCCAGGCTGAGTGGAGTGAATGTGCCCAGGCTGACTGGAGAGAATGTGCCCAGGCTGAGTGGATTGGAGGTGCCCAGGCTGAGTGGAGTGCAGGTTCCCAGGCAGAGTGGGACTGGAAGTGCCCAGGCTGAGTGGAGTGAATGTGCCCAGGCTGAGTGGAGTGAATGTTCCCAGGCTGAATGGGAGTCAATGTGCCTAGTCAGAGTGGAGTGAATGTGCCCAGGCTGAGTGGAGTGCAGGTTCCCAGGCAGAGTGGGATTGGAAGTGCCCAGGCTGAGTGGAGTGAATGTGCCCAGGCTGAGTGGAGTGGAGGTGCCCAGGCCGAGTGGAGTGCAGGTTCCCAGCAGAATGGGATTGGAAGTACCCAGGCTGAGTGGAGTGGAGGTGCCCAGGCTGAGTGGAGTGCTGGTTCCCAGGCAGAGTGGGATTGGAAGTTCCCAGGCTGAGTGGAGTGAATGTCCCCAGGCTGAGTGGATTGCATGTGCCCAGGCTGAGTGGAGTGCAGGTTCCCAGGCAGAGTGGGATTGGAAGTGCCAAGGCTGAGTGGAGTGAATGTGCCCAGGCTGAGTGGAGTGGAGGTGCCCAGGCTGAGTGGAGTTGGGGTTCCCTGGCAGAGTGGGATTGGAAGTGCCCAGGCTGAGTGGAGTGAATGTGCCCAGGCTGAGTGGAGTGGAGGTGCCCAGGCTGAGTGGAGTTGGGGTTCCCTGGCAGAGTGGGACTGGAAGTGCCAAGGCTGAGTGGAGTGAAGGTACCCAGGCTGAGTGGAGTGGAGGTGCCCAGGCTGAGTGGAGTGCAGGTTCCCAGCAGAGTGGGACTGGAAGTGCCCAGGCTGAGTGGAGTGAATGTGCCCAGGCTGAATGGAGTGGAGGTGCCCAGGCTGAGTGGAGGTGCCCAGGCTGAGTGGAGTGCAGGTTCCCAGGCAGAGTGGGATTGGAAGTGCCCAGGCTGAGTGGAGTGAATGTACCCAGGCTGAGTGGAGTGGAGGGGCCCAGGCTGAGTCGAGTGCAGGTTCCCAGGCAGAGTGGGATTGGAAGTGCCCAGGCTGAGTGGAGTGAATGTGCCCAGGCTGAGTGGAGTGGAGGTGCCCAGGCTGAGTAGAGTTGGGGTTCCCTGACAGAGTGGGACTGGAAGTGCCAACGGTGAGTGGAGTGAATGTGCCCAGGCTGAGTGGAGTGGAGGTGCCCAGGCTGAGTGGAGTTGGGGTTCCCTGGCAGAGTGGGACTGGAAGTGCCAACGCTGAGTGGAGTGAATGTGCCCAGGCTGAGTGGAGTGGAGGTGCCCAGGCTGAGTGGAGTGCAGGTTCCCAGGCAGAGTGGGATTGGAAGTGCCCAGGCTGAGTGGAGTAATGTACCCAGGCTGAGTGGAGTGCAGGTGCCCAGGCTGAGTGGAGTGCAGGTTCCCAGGCAGAGTGGGATTGGAAGTGCCCAGGCTGAGTGGAGTGAATGTGCCCAGGCTGAGTGGAGTGGAGGTGCCCAGGCCGAGTGGAGTGCAGGTTCCCAGGCAGAGTGGGACTGGAAGTGCCCAGGCGGAGTGGAGTGAATGTGCCCAGGTTGAATGGGATTCAATGTGCCTAGACAGAGTGGAGTGAATCTGCCCGGCCGCCGGAGCCCGAAACGTGCGTTTCCCCATTGCCTTGAATGGGCGCGGAGAGAGGGGGGCGCTTTTTGGCTCGTGGCGCGGGCACCGTTGCGCCAAAGCGTCAAGTGTCACACCTCCCCGTGCTCGGGGCGGCCCCTTGGAGCTAACTAACGGGTTTTGGAGGGGCTGCGAGGCCGCCCAGGAGTACGGGTCCAAACCGCGTTCCGATCGGACGAGAATTGAGGGCGGGACACAGTTCCGCGGTTCACTTTCCGCCCGGGCAAAGGGCCTATAACTTGCGGCGGGAGGGCTTAAGAGTGGGCCCCCGAGAGTCGGGTGGAGAGCCGGGTGTGGAGAGGAGTAGCGGAGGTTCCCAGTCAGAGTGGGAGTGGAGGTTCCTGGGCAGAGTGGGACTGGAAGTGCCCAGGCTGAGTGGAGTAAATGTGCCCTGGCTGAGTGGAGTGAATGTGCCCAGGCTGAGTGGAGTGGAGGTGCCCAGGCCGAGTGGAGTGCAGGTTCCCAGGCATAGTGGGACTGAAGGGGCCAGGCTGAGTGGAGTGAATGTGCCCAGGCTGAGTGGAGTGGAGGTGCCCAGGCTGAGTGGAGTGAATGTTCCCAGGCTGAATGGGAGTCAATGTGCCTAGTCAGAGTGGAGTGAATGTGCCCAGGCTGAGTGGAGTGGAGGTGCCCAGGCTGAGTGGAGTTGGGGTTCCCAGGCAGAGAGGGACTGGAAGTGCCCTGGCTGAGTGGAGTGAATGTGCCCAGGCTGCGTGGAGTGGAGGTTCCCAGGCTGAGTGGAGTGCAGGTTCCAGGCAGAGTGGGATTGGAAGTACCCAGGCTGAGTGGAGTGGAGGTGCCCAGGCTGAGTGGAGTGCAGGTTCCCCGGCAGAGTGGGATTGGAAGTGCCCAGGCTGAGTGGAGTGAATGTGCCCAGGCTGAGTGGAGTGGAGGTGCCCAGGCTGAGTGGAGTTGGTGTTCCCTGGCAGAGTGGGACTGGAAGTGCCAAGGCTGAGTGGAGTGAATGTACCCAGGCTGAGTGGAGTGGAGGTGCCCAGGCTGAGTGGAGTGCTGGTTCCCAGGGAGAGTGGGATTGGAAGTTCCCAGGCTGAGTGGAGTGAATGTCCCCAGGCTGAGTGGAGTGAATGTGCCCAGGCAGAGTGGAGTGAATGTGCCGAGGCTGAGTGGAGTGGAGGTGCCCAGGTAGAGTGGAGTGCAGGTTCCCAGGCAGAGTGGGATTGGAAGTGCCCAGGCTGAGTGCAGTGAATGTGCCCAGGCTGAGTGGAGTGGAGGTGCCAGACTGAGTGGAGTTGGGGTACCCTGAAAGAGTGGGACTGGAAGTGCCAAGGCTGAGTGGAGTGAATGTACCCAGGCTGAGTGGAGTGCTGGTTCCCAGGCAGAGTGGGATTGGAAGTGCCCAGGCTGAGTGGAGTAATGTACCCAGGCTGAGTGGAGTGCAGGTGCCCAGGCTGAGAGGAGTGCAGGTTCCCAGGCAGAGTGGGATTGGAAGTGCCCAGGCTGAGTGGAGTGAATGTCCCCAGGCTGAGTGGATTGCATGTGCCCAGGCTGAGTGGAGTGCAGGTTCCCAGGCAGAGTGGGACTGGAAGTGCCCAGGCGGAGTGGAGTGAATGTGCCCAGGCTGAATGGGAGTCAATGTGCCTAGACAGAGTGGAGTGAATGTGCCCAGCCGCCGGAGCCCGAAACGTGCGTTTCCCCATTGCCTTCAATGGGCGCGGAGAGAGGGGGGCGCTTTTTGGCTCGTGGCGCGGGCACCGTTGCGCCAAAGCGTCAAGTGTCACACCTCCCCGTGCTCGGGGCGGCCCCTTGGAGCTAACTGGCTGGGTCTGGAGGGGCTGCGAGGCCGCCCAGGAGAACGGGTCCAAACCGCGTTCCGATCGGACGAGAATTGAGGGCGGGACACAGTTCCGCGGTTCACTTTCCGCCCGGGCAAAGGGCCTATAACTTGCGGCGGGAGGGCTTAAGAGTGGGCCCCCGCGAGTCGGGTGGAGAGCCGGGTGTGGAGAGGAGTAGCGGAGGTTCCCAGTCAGAGTGGGAGTGGAGGTTCCTGGGCAGAGTGGGAGTGAATGTGCCCTGGCTGAGTGGAGTGAATGTGCCCAGGCTGAGTGGAGTGGAGGTGCCCAGGCTGAGTAGAGTGCAGGCACCCAGGCAGAGTGGGATTGGAAGTGCCCAGGCTGAGTGGAGTGAATGTGCCCAGGCTGAGTGGAGTGGAGGTGCCCAGGCCGAGTGGAGTGAAGGTTCCCAGGCAGAGTGGGACTGGAAGTGCCCAGGCTGAGTGGAGTGAATGTGCCCAGGCTGAGTGGAGTGGAGGTGCCCAGGCTGAGTGGAGTTGGGGTTCCCTGGCAGAGTGGGACTGGAAGTGCCAAGGCTGAGTGGAGTGAATGTGCCCAGGCTGAGTGGAGTGCAGGTTCCCAGGCAGAGTGGGACTGAAAGTGCCCAGGCTGAGTGGAGTGAATGTGCCCAGGCAGAGTGGAGTGAATGTGCCCAGGCTGAGTGGAGTGAATGTGCCCAGGCTGAGTGGAGAGAATGTGCCCAGGCTGAGTGGATTGGAGGTGCCCAGGCTGAGTGGAGTGCAGGTTCCCAGGCAGAGTGGGACTGGAAGTGCCCAGGCTGAGTGGAGTGAATGTGCCCAGGCTGAGTGGAGTGAATGTTCCCAGGCTGAATGGGAGTCAATGTGCCTAGACAGAGTGGAGTGAATGTGCCCAGGCTGAGTGGAGTGGAGGTGCCCAGGCTGAGTGGAGTTGGGGTTCCCAGGCAGAGAGGGACTGGAAGTGCCCTGGCTGAGTGGAGTGAATGTGCCCAGGCTGAGTGGAGTGAATGTGCCCAGGCAGAGTGGAGTGAATGTGCCCAGGCAGAATGGAGTGGAGGTGCCCAGGCTGAGAGGAGTGAAGGTTCCCAGGCAGAGTGGGACTGGAAGTGCCCAGGCTGAGTGGAGTGAATGTGCCCAGGCTGAATGGAGTGGAGGTGCCCAGGCTGAGTGGAGTGCAGGTTCCCAGGCAGAGTGGGATTGGAAGTGCCCAGGCTGAGTGGAGTGAATGTACCCAGGCTGAGTGGAGTGGAGGTGCCCAGGCTGAGTGGAGTGCAGGTTCCCAGGCAGAGTGGGATTGGAAGTGCCCAGGCTGAGTGGAGTGAATGTGCCCAGGCTGAGTGGAGTGGAGGTGCCCAGGCTGAGTGGAGTTGGGGTTCCCAGGCAGAGAGGGACTGGAAGTGCCCTGGCTGAGTGGAGTGAATGTGCCCAGGCTGCGTGGAGTGGAGGTTCCCAGGCTGAGTGGAGTGCAGGTTCCCAGCAGAGTGGGATTGGAAGTACCCAGGCTGAGTGGAGTGGAGGTGCCCAGGCTGAGTGGAGTGCAGGTTCCCAGGCAGAGTGGGATTGGAAGTGCCCAGGCTGAGTGGAGTGAATGTGCCCAGGCTAAGTGGAGTGGAGGTGCCCAGGCTGCGTGGAGTGGAGGTTCCCAGGCCTAGTGGAGTGCAGGTTCCCAGCAGAGTGGGATTGGAAGTACCCAGGCTGAGTGGAGTGGAGGTGCCCAGGCTGAGTGGAGTGCAGGTTCCCAGGCAGAGTAGGATTGGAAGTGCCCAGGCTGAGTGGAGTGAATTTGCCCAGGCTGAGTGGAGTGGAGGTGCCCAGGCTGAGTGGAGTTGGGGTTCCCTGGCAGAGTGGGACTGGAAGTGCCAAGGCTGAGTGGAGTGAATGTACCCAGGCTGAGTGGAGTGGAGGTGCCCAGGCTGAGTGGAGTGCTGGTTCCCAGGCAGAGTGGGATTGGAAGTTCCCAGGCTGAGTGGAGTGAATGTCCCCAGGCTGAGTGGATTGCATGTGCCCAGGCTGAGTGGAGTGCAGGTTCCCTGGCAGAGTGGGATTGGAAGTGCCCAGGCTGAGTGGAGTGAATGTGCCCAGGCTGACTGGAGTGGAGGTGCCCAGGCCGAGTGGAGTGCAGGTTCCCAGGCAGAGTGTGACTGGAAGTGCCCAGGCGGAGTGGAGTGAATGTGCCCAGGCTGAATGGGAGTCAATGTGCCTAGACAGAGTGGAGTGAATGTGCCCGGCCGCCGGAGCCCGAAACGTGCGTTTCCCCATTGCCTTGAATGGGCGCGGAGAGAGGGGGGCGCTTTTTGGCTCGTGGCGCGGGCACCGTTGCGCCAAAGCGTCAAGTGTCACACCTCCCCGTGCTCGGGGCGGCCCCTTGGAGCTAACTGGCTGGGTCTGGAGGGGCTGCGATGCCGCCCAGGAGAACGGGTCCAAACCGCGTTCCGATCGGACGAGAATTGAGGGCGGGACACAGTTCCGCGGTTCACTTTCCGCCCGGGCAAAGGGCCTATAACTTGCGGCGGGAGGGCTTAAGAGTGGGCCCCCGCGAGTCGGGTGGAGAGCCGGGTGTGGAGAGGAGTAGCGGAGGTTCCCAGTCAGAGTGGGAGTGGAGGTTCCTGGGCAGAGTGGGACTGGAAGTGCCCAGGCTGAGTGGAGTGAATGTGCCCTGGCTGAGTGGAGTGAATGTGGCCAGGCTGAGTGGAGTGGAGGTGCCCAGGCTGAGTAGAGTGCAGGCACCCAGGCAGAGTGGGATTGGAAGTGCCCAGGCTGAGTGGAGTGAATGTGCCCAGGCTGAGTGGAGTGGAGGTGCCCAGGCTGAGTGGAGTTGGGGTTCCCTGGCAGAGTGGGACTGGAAGTGCCAAGGCTGAGTGGAGTGAATGTGCCCAGGCTGAGTGGAGTGGAGGTGCCCAGGCCGAGTGGAGTGCAGGTTCCAAGGCAGAGTGGGACTGAAAGTGCCCAGGCTGAGTGGAGTGAATGTGCCCCAGGCTGATTGGAGTGGAGGTGCCCAGGCTGAATGGAGTTGGGGTTCCCTGGCAGAGTGGGACTGGAAGTGCCAACGGTGAGTGGAGTGAATGTGCCCAGGCTGAGTGGAGTGGAGGTGCCCAGGCTGAGTGGAGTTGGGGTTCCCTGGCAGAGTGGGACAGGAAGTGCCAACGCTGAGTGGAGTGAATGTGCCCAGGCTGAGTGGAGTGGAGGTGCCCAGGCTGAGTGGAGTGCTGGTTCCCAGGCAGAGTGGGATTGGAAGTGCCCAGGCTGAGTGGAGTAATGTACCCAGGCTGAGTGGAGTGCAGGTGCCCAGGCTGAGAGGAGTGCAGGTTCCCAGGCAGATTGGGATTGGAAGTCCCCAGGCTGAGTGGAGTGAATGTGCCCAGGCTGAGTGGAGTGGAGGTGCCCAGGCCGAGTGGAGTGCAGGTTCCCAGGCAGAGTGGGACTGGAAGTGCCCAGGCGGAGTGGAGTGAATGTGCCCAGGCTGAATGGAGTGGAGGTGCCCAGGCTGAGTGGAGTGCAGGTTCCCAGGCTGACTGGAGAGAATGTGCCCAGGCTGAGTGGATTGGAGGTGCCCAGGCTGAGTGGAGTGCAGGTTCCCAGGCAGAGTGGGACTGGAAGTGCCCAGGCTGAGTGGAGTGAATGTGCCCAGGCTGAGTGGAGTGAATGTTCCCAGGCTGAATGGGAGTCAATGTGCCTAGTCAGAGTGGAGTGAATGTGCCCAGGCTGAGTGGAGTGGAGGTGCCCAGGCTGAGTGGAGTTGGGGTTCCAAGGCAGAGAGGGACTGGAAGTGCCCTGGCTGAGTGGAGTGAATGTGCCCAGGCTGCGTGGAGTGGAGGTTCCCAGGCTGAGTGGAGTGGAGGTTCCAGGCACAGTGGGATTGGAAGTACCCAGGCTGAGTGGAGTGGAGGTGCCCAGGCTGAGTGGAGTGCAGGTTCCCCGGCAGAGTGGGATTGGAAGTGCCCAGGCTGAGTGGAGTGAATGTGCCCAGGCTGAGTGGAGTGGAGGTGCCCAGGCTGAGTGGAGTTGGGGTTCCCTGGCAGAGTGGGACTGGAAGTGCCAAGGCTGAGTGGAGTGAATGTACCCAGGCTGAGTGGAGTGGAGGTGCCCAGGCTGAGTGGAGTGCTGGTTCCCAGGGAGAGTGGGATTGGAAGTTCCCAGGCTGAGTGGAGTGAATGTCCCCAGGCTGAGTGGAGTGAATGTGCCCAGGCAGAGTGGAGTGAATGTGCCGAGGCTGAGTGGAGTGGAGGTGCCCAGGCTGAGTGGAGTGCAGGTTCCCAGGCAGAGTGGGATTGGAAGTGCCCAGGCTGAGTGCAGTGAATGTGCCCAGGCTGAGTGGAGTGGAGGTGCCAGGCTGAGTGGAGTTGGGGTACCCTGGCAGAGTGGGACTGGAAGTGCCAAGGCTGAGTGGAGTGAATGTACCCAGGCTGAGTGGAGTGGAGGAGCCCAGGCTGAGTGGAGTGCAGGTTCCCATCAGAGTGGGACTGGAAGTGCCCAGGCTGAGTGCAGTGAATGTGCCCAGGCTGCGTGGAGTGGAGGTTCCCAGGCTGAGTGGAGTGCAGGTTCCCAGCAGAGTGGGACTGGAAGTGCCAACGCTGAGTGGAGTGGAGGTGCCCAGGCTGAGTGGAGTGCTGGTTCCCAGGCAGAGTGGGATTGGAAGTGCCCAGGCTGAGTGGAGTAATGTACCCAGGCTGAGTGGAGTGCAGGTGCCCAGGCTGAGAGGAGTGCAGGTTCCCAGGCAGAGTGGGATTGGAAGTGTCCAGGCTGCGTGGAGTGAATGTCCCCAGGCTGAGTGGATTGCATGTGCCCAGGCTGAGTGGAGTGCAGGTTCCCAGGCAGAGTGGGACTGGAAGTGCCCAGGCGGAGTGGAGTGAATGTGCCCAGGCTGAATGGGAGTCAATGTGCCTAGACAGAGTGGAGTGAATGTGCCCGGCCGCCGGAGCCCGAAACGTGCGTTTCCCCATTGCCTTGAATGGGCGCGGAGAGAGGGGGGCGCTTTATGGCTCGTGGCGCGGGCCACCGTTGCGCCAAAGCGTCAAGTGTCACACCTCCCCGTGCTCGGGGCGGCCCCTTGGAGCTAACTGGCTGGGTCTGGAGGGGCTGCGAGGCCGCCCAGGAGAACGGGTCCAAACCGCGTTCCGATCGGACGAGAATTGAGGGCGGGACACAGTTCCGCGGTTCACTTTCCGCCCGGGCAAAGGGCCTATAACTTGCGGCGGGAGGGCTTAAGAGTGGGCCCCCGCGAGTCGGGTGGAGAGCCGGGTGTGGAGAGGAGTAGCGGAGGTTCCCAGTCAGAGTGGGAGTGGAGGTTCCTGGGCAGAGTGGGAGTGAATGTGCCCTTGCTGAGTGGAGTGAATGTGCCCAGGCTGAGTGGAGTGGAGGTGCCCAGGCTGAGTAGAGTGCAGGCACCCAGGCAGAGTGGGATTGGAAGTGCCCAGGCTGAGTGGAGTGAATGTGTCCAGGCTGAGTGGAGTGGAGGTGCCCAGGCCGAGTGGAGTGCAGGTTCCCAGGCAGAGTGGGACTGGAAGTGCCCAGGCTGAGTGGAGTGAATGTGCCCAGGCTGAGTGGAGTGGAGGTGCCCAGGCTGAGTGGAGTTGGGGTTCCCTGGCAGAGTGGGACTGGAAGTGCCAAGGCTGAGTGGAGTGAATGTGCCCAGGCTGAGTGGAGTGCAGGTTCCCAGGCAGAGTGGGACTGAAAGTGCCCAGGCTGAGTGGAGTGAATGTGCCCAGGCTGAGTGGAGTGAATGTGCCCAGGCTGAGTGGAGTGAATGTGCCCAGGCTGAGTGGAGAGAATGTGCCCAGGCTGAGTGGATTGGAGGTGCCCAGGCTGAGTGGAGTGCAGGTTCCCAGGCAGAGTGGGACTGGAAGTGCCCAGGCTGAGTGGAGTGAATGTGCCCAGGCTGAGTGGAGTGAATGTTCCCAGGCTGAATGGGAGTCAATGTGCCAAGACAGAGTGGAGTGAATGTGCCCAGGCTGAGTGGAGTGGAGGTGCCCAGGCTGAGTGGAGTTGGGGCTCCCAGGCAGAGAGGGACTGGAAGTGCCCTGGCTGAGTGGAGTGAATGTGCCCAGGCTGAGTGGAGTGAATGTGCCCAGGCAGAGTGGAGTGAATGTGCCCAGGCTGAGTGGAGTGGAGGTGCCCAGGCTGAGTGGAGTGCAGGTTCCCAGGCAGAGTGGGACTGGAAGTGCCCAGGCTGAGTGGAGTGAATGTGCTCAGGCTGAATGGAGTGGAGGTGCCCAGGCTGAGTGGAGTGCAGGTTCCCAGGCAGAGTGGGATTGGAAGTGCCCAGGCTGAGTGGAGTGAATGTACCCAGGCTGAGTGGAGTGGAGGTGCCCAGGCTGAGTGGAGTGCAGGTTCCCAGGCAGAGTGGGATTGGAAGTGCCCAGGCTGAGTGGAGTGAATGTGCCCAGGCTGAGTGGAGTGGAGGTGCCCAGGCTGAGTGGAGTTGGGGTTCCCAGGCAGAGAGGGACTGGAAGTGCCCTGGCTGAGTGGAGTGAATGTGCCCAGGCTGCGTGGAGTGGAGGTTCCCAGGTTGAGTGGAGTGCAGGTTCCAAGCAGAGTGGGATTGGAAGTACCCAGGCTGAGTGGAGTGGAGGTGCCCAGGCTGAGTGGAGTGCAGGTTCCCAGGCAGAGTGGGATTGGAAGTGCCCAGGCTGAGTGGAGTGAATGTGCCCAGGCTGAGTGGAGTGGAGGTGCCCAGGCTGAGTGGAGTTGGGGTTCCCTGGCAGAGTGGGACTGGAAGTGCCAAGGCTGAGTGGAGTGAATGTACCCAGGCTGAGTGGAGTGGAGGTGCCCAGGCTGAGTGGAGTGCTGGTTCCCAGGCAGAGTGGGATTGGAAGTTCCCAGGCTGAGTGGAGTGAATGTCCCCAGGCTGAGTGGATTGCATGTGCCCAGGCTGAGTGGAGTGCAGGTTCCCTGGCAGAGTGGGATTGGAAGTTCCCAGGCTGAGTGGAGTGAATGTGCCCAGGCTGACTGGAGTGGAGGTGCCCAGGCCGAGTGGAGTGCAGGTTCCCAGGCAGAGTGGGACTGGAAGTGCCCAGGCGGAGTGGAGTGAATGTGCCCAGGCTGAATGGGAGTCAATGTGCCTAGACAGAGTGGAGTGAATGTGCCCGGCCGCCGGAGCCCGAAACGTGCGTTTCCCCATTGCCTTGAATGGGCGCGGAGAGAGGGGGGCGCTTTTTGGCTCGTGGCGCGGGCACCGTTGCGCCAAAGCGTCAAGTGTCACACCTCCCCGTGCTCGGGGCGGCCCCTTGGAGCTAACTGGCTGGGTCTGGAGGGGCTGCGAGGCCGCCCAGGAGAACGGGTCCAAACCGCGTTCCGATCGGACGAGAATTGAGGGCGGGACACAGTTCCGCGGTTCACTTTCCGCCCGGGAAAAGGGCCTATAACTTGCGGCGGGAGGGCTTAAGAGAGGGCCCCCGCGAGTCGGGTGGAGAGCCGGGTGTGGAGAGGAGTAGCGGAGGTTCCCAGTCAGAGTGGGAGTGGAGGTTCCTGGGCAGAGTGGGACTGGAAGTGCCCAGGCTGAGTGGAGTGAATGTGCCCAGGCTGAATGGAGTGGAGGTGCCCAGGCTGAGTGGAGTGGAGGTGCCCAGGCTGAGTAGAGTGCAGGCACCCAGGCAGAGTGGGATTGGAAGTGCCCAGGCTGAGTGGAGTGAATGTGCCCAGGCTGAGTGGAGTGGAGGTGCCCAGGCTGAGTGGAGTTGGGGTTCCCTGGCAGAGTGGGACTGGAAGTGCCAAGGCTGAGTGGAGTAAATGTGCCCAGGCTGAGTGGAGTGGAGGTGCCCAGGCCGAGTGGAGTGCAGGTTCCCAGGCAGAGTGGGACTGAAAGTGCCCAGGCTGAGTGGAGTGAATGTGCCCCAGGCTGATTGGAGTGGAGGTGCCCAGGCTTAATGGAGTTGGGGTTCCCTGGCAGAGTGGGACTGGAAGTGCCAACGGTGAGTGGAGTGAATGTGCCCAGGCTGAGTGGAGTGGAGGTGCCCAGGCTGAGTGGAGTTGGGGTTCCCTGGCAGAGTGGGACAGGAAGTGCCAACGCTGAGTGGAGTGAATGTGCCCAGGCTGAGTGGAGTGTAGGTGCCCAGGCTGAGTGGAGTGCTGGTTCCCAGGCAGAGTGGGATTGGAAGTGCCCAGGCTGAGTGGAGTAATGTACCCAGGCTGAGTGGAGTGCAGGTGCCCAGGCTGAGAGGAGTGCAGGTTCCCAGGCAGAGTGGGATTGGAAGTCCCCAGGCTGAGTGGAGTGAATGTGCCCAGGCTGAGTGGAGTGGAGGTGCCCAGGCCGAGTGGAGTGCAGGTTCCCAGGAAGAGTGGGACTGGAAGTGCCCAGGCGGAGTGGAGTGAATGTGCCCAGGCTGAATGGAGTGGAGGTGCCCAGGCTGAGTGGAGTGCAGGTTCCCAGGCAGAGTGGGATTGGAAGTGCCCAGGCTGAGTGGAGTGAATGTGCCAAGGCTGAGTGGAGTGGAGGTGCCCAGGCTGAGTGGAGTGAATGTGCCCAGGCTGACTGGAGAGAATGTGCCCAGGCTGAGTGGATTGGAGGTGCCCAGGCTGAGTGGAGTGCAGGTTCCCAGGCAGAGTGGGACTGGAAGTGCCCAGGCTGAGTGGAGTGAATGTGCCCAGGCTGAGTGGAGTGAATGTTCCCAGGCTGAATGGGAGTCAATGTGCCTAGTCAGAGTGGAGTGAATGTGCCCAGGCTGAGTGGAGTGGAGGTGCCCAGGCTGAGTGGAGTTGGGGTTCCCAGGCAGAGAGGGACTGGAAGTGCCCTGGCTGAGTGGATTGAATGTGCCCAGGCTGCGTGGAGTGGAGGTGCCCAGGCTGAGTGGAGTGCAGGTTCCCAGGCAGAGTGGGACTGGAAGTGCCCAGGCTGAGTGGAGTGAATGTGCTCAGGCTGAATGGAGTGGAGGTGCCCAGGCTGAGTGGAGTGCAGGTTCCCAGGCAGAGTGGGATTGGAAGTGCCCAGGCTGAGTGGAGTGAATGTACCCAGGCTGAGTGGAGTGGAGGTGCCCAGGCTGAGTGGAGTGCAGGTTCCCAGGCAGAGTGGGATTGGAAGTGCCCAGGCTGAGTGGAGTGAATGTGCCCAGGCTGAGTGGAGTGGAGGTGCCCAGGCTGAGTGGAGTTGGGGTTCCCAGGCAGAGAGGGACTGGAAGTGCCCTGGCTGAGTGGAGTGAATGTGCCCAGGCTGCGTGGAGTGGAGGTTCCCAGGTTGAGTGGAGTGCAGGTTCCAAGCAGAGTGGGATTGGAAGTACCCAGGCTGAGTGGAGTGGAGGTGCCCAGGCTGAGTGGAGTGCAGGTTCCCAGGCAGAGTGGGATTGGAAGTGCCCAGGCTGAGTGGAGTGAATGTGCCCAGGCTGAGTGGAGTGGAGGTGCCCAGGCTGAGTGGAGTTGGGGTTCCCTGGCAGAGTGGGACTGGAAGTGCCAAGGCTGAGTGGAGTGAATGTACCCAGGCTGAGTGGAGTGGAGGTGCCCAGGCTGAGTGGAGTGCTGGTTCCCAGGCAGAGTGGGATTGGAAGTTCCCAGGCTGAGTGGAGTGAATGTCCCCAGGCTGAGTGGATTGCATGTGCCCAGGCTGAGTGGAGTGCAGGTTCCCTGGCAGAGTGGGATTGGAAGTTCCCAGGCTGAGTGGAGTGAATGTGCCCAGGCTGACTGGAGTGGAGGTGCCCAGGCCGAGTGGAGTGCAGGTTCCCAGGCAGAGTGGGACTGGAAGTGCCCAGGCGGAGTGGAGTGAATGTGCCCAGGCTGAATGGGAGTCAATGTGCCTAGACAGAGTGGAGTGAATGTGCCCGGCCGCCGGAGCCCGAAACGTGCGTTTCCCCATTGCCTTGAATGGGCGCGGAGAGAGGGGGGCGCTTTTTGGCTCGTGGCGCGGGCACCGTTGCGCCAAAGCGTCAAGTGTCACACCTCCCCGTGCTCGGGGCGGCCCCTTGGAGCTAACTGGCTGGGTCTGGAGGGGCTGCGAGGCCGCCCAGGAGAACGGGTCCAAACCGCGTTCCGATCGGACGAGAATTGAGGGCGGGACACAGTTCCGCGGTTCACTTTCCGCCCGGGCAAAGGGCCTATAACTTGCGGCGGGAGGGCTTAAGAGAGGGCCCCCGCGAGTCGGGTGGAGAGCCGGGTGTGGAGAGGAGTAGCGGAGGTTCCCAGTCAGAGTGGGAGTGGAGGTTCCTGGGCAGAGTGGGACTGGAAGTGCCCAGGCTGAGTGGAGTGAATGTGCCCAGGCTGAATGGAGTGGAGGTGCCCAGGCTGAGTGGAGTGGAGGTGCCCAGGCTGAGTAGAGTGCAGGCACCCAGGCAGAGTGGGATTGGAAGTGCCCAGGCTGAGTGGAGTGAATGTGCCCAGGCTGAGTGGAGTGGAGGTGCCCAGGCTGAGTGGAGTTGGGGTTCCCTGGCAGAGTGGGACTGGAAGTGCCAAGGCTGAGTGGAGTGAATGTGCCCAGGCTGAGTGGAGTGGAGGTGCCCAGGCCGAGTGGAGTGCAGGTTCCCAGGCAGAGTGGGACTGAAAGTGCCCAGGCTGAGTGGAGTGAATGTGCCCCAGGCTGATTGGAGTGGAGGTGCCCAGGCTGAATGGAGTTGGGGTTCCCTGGCAGAGTGGGACTGGAAGTGCCAACGGTGAGTGGAGTGAATGTGCCCAGGCTGAGTGGAGTGGAGGTGCCCAGGCTGAGTGGAGTTGGGGTTCCCTGGCAGAGTGGGACAGGAAGTGCCAACGCTGAGTGGAGTGAATGTGCCCAGGCTGAGTGGAGTGGAGGTGCCCAGGCTGAGTGGAGTGCTGGTTCCCAGGCAGAGTGGGATTGGAAGTGCCCAGGCTGAGTGGAGTAATGTACCCAGGCTGAGTGGAGTGCAGGTGCCCAGGCTGAGAGGAGTGCAGGTTCCCAGGCAGAGTGGGATTGGAAGTCCCCAAGGCTGAGTGGAGTGAATGTGCCCAGGCTGAGTGGAGTGGAGGTGCCCAGGCCGAGTGGAGTGCAGGTTCCCAGGCAGAGTGGGACTGGAAGTGCCCAGGCGGAGTGGAGTGAATGTGCCCAGGCTGAATGGAGTGGAGGTGCCCAGGCTGAGTGGAGTGCAGGTTCCCAGGCAGAGTGGGATTGGAAGTGCCCAGGCTGAGTGGAGTGAATGTGCCAAGGCTGAGTGGAGTGGAGGTGCCCAGGCTGAGTGGAGTGAATGTGCCCAGGCTGACTGGAGAGAATGTGCCCAGGCTGAGTGGATTGGAGGTGCCCAGGCTGAGTGGAGTGCAGGTTCCCAGGCAGAGTGGGACTGGAAGTGCCCAGGCTGAGTGGAGTGAATGTGCCCAGGCTGAGTGGAGTGAATGTTCCCAGGCTGAATGGGAGTCAATGTGCCTAGTCAGAGTGGAGTGAATGTGCCCAGGCTGAGTGGAGTGGAGGTGCCCAGGCTGAGTGGAGTTGGGGTTCCCAGGCAGAGAGGGACTGGAAGTGCCCTGGCTGAGTGGAGTGAATGTGCCCAGGCTGCGTGGAGTGGAGGTTCCCAGGCTGAGTGGAGTGCAGGTTCCAGGCACAGTGGGATTGGAAGTACCCAGGCTGAGTGGAGTGGAGGTGCCCAGGCTGAGTGGAGTGCAGGTTCCCCGGCAGAGTGGGATTGGAAGTGCCCAGGCTGAGTGGAGTGAATGTGCCCAGGCTGAGTGGAGTGGAGGTGCCCAGGCTGAGTGGAGTTGGGGTTCCCTGGCAGAGTGGGACTGGAAGTGCCAAGGCTGAGTGGAGTGAATGTACCCAGGCTGAGTGGAGTGGAGGTGCCCAGGCTGAGTGGAGTGCTGGTTCCCAGGGAGAGTGGGATTGGAAGTTCCCAGGCTGAGTGGAGTAATGTACCCAGGCTGAGTGGAGTGCAGGTGCCCAGGCTGAGAGGAGTGCAGGTTCCCAGGCAGATTGGGATTGGAAGTCCCCAGGCTGAGTGGAGTGAATGTGCCCAGGCTGACTGGAGTGGAGGTGCCCAGGCCGAGTGGAGTGCAGGTTCCCAGGCAGAGTGGGACTGGAAGTGCCCAGGCGGAGTGGAGTGAATGTGCCCAGGCTGAATGGGAGTCAATGTGCCTAGACAGAGTGGAGTGAATGTGCCCGGCCGCCGGAGCCCGAAACGTGCGTTTCCCCATTGCCTTGAATGGGCGCGGAGAGAGGGGGGCGCTTTTTGGCTCGTGGCGCGGGCACCGTTGCGCCAAAGCGTCAAGTGTCACACCTCCCCGTGCTCGGGGCGGCCCCTTGGAGCTAACTGGCTGGGTCTGGAGGGGCTGCGAGGCCGCCCAGGAGAACGGGTCCAAACCGCGTTCCGATCGGACGAGAATTGAGGGCGGGACACAGTTCCGCGGTTCACTTTCCGCCCGGGCAAAGGGCCTATAACTTGCGGCGGGAGGGCTTAAGAGAGGGCCCCCGCGAGTCGGGTGGAGAGCCGGGTGTGGAGAGGAGTAGCGGAGGTTCCCAGTCAGAGTGGGAGTGGAGGTTCCTGGGCAGAGTGGGACTGGAAGTGCCCAGGCTGAGTGGAGTGAATGTGCCCAGGCTGAATGGAGTGGAGGTGCCCAGGCTGAGTGGAGTGGAGGTGCCCAGGCTGAGTAGAGTGCAGGCACCCAGGCAGAGTGGGATTGGAAGTGCCCAGGCTGAGTGGAGTGAATGTGCCCAGGCTGAGTGGAGTGGAGGTGCCCAGGCTGAGTGGAGTTGGGGTTCCCTGGCAGAGTGGGACTGGAAGTGCCAAGGCTGAGTGGAGTGAATGTGCCCAGGCTGAGTGGAGTGGAGGTGCCCAGGCCGAGTGGAGTGCAGGTTCCCAGGCAGAGTGGGACTGAAAGTGCCCAGGCTGAGTGGAGTGAATGTGCCCCAGGCTGATTGGAGTGGAGGTGCCCAGGCTGAATGGAGTTGGGGTTCCCTGGCAGAGTGGGACTGGAAGTGCCAACGGTGAGTGGAGTGAATGTGCCCAGGCTGAGTGGAGTGGAGGTGCCCAGGCTGAGTGGAGTTGGGGTTCCCTGGCAGAGTGGGACAGGAAGTGCCAACGCTGAGTGGAGTGAATGTGCCCAGGCTGAGTGGAGTGGAGGTGCCCAGGCTGAGTGGAGTGCTGGTTCCCAGGCAGAGTGGGATTGGAAGTGCCCAGGCTGAGTGGAGTAATGTACCCAGGCTGAGTGGAGTGCAGGTGCCCAGGCTGAGAGGAGTGCAGGTTCCCAGGCAGAGTGGGATTGGAAGTCCCCAAGGCTGAGTGGAGTGAATGTGCCCAGGCTGAGTGGAGTGGAGGTGCCCAGGCCGAGTGGAGTGCAGGTTCCCAGGCAGAGTGGGACTGGAAGTGCCCAGGCGGAGTGGAGTGAATGTGCCCAGGCTGAATGGAGTGGAGGTGCCCAGGCTGAGTGGAGTGCAGGTTCCCAGGCAGAGTGGGATTGGAAGTGCCCAGGCTGAGTGGAGTGAATGTGCCAAGGCTGAGTGGAGTGGAGGTGCCCAGGCTGAGTGGAGTGAATGTGCCCAGGCTGACTGGAGAGAATGTGCCCAGGCTGAGTGGATTGGAGGTGCCCAGGCTGAGTGGAGTGCAGGTTCCCAGGCAGAGTGGGACTGGAAGTGCCCAGGCTGAGTGGAGTGAATGTGCCCAGGCTGAGTGGAGTGAATGTTCCCAGGCTGAATGGGAGTCAATGTGCCTAGTCAGAGTGGAGTGAATGTGCCCAGGCTGAGTGGAGTGGAGGTGCCCAGGCTGAGTGGAGTTGGGGTTCCCAGGCAGAGAGGGACTGGAAGTGCCCTGGCTGAGTGGAGTGAATGTGCCCAGGCTGCGTGGAGTGGAGGTTCCCAGGCTGAGTGGAGTGCAGGTTCCAGGCACAGTGGGATTGGAAGTACCCAGGCTGAGTGGAGTGGAGGTGCCCAGGCTGAGTGGAGTGCAGGTTCCCCGGCAGAGTGGGATTGGAAGTGCCCAGGCTGAGTGGAGTGAATGTGCCCAGGCTGAGTGGAGTGGAGGTGCCCAGGCTGAGTGGAGTTGGGGTTCCCTGGCAGAGTGGGACTGGAAGTGCCAAGGCTGAGTGGAGTGAATGTACCCAGGCTGAGTGGAGTGGAGGTGCCCAGGCTGAGTGGAGTGCTGGTTCCCAGGGAGAGTGGGATTGGAAGTTCCCAGGCTGAGTGGAGTGAATGTCCCCAGGCTGAGTGGAGTGAATGTGCCCAGGCAGAGTGGAGTGAATGTGCCGAGGCTGAGTGGAGTGGAGGTGCCCAGGCTGAGTGGAGTGCAGGTTCCCAGGCAGAGTGGGATTGGAAGTGCCCAGGCTGAGTGCAGTGAATGTGCCCAGGCTGAGTGGAGTGGAGGTGCCAGGCTGAGTGGAGTTGGGGTACCCTGGCAGAGTGGGACTGGAAGTGCCAAGGCTGAGTGGAGTGAATGTACCCAGGCTGAGTGGAGTGGAGGTGCCGAGGCTGAGTGGAGTGCAGGTTCCCATCAGAGTGGGACTGGAAGTGCCCAGGCTGAGTGCAGTGAATGTGCCCAGGCTGCGTGGAGTGGAGGTTCCCAGGCTGAGTGGAGTGCAGGTTCCCAGCAGAGTGGGACTGGAAGTGCCAACGCTGAGTGGAGTGGAGGTGCCCAGGCTGAGTGGAGTGCTGGTTCCCAGGCAGAGTGGGATTGGAAGTGCCCAGGCTGAGTGGAGTAATGTACCCAGGCTGAGTGGAGTGCAGGTGCCCAGGCTGAGAGGAGTGCAGGTTCCCAGGCAGAGTGGGATTGGAAGTGTCCAGGCTGCGTGGAGTGAATGTCCCCAGGCTGAGTGGATTGCATGTGCCCAGGCTGAGTGGAGTGCAGGTTCCCAGGCAGAGTGGGACTGGAAGTGCCCAGGCGGAGTGGAGTGAATGTGCCCAGGCTGAATGGGAGTCAATGTGCCTAGACAGAGTGGAGTGAATGTGCCCGGCCGCCGGAGCCCGAAACGTGCGTTTCCCCATTGCCTTGAATGGGCGCGGAGAGAGGGGGGCGCTTTATGGCTCGTGGCGCGGGCCACCGTTGCGCCAAAGCGTCAAGTGTCACACCTCCCCGTGCTCGGGGCGGCCCCTTGGAGCTAACTGGCTGGGTCTGGAGGGGCTGCGAGGCCGCCCAGGAGAACGGGTCCAAACCGCGTTCCGATCGGACGAGAATTGAGGGCGGGACACAGTTCCGCGGTTCACTTTCCGCCCGGGCAAAGGGCCTATAACTTGCGGCGGGAGGGCTTAAGAGTGGGCCCCCGCGAGTCGGGTGGAGAGCCGGGTGTGGAGAGGAGTAGCGGAGGTTCCCAGTCAGAGTGGGAGTGGAGGTTCCTGGGCAGAGTGGGAGTGAATGTGCCCTGGCTGAGTGGAGTGAATGTGCCCAGGCTGAGTGGAGTGGAGGTGCCCAGGCTGAGTAGAGTGCAGGCACCCAGGCAGAGTGGGATTGGAAGTGCCCAGGCTGAGTGGAGTGAATGTGTCCAGGCTGAGTGGAGTGGAGGTGCCCAGGCCGAGTGGAGTGCAGGTTCCCAGGCAGAGTGGGACTGGAAGTGCCCAGGCTGAGTGGAGTGAATGTGCCCAGGCTGAGTGGAGTGGAGGTGCCCAGGCTGAGTGGAGTTGGGGTTCCCTGGCAGAGTGGGACTGGAAGTGCCAAGGCTGAGTGGAGTGAATGTGCCCAGGCTGAGTGGAGTGCAGGTTCCCAGGCAGAGTGGGACTGAAAGTGCCCAGGCTGAGTGGAGTGAATGTGCCCAGGCTGAGTGGAGTGAATGTGCCCAGGCTGAGTGGAGTGAATGTGCCCAGGCTGAGTGGAGAGAATGTGCCCAGGCTGAGTGGATTGGAGGTGCCCAGGCTGAGTGGAGTGCAGGTTCCCAGGCACAGTGGGACTGGAAGTGCCCAGGCTGAGTGGAGTGAATGTGCCCAGGCTGAGTGGAGTGAATGTTCCCAGGCTGAATGGGAGTCAATGTGCCAAGACAGAGTGGAGTGAATGTGCCCAGGCTGAGTGGAGTGGAGGTGCCCAGGCTGAGTGGAGTTGGGGTTCCCAGGCAGAGAGGGACTGGAAGTGCCCTGGCTGAGTGGAGTGAATGTGCCCAGGCTGAGTGGAGTGAATGTGCCCAGGCAGAGTGGAGTGAATGTGCCCAGGCTGAGTGGAGTGGAGGTGCCCAGGCTGAGTGGAGTGCAGGTTCCCAGGCAGAGTGGGACTGGAAGTGCCCAGGCTGAGTGGAGTGAATGTGCTCAGGCTGAATGGAGTGGAGGTGCCCAGGCTGAGTGGAGTGCCCGCGAGTCGGGTGGAGAGCCGGGTGTGGAGAGGAGTAGCGGAGGTTCCCAGTCAGAGTGGGAGTGGAGGTTCCTGGGCAGAGTGGGACTGGAAGTGCCCAGGCTGAGTGGAGTGAATGTGCCCAGGCTGAATGGAGTGGAGGTGCCCAGGCTGAGTGGAGTGCAGGTTCCCAGGCAGAGTGGGATTGGAAGTGCCCAGGCTGAGTGGAGTGAATGTACCCAGGCTGAGTGGAGTGGAGGTGCCCAGGCTGAGTGGAGTGCTGGTTCCCAGGCAGAGTGGGATTGGAAGTGCCCAGGCTGAGTGGAGTGAATGTGCCCAGGCTGAGTGGAGTGAATGTGCCCAGGCTGAGTGGAGTGGAGGTGCCCAGGCTGAGTAGAGTGCAGGCACCCAGGCAGAGTGGGATTGGAAGTGCCCAGGCTGAGTGGAGTGAATGTGCCCAGGCTGAGTGGAGTGGAGGTGCCCAGGCCGAGTGGAGTGCAGGTTCCCAGGCAGAGTGGGACTGGAAGTGCCCAGGCTGAGTGGAGTGAATGTGCCCAGGCTGAGTGGAGTGGAGGTGCCCAGGCTGAGTGGAGTTGGGGTTCCCTGGCAGAGTGGGACTGGAAGTGCCAAGGCTGAGTGGAGTGAATGTGCCCAGGCTGAGTGGAGTGGAGGTGCCCAGGCCGAGTGGAGTGCAGGTTCCCAGGCAGAGTGGGACTGAAAGTGCCCAGGCTGAGTGGAGTGAATGTGCCCAGGCTGAGTGCAGTGAATGTGCCCAGGCTGAGTGGAGTGAATGTGCCCAGGCTGAGTGGAGAGAATGTGCCCAGGCTGAGTGGATTGGAGGTGCCCAGGCTGAGTGGAGAGCAGGTTCCAGGGCAGAGTGGGACTGGAAGTGCCCAGGCTGAGTGGAGTGAATGTGCCCAGGCTGAGTGGAGTGGAGGTGCCCAGGCTGAGTGGAGTTGGGGTTCCCTGGCAGAGAGGGACTGGAAGTGCCCTGGCTGAGTGGAGTGAATGTGCCCAGGCTGCGTGGAGTGGAGGTTCCCAGGTTGAGTGGAGTGCAGGTTCCAAGCAGAGTGGGATTGGAAGTACCCAGGCTGAGTGGAGTGGAGGTGCCCAGGCTGAGTGGAGTGCAGGTTCCCAGGCAGAGTGGGATTGGAAGTGCCCAGGCTGAGTGGAGTGAATGTGCCCAGGCTGAGTGGAGTGGAGGTGCCCAGGCTGAGTGGAGTTGGGGTTCCCTGGCAGAGTGGGACTGGAAGTGCCAAGGCTGAGTGGAGTGAATGTACCCAGGCTGAGTGGAGTGGAGGTGCCCAGGCTGAGTGGAGTGCTGGTTCCCAGGCAGAGTGGGATTGGAAGTTCCCAGGCTGAGTGGAGTGAATGTCCCCAGGCTGAGTGGATTGCATGTGCCCAGGCTGAGTGGAGTGCAGGTTCCCTGGCAGAGTGGGATTGGAAGTTCCCAGGCTGAGTGGAGTGAATGTGCCCAGGCTGACTGGAGTGGAGGTGCCCAGGCCGAGTGGAGTGCAGGTTCCCAGGCAGAGTGGGACTGGAAGTGCCCAGGCGGAGTGGAGTGAATGTGCCCAGGCTGAAGGGGAGTCAATGTGCCTAGACAGAGTGGAGTGAATGTGCCCGGCCGCCGGAGCCCGAAACGTGCGTTTCCCCATTGCCTTGAATGGGCGCGGAGAGAGGGGGGCGCTTTTTGGCTCGTGGCGCGGGCACCGTTGCGCCAAAGCGTCAAGTGTCACACCTCCCCGTGCTCGGGGCGGCCCCTTGGAGCTAACTGGCTGGGTCTGGAGGGGCTGCGAGGCCGCCCAGGAGAACGGGTCCAAACCGCGTTCCGATCGGACGAGAATTGAGGGCGGGACACAGTTCCGCGGTTCACTTTCCGCCCGGGCAAAGGGCCTATAACTTGCGGCGGGAGGGCTTAAGAGAGGGCCCCCGCGAGTCGGGTGGAGAGCCGGGTGTGGAGAGGAGTAGCGGAGGTTCCCAGTCAGAGTGGGAGTGGAGGTTCCTGGGCAGAGTGGGACTGGAAGTGCCCAGGCTGAGTGGAGTGAATGTGCCCAGGCTGAATGGAGTGGAGGTGCCCAGGCTGAGTGGAGTGCAGGTTCCCAGGCAGAGTGGGATTGGAAGTGCCCAGGCTGAGTGGAGTGAATGTACCCAGGCTGAGTGGAGTGGAGGTGCCCAGGCTGAGTGGAGTGCTGGTTCCCAGGCAGAGTGGGATTGGAAGTGCCCAGGCTGAGTGGAGTGAATGTGCCCAGGCTGAGTGGAGTGAATGTGCCCAGGCTGAGTGGAGTGGAGGTGCCCAGGCTGAGTAGAGTGCAGGCACCCAGGCAGAGTGGGATTGGAAGTGCCCAGGCTGAGTGGAGTGAATGTGCCCAGGCTGAGTGGAGTGGAGGTGCCCAGGCCGAGTGGAGTGCAGGTTCCCAGGCAGAGTGGGACTGGAAGTGCCCAGGCTGAGTGGAGTGAATGTGCCCAGGCTGAGTGGAGTGGAGGTGCCCAGGCTGAGTGGAGTTGGGGTTCCCTGGCAGAGTGGGACTGGAAGTGCCCAGGCTGAGTGGAGTGAATGTGCCCAGGCTGAGTGGAGTGGAGGTGCCCAGGCCGAGTGGAGTGCAGGTTCCCAGGCAGAGTGGGACTGAAAGTGCCCAGGCTGAGTGGAGTGAATGTGCCCAGGCTGAGTGCAGTGAATGTGCCCAGGCTGAGTGGAGTGGAGGTGCCCAGGCCGAGTGGAGTGCAGGTTCCCAGGCAGAGTGGGACTGGAAGTGCCCAGGCTGAGTGGAGTGAATGTGCCCAGGCAGAGTGGAGTGGAGGTGCCCAGGCTGAGTGGAGTTGGGGTTCCCTGGCAGAGTGGGACTGGAAGTGCCAAGGCTGAGTGGAGTGGAGGTGCCCAGGCCGAGTGGAGTGCAGGTTCCCAGGCAGAGTGGGACTGAATGTGCCCAGGCTGAGTGGAGTGAATGTGCCCCAGGCTGAATGGAGTGGAGGTGCCCAGGCTGAGTGGAGTGCAGGTTCCCTGGCAGAGTGGGATTGGAAGTGCCCAGGCTGAGTGGAGTGAATGTGCCCAGGCTGAGTGGAGTGGAGGTGCCCAGGCTGAGTGGAGTGCAGGTTCCCAGCAGAGTGGGACTGGAAGAGCCCAGGCTGAGTGGAGTGAATGTGCCCAGGCTGAGTGGAGTGAATGTGCCCAGGCAGAGTGGAGTGAATGTGCCCAGGCTGAATGGAGTGGAGGTGCCCAGGCTGAGTGGAGTGCAGGTTCCCAGGCAGAGTGGGATTGGAAGTGCCCAGGCTGAGTGGAGTGAATGTACCCAGGCTGAGTGGAGTGGAGGTGCCCAGGCTGAGTGGAGTGCTGGTTCCCAGGCAGAGTGGGATTGGAAGTGCCCAGGCTGAGTGGAGTGAATGTGCCCAGGCTGAGTGGAGTGAATGTGCCCAGGCTGAGTGGAGTGGAGGTGCCCAGGCTGAGTAGAGTGCAGGCACCCAGGCAGAGTGGGATTGGAAGTGCCCAGGCTGAGTGGAGTGAATGTGCCCAGGCTGAGTGGAGTGGAGGTGCCCAGGCCGAGTGGAGTGCAGGTTCCCAGGCAGAGTGGGACTGGAAGTGCCCCGGCTGAGTGGAGTGAATGTGCCCAGGCTGAGTGCAGTGAATGTGCCCAGGCTGAGTGGAGTGAATGTGCCCAGGCTGAGTGGAGAGAATGTGCCCAGGCTGAGTGGATTGGAGGTGCCCAGGCTGAGTGGAGTGCAGGTTCCAGGGCAGAGTGGGACTGGAAGTGCCCAGGCTGAGTGGAGTGAATGTGCCCAGGCTGAGTGGAGTGAATGTTCCCAGGCTGAATGGGAGTCAATGTGCCTAGACAGAGTGGAGTGAATGTGCCCAGGCTGAGTGGAGTGGAGGTGCCCAGGCTGAGTGGAGTTGGGGTACCCAGGCAGAGAGGGACTGGAAGTGCCCTGGCTGAGTGGAGTGAATGTGCCCAGGCTGCGTGGAGTGGAGGTTCCCAGGCTGAGTGGAGTGCAGGTTCCCAGCAGAGTGGGACTGGAAGTGCCCAGGCTGAGTGGAGTGAATGTGCCCAGGCTGAATGGAGTGGAGGTGCCCAGGCTGAGTGGAGTGCAGGTTCCCAGGCAGAGTGGGATTGGAAGTGCCCAGGCTGAGTGGAGTGAATGTACCCAGGCTGAGTGGAGTGGAGGTGCCCAGGCTGAGTGGAGTGCAGGTTCCCAGGCAGAGTGGGATTGGAAGTGCCCAGGCTGAGTGGAGTGAATGTGCCCAGGCTGAGTGGAGTGGAGGTGCCCAGGCTGAGTGGAGTTGGGGTTCCCTGGCAGAGTGGGACTGGAAGTGCCAAGGCTGAGTGGAGTGAATGTACCCAGGCTGAGTGGAGTGGAGGTGCCCAGGCTGAGTGGAGTGCTGGTTCCCAGGCAGAGTGGGATTGGAAGTTCCCAGGCTGAGTGGAGTGAATGTCCCCAGGCTGAGTGGATTGCATGTGCCCAGGCTGAGTGGAGTGCAGGTTCCCTGGCAGAGTGGGATTGGAAGTTCCCAGGCTGAGTGGAGTGAATGTGCCCAGGCTGAGTGGAGTGGAGGTGCCAAGGCTGAATGGGAGTCAATGTGCCTAGACAGAGTGGAGTGAATGTGCCCGGCCGCCGGAGCCCGAAACGTGCGTTTCCCCATTGCCTTGAATGGGCGCGGAGAGAGGGGGGCGCCTTTTGGCTCGTGGCGAGGGCACCGTTGCGCCAAAGCGTCAAGTGTCACCCCTCCCCGTGCTCGGGGCGGCCCCTTGGAGCTAACTGGCTGGGTCTGGAGGGGCTGCGAGGCCGCCCAGGAGAACGGGTCCAAACCGCGTTCCGATCGGACGAGAATTGAGGGCGGGACACAGTTCCGCGGTTCACTTTCCGCCCGGGCAAAGGGCCTATAACTTGCGGCGGGAGGGCTTAAGAGTGGGCCCCCGCGAGTCGGGTGGAGAGCCGGGTGTGGAGAGGAGTAGCGGAGGTTCCCAGTCAGAGTGGGACTGGAAGTGCCCAGGCTGAGTGGAGTGAATGTGCCCTGGCTGAGTGGAGTGAATGTGCCCAGGCTGAGTGGAGTGAATGTGCCCAGGCTGAGTGGATTGGAGGTGCCCAGGCTGAGTGGAGTGCAGGTTCCCAGGCAGAGTGGGACTGGAAGTGCCCAAGCTGAGTGGAGTGAATGTGCCCAGGCTGAGTGGAGTGAATGTTCCCAGGCTGAATGGGAGTCAATGTGCCTAGACAGAGTGGAGTGAATGTGCCCAGGCTGAGTGGAGTGGAGGTGCCCAGGCTGAGTGGAGTTGGGGTTCCCAGGCAGAGAGGGACTGGAAGTGCCCTGGCTGAGTGGAGTGAATGTGCCCAGGCTGCGTGGAGTGGAGGTTCCCAGGCTGAGTGAAGTGCAGGTTCCCAGCAGAGTGGGATTGGAAGTACCCAGGCTGAGTGGAGTGGAGGTGCCCAGGCTGAGTGGAGTGCAGGTTCCCAGGCAGAGTGGGATTGGAAGTGCCCAGGCTGAGTGGAGTGAATGTGCCCAGGCTGAGTGGAGTGGAGGTGCCAAGGCTGAGTGGAGTTGGGGTTCCCTGGCAGAGTGGGACTGGAAGTGCCAAGGCTGAGTGGAGTGAATGTACCCAGGCTGAGTGGAGTGGAGGTGCCCAGGCTGAGTGGAGTGCTGGTTCCCAGGCAGAGTGGGATTGGAAGTTCCCAGGCTGAGTGGAGTGAATGTCCCCAGGCTGAGTGGATTGCATGTGCCCAGGCTGAGTGGAGTGCAGGTTCCCTGGCAGAGTGGGATTAGAAGTGCCCAGGCTGAGTGGAGTGAATGTGCCCAGGCTGACTGGAGTGGAGGTGCCCAGGCCGAGTGGAGTGCAGGTTCCCAGGCAGAGTGGGACTGGAAGTGCCAAGGCGGAGTGGAGTGAATGTGCCCAGGCTGAATGGAGTGGAGGTGCCCAGGCTGAGTGGAGTGCAGGTTCCCTGGCAGAGTGGGATTGGAAGTGCCCAGGCTGAGTGCAGTGAATGTGCCCAGGCTGAGTGGAGTGGAGGTGCCAGGCTGAGTGGAGTTGGGGTACCCTGGCAGAGTGGGACTGGAAGTGCCAAGGCTGAGTGGAGTGAATGTACCCAGGCTGAGTGGAGTGGAGGTGCCCAGGCTGAGTGGAGTGCAGGTTCCCAGCAGAGTGGGACTGGAAGTGCCCAGGCTGAGTGGAGTGAATGTGCCCAAGCTGAGTGGAGTGAATGTGCCCAGGCAGAGTGGAGTGACTGTGCTGAGGCTGAGTGGAGTGGAGGTGCCCAGGCTGAGTGGAGTGCAGGTTCCCAGGCAGAGTGGGATTGGAAGTGCCCAGGCTGAGTGGAGTGAATGTGCCCTGGCTGAGTGGAGTGAATGTGCCCAGGCTGAGTGGAGTGAATGTGCCCAGGCTGAGTGGAGTGAATGTGCCCAGGCAGAGTGGGATTGGAAGTGCCCAGGCTGAGTGGAGTGAATGTGCCCTGGCTGAGTGGAGTGAATGTGGCCAGGCAGAGTGGGACTGAAAGTGCCCAGGCTGAGTGGAGTGAATGTGCCCCAGGCTGAATGGAGTGGAGGTGCCCAGGCTGAGTGGAGTGCAGGTTCCCTGGCAGAGTGGGATTGGAAGTGCCCAGGCTGAGTGGAGTGAATGTGCCCAGGCTGAGTGGAGTGGAGGTGCCCAGGCTGAGTGGAGTTGGGGTTCCCTGGCAGAGTGGGACTGGAAGTGCCAAGGCTGAGTGGAGTGAAGGTACCCAGGCTGAGTGGAGTGGAGGTGCCCAGGCTGAGTGGAGTGCAGGTTCCCAGCAGAGTGGGACTGGAAGTGCCCAGGCTGAGTGGAGTGAATGTGCCCAGGCTGAATGGACTGGAGGTGCCCAGGCTGAGTGGAGTGCAGGTTCCCAGGCAGAGTGGGATTGGAAGTGCCCAGGCTGAGTGGAGTGAATGTATCCAGGCTGAGTGGAGTGGAGGGGCCCAGGCTGAGTGGAGTGCAGGTTCCCAGGCAGAGTGGGATTGGAAGTGCCCAGGCTGAGTGGAGTGAATGTGCCCTGGCTGAGTGGAGTGGAGGTGCCCAAGCTGAGTAGAGTTGGGGTTCCCTGGCAGAGTGGGACTGGAAGTGCCAACGGTGAGTGGAGTGAATGTGCCCAGGCTGAGTGGAGTGGAGGTGCCCAGGCTGAGTGGAGTTGGGGTTCCCTGGCAGAGTGGGACTGGAAGTGCCAACGCTGAGTGGAGTGAATGTGCCCAGGCTGAGTGGAGTGGAGGTGCCCAGGCTGATTGGAGTGCAGGTTCCCAGGCAGAGAGGGATTGGAAGTGCCCAGGCTGAGTGGAGTAATGTACCCAGGCTGAGTGGAGTGCAGGTTTCCAGGCTGAGTGGAGTGCAGGTTCCCAGGCAGAGTGGGATTGAAAGTGCCCAGGCTGAGTGGAGTGAATGTGCCCAGGCTGAGTGGAGTGGAGGTGCCCAGGCCGAGTGGAGTGCAGGTTCCCAGGCAGAGTGGGACTGGAAGTGCCGAGGCGGAGTGGAGTGAATGTGCCCAGGCTGAATGGGAGTCAATGTGCCTAGACAGAGTGGAGTGAATGTGACCGGCCGCCGGAGCCCGAAACGTGCGTTTCCCCATTGCCTTGAATGGGCGCGGAGAGAGGGGGGCACTTTTTGGCTCGTGGCGCGGTCACCGTTGCGCCAAAGCGTCAAGCGTCACACCTCCCCGTGCTCGGGGCGGCCCCTTGGAGCTAACTAGCGGGGTTTGGAGGGGCTGCGAGGCCGCCCAGGAGAACGGGTCCAAACCGCGTTCCGATCGGACGAGAATTGAGGGCGGGACACAGTTCCGCGGTTCACTTTCCGCCCGGGCAAAGGGCCTATAACTTGCGGCGGGAGGGCTTAAGAGTGGGCCCCCGCGAGTCGGGTGGAGAGCCGGGTGTGGAGAGGAGTAGCGGAGGTTCCCAGTCAGAGTGGGAGTGGAGGTTCCTGGGCAGAGTGGGACTGGAAGTGCCCAGGCTGAGTGGAGTGAATGTGCCCTGGCTGAGTGGAGTGAATGTGGCCAGGCTGAGTGGAGTGGAGGTGCCCAGGCCGAGTGGAGTGCAGGTTCCCAGGCAGAGTGGGACTGGAAGTGCCCAGGCTGAGTGGAGTGAATGTGCCCAGGCTGAGTGGAGTGGAGGTGCCC
This sequence comes from Conger conger, assembly GCF_963514075.1. Taxonomy (NCBI): domain Eukaryota; kingdom Metazoa; phylum Chordata; class Actinopteri; order Anguilliformes; family Congridae; genus Conger; species Conger conger. The sequence continues at coordinate 1,017,999 of NW_026890546.1, forward strand.
AGGCTGAGTGGAGTTGGGGGTCCCTGGCAGAGTGGGACTGGAAGTGCCAAGGCTGAGTGGAGTGAATGTGCCCAGGCTGAGTGGAGTGGAGGTGCCCAGGCTGAGTGGAGTGCAGGTTCCCAGGCAGAGTGGGATTGGAAGTGCCCAGGCTGAGTGGAGTGAATGTACCCAGGCTGAGTGGAGTGGAGGTGCCCAGGCTGAGTGGAGTGCAGGTTCCCAGGCAGAGTGGGATTGGAAGTGCCCAGGCTGAGTGGAGTGAATGTGCCCAGGCTGAGTGGAGTGGAGGTGCCCAGGCTGAGTGGAGTTGGGGTTCCCTGGCAGAGTGGGACTGGAAGTGCCAAGGCTGAGTGGAGTGAATGTGCCCAGGCTGAGTGGAGTGGAGGTGCCCAGGCCGAGTGGAGTGCAGGTTCCCAGGCAGAGTGGGACTGGAAGTGCCCAGGCGGAGTGGAGTGAATGTGCCCAGGCTGAATGGGAGTCAATGTGCCTAGACAGAGTGGAGTGAATGTGCCCGGCCGCCGGAGCCCGAAACGTGCGTTTCCCCATTGCCTTGAATGGGCGCGGAGAGAGGGGGGCACTTTTTGGCTCGTGGCGCGGTCACCGTTGCGCCAAAGCGTCAAGTGTCACACCTCCCCGTGCTCGGGGCGGCCCCTTGGAGCTAACTAGCGGGGTTTGGAGGGGCTGCGAGGCCGCCCAGGAGAACGGGTCCAAACCGCGTTCCGATCGGACGAGAATTGAGGGCGGGACACAGTTCCGCGGTTCACTTTCCGCCCGGGCAAAGGGCCTATAACTTGCGGCGGGAGGGCTTAAGAGTGGGCCCCCGCGAGTCGGGTGGAGAGCCGGGTGTGGAGAGGAGTAGCGGAGGTTCCCAGTCAGAGTGGGATTGGAGGTTCCTGGGCAGAGTGGGACTGGAAGTGCCCAGGCTGAGTGGAGTGAATGTGCCCTGGCTGAGTGGAGTGAATGTGGCCAGGCTGAGTGGAGTGGAGGTGCCCAGGCCGAGTGGAGTGCAGGTTCCCAGGCAGAGTGGGACTGGAAGTGCCCAGGCTGAGTGGAGTGAATGTGCCCAGGCTGAGTGGAGTGGAGGTGCCCAGGCTGAGTGGAGTTGGGGGTCCCTGGCAGAGTGGGACTGTGAGTGTCAAGGCTGAGTGGAGTGAATGTGCCCAGGCTGAGTGGAGTGGAGGTGCCCAGGCTGAGTGGAGTGCAGGTTCCCAGGCAGAGTGGGACTGGAAGTGCCCAGGCTGAGTGGAGTGAATGTGCCCAGGCTGAATGGAGTGGAGGTGCCCAGGCTGAGTGGAGTGCAGGTTCCCTGGCAGAGTGGGATTGGAAGTGCCCAGGCTGAGTGCAGTGAATGTGCCCAGGCTGAGTGGAGTGGAGGTGCCCAGGCTGAGTGGAGTTGGGGTTCCCTGGCAGAGTTGGACTGGACGTGCCAAGGCTGAGTGGAGTGAATGTACCCAGGCTGAGTGGAGTGGAGGTGCCCAGGCTGAGTGGAGTGCAGGTTCCCAGCAGAGTGGGACTGGAAGTGCCCAGGCTGAGTGGAGTGAATGTGCCCAGGCTGAGTGGAGTGAATGTGCCCAAGCAGAGTGGAGTGAATGTGCCCAGGCTGAGTGGAGTGGAGGTGCCCAGGCTGAGTGGAGTGCAGGTTCCCAGGCAGAGTGGGATTGGAAGTGCCCAGGCTGAGTGGAGTGAATGTGCCCAGGCTGAGTGGAGTGGAGGTGCCCAGGCCGAGTGGAGTGCAGGTTCCCAGGCAGAGTGGGACTGGAAGTGCCCAGGCGGAGTGGAGTGAATGTGCCCAGGCTGAATGGGAGTCAATGTGCCTAGACAGAGTGGAGTGAATGTGCCCGGCCGCCGGAGCCCGAAACGTGCGTTTCCCCATTGCCTTGAATGGGCGCGGAGAGAGGGGGGCACTATTTGGCTCGTGGCGCGGTCACCGTTGCGCCAAAGCGTCAAGTGTCACACCTCCCCGTGCTCGGGGCGGCCCCTTGGAGCTAACTAGCGGGGTTTGGAGGGGCTGCGAGGCCGCCCAGGAGAACGGGTCCAAACCGCGTTCCGATCGGACGAGAATTGAGGGCGGGACACAGTTCCGCGGTTCACTTTCCGCCCGGGCAAAGGGCCTATAACTTGCGGCGGGAGGGCTTAAGAGTGGGCCCCCGCGAGTCGGGTGGAGAGCCGGGTGTGGAGAGGAGTAGCGGAGGTTCCCAGTCAGAGTGGGAGTGGAGGTTCCTGGGCAGAGTGGGACTGGAAGTGCCCAGGCTGAGTGGAGTGAATGTGCCCTGGCTGAGTGGAGTGAATGTGCCCAGGCTGAGTGGAGTGAATGTGCCCAGGCTGAGTGGAGTGAATGTGCCCAGGCTGACTGGGGAGAATGTGCCCAGGCTGAGTGGAGTGAATGTTCCCAGGCTGAATGGGAGTCAATGTGCCTAGACAGAGTGGAGTGAATGTGCCCAGGCTGAGTGGAGTGGAGGTGCCCAGGCTGAGTGGAGTTGGGGTTCCCAGGCAGAGAGGGACTGGAAGTGCCCTGGCTGAGTGGAGTGAATGTGCCCAGGCTGCGTGGAGTGGAGGTTCCCAGGCTGAGTGGAGTGCAGGTTCCCAGGCAGAGTGGGATTGGAAGTGCCCAGGCTGAGTGGAGTGAATGTGCCCAGGCTGAGTGGAGTGGAGGTGCCAAGGCTGAGTGGAGTGCAGGTTCCCAGGCAGAGTGGGATTGGAAGTGCCCAGGCTGAGTGGAGTGAATGTGCCCAGGCTGAGTGGAGTGGAGGTGCCCAGGCTGAGTGGAGTTGGGGTTCCCTGGCAGAGTGGGACTGGAAGTGCCAAGGCTGAGTGGAGTGAATGTGCCCAGGCTGAGTGGAGTGGAGGTGCCCAGGCCGAGTGGAGTGGAGGTGCCCAGGCTGAGTGGAGTTGGGGTTCCCTGGCAGAGTGGGACTGGAAGTGCCAAGGCTGAGTGGAGTGAATGTGCCCAGGCTGACTGGAGTGGAGGTGCCCAGGCCGAGTGGAGTGCAGGTTCCCAGGCAGAGTGGGACTGGAAGTGCCCAGGCGGAGTGGAGTGAATGTGCCCAGGCTGAATGGGAGTCAATGTGCCTAGACAGAGTGGAGTGAATGTGCCCAGCCGCCGGAGCCCGAAACGTGCGTTTCCCCATTGCCTTGAATGGGCGCGGAGAGAGGGGGGCGCTTTTTGGCTCGTGGCGCAGGCACCGTTGCGCCAAAGCGTCAAGTGTCACCCCTCGCCGTGCTCGTGGCGGCCCCTTGGAGCTAACTGGCTGGGTCTGGAGGGGCTGCGAGGCTGCCCAGGAGAACGGGTCCAAACCGCGTTCCGATCGGACGAGAATTGAGGGCGGGACACAGTTCCGCGGCTCACTTTCCGCCCGGGCAAAGGGCCTATTACTTGCGGCGGGAGGGCTTAAGAGTGGGCCCCCGTGAGTCGGGTGGAGAGCCGGGTGTGGAGAGGAGTAGCGGAGGTTCCCAATCAGAGTGGGAGTGGAGGTTCCTGGGCAGAGTGGGACTGGAAGTGCCCAGGCTGAGTGGAGTGAATGTGCCCAGGCTGAGTGGAGTGGAGGTGCCCAGGCCGAGTGGAGTGCAGGTTCCCAGGCAGAGTGGGACTGGAAGTTCCCAGGCGGAGTGGAGTGAATGTGCCCAGGCTGAGTGGATTGCAGGTTCCCTGGCAGAGTGGGATTGGAAGTGCCCAGGCTGAGTGGAGTGAATGTGCCCAGGCTGACTGGAGTGGAGGTGCCCAGGCTGAGTGGAGTGGAGGTGCCCAGGCTGAGTGGAGTGAATGTGCCCAGGCTGACTGGAGAGAATGTGCCCAGGCTGAGTGGATTGCAGGTTCCCAGGCAGAGTGGGACTGGAAGTGCCCAGGCGGAGTGGAGTGAATGTGCCCAGGCTGAATGGGAGTCAATGTGCCTAGAAAGAGTGGAGTGAATGTGCCCGGCCGCCGGAGCCCGAAACGTGCGTTTCCCCATTGCCTTGAATGGGCGCGGAGAGAGGGGGGCGCTTTTTGGCTCGTTACGCGGGCACCGTTGCGCCAAAGCGTCAAGTGTCACACCTCCCCGTGCTCGGGGCGGCCCCTTGGAGCTAACTGGCTGGGTCTGGAGGGGCTGTGAGGCCGCCCAGGAGAACGGGTCCTAACCGCGTTCCGATCGGACGAGAATTGAGGGCGGGACACAGTTCCGCGGTTCACTTTCCGCCCGGGCAAAGGGCCTATAACTTGCGGCGGGAGGGCTTAAGAGTGGGCCCCCGCGAGTCGGGTGGAGAGCCGGGTGTGGAGAGGAGTAGCCGAGGTTCCCAGTCAGAGTGGGAGTGGAGGTTCCTGGGCAGAGTGGGACTGGAAGTGCCCAGGCTGAGTGGAGTGAATGTGCCCTGGCTGAGTGGAGTGAATGTGCCCAGGCTGAGTGGAGTGAATGTGCCCAGGCTGACTGGAGAGAATGTGCCCAGGCTGAGTGGATTGGAGGTGCCCAGGCTGAGTGGAGTGCAGGTTCCCAGGCTGAGTGGGACTGGAAGTGCCCAGGCTGAGTGGAGTGAATGTGCCCAGGCTGAGTGGAGTGGAGGTGCCCAGGCTGAGTGGAGTTGGGGTTCCCTGGCAGAGTGGGACTGGAAGTGCCAAGGCTGAGTGGAGTGAATGTGCCCAGGCTGACTGGAGTGGAGGTGCCCAGGCCGAGTGGAGTGCAGGTTCCCAGGCAGAGTGGGACTGGAAGTGCCCAGGCGGAGTGGAGTGAATGTGCCCAGGCTGAATGGGAGTCAATGTGCCTAGACAGAGTGGAGTGAATGTGCCCGGCCGCCGGAGCCCGAAACGTGCGTTTCCCCATTGCCTTGAATGGGCGCGGAGAGAGGGGGGCGCTTTTTGGCTCGTGGCGCGGGCACCGTTGCGCCAAAGCGTCAAGTGTCAAACCTCCCCGTGCTCGGGGCGGCCCCTTGGAGCTAACTGGCTGGGTCTGTAGGGGCTGCGAGGCCGCCCAGGAGAACGGGTCCAAACCGCGTTCCGATCGGACGAGAATTGAGGGCGGGACACAGTTCCGCGGTTCACTTTTCGCCCGGGCAAAGGGCCTATAACTTGCGGCGGGAGGGCTTAAGAGTGGGCCCCCGCGAGTCGGGTGGAGAGCCGGGTGTGGAGAGGAGTAGCGGAGGTTCCCAGTCAGAGTGGGAGTGGAGGTTCCTGGGCAGAGTGGGACTGGAAGTGCCCAGGCTGAGTGGAGTGAATGTGCCCTGGCTGAGTGGAGTGAATGTGCCCAGGCTGAGTGGAGTGAATGTGCCCAGGCTGAGTGGAGTGAATGTGCCCAGGCTGAGTGGAGAGAATGTGCCCAGGCTGAGTGGACTGGAGGTGCCCAGGCTGAGTGGAGTGCAGGTTCCCAGGCAGAGTGGGACTGGAAGTGCCCAGGCTGAGTGGAGTGAATGTGCCCAGCCTGAGTGGAGTGAATGATCCCAGGCTGAATGGGAGTCAATGTGCCTAGACAGAGTGGAGTGAATGTGTCCAGGCTGAGTGGAGTGGAGGTGCCCAGGCTGAGTGGAGTTGGGGTTCCCAGGAAGAGAGGGACTGGAAGTGCCCTGGCTGAGTGGAGTGAATGTGCCCAGGCTGCGTGGAGTGGAGGTTCCCAGGCTGAGTGGAGTGCAGGCTCCCAGCAGAGTGGGACTGGAAGTGCCCAGGCTGAGTGGAGTGAATGTGCCCAGGCTGAGTGCAGTGAATGTGCCCAGGTAGAGTGGAGTGAATGTGCCCAGGCTGAGTGGAGTGGAGGTGCCCAGGCTGAGTGGAGTGCAGGTTCCCAGGCAGAGTGGGACTGGAAGTGCCCAGGCTGAGTGGAGTGAATGTGCCCAGGCTGAATGGAGTGGAGGTGCCCAGGCTGAGTGGAGTGCAGGTTCCCAGGCAGAGTGGGATTGGAAGTGCCCAGGCTGAGTGGAGTGAATGTGCCCAGGCTGAGTGGAGTGGAGGTGCCCAGGCTGAATGGAGTTGTGGTTCCCTGACAGAGTGGAACTGGAAGTGCCAACGGTGAGTGGAGTGAATGTGCCCAGGCTGAGTGGAGTGGAGGTGCCCTGGCTGAGTGGAGTTGGGGTTCCCTGGCAGAGTGGGACTGGAAGTGCCAACGCTGAGTGGAGTGAATGTGCCCAGGCTGAGTGGAGTGGAGGTGCCCAGGCTGAGTGGAGTGCTGGTTCCCAGGCAGAGTGGGATTGGAAGTGCCCAGGCTGAGTGGAGTAATGTACCCAGGCTGAGTGGAGTGGAGGTGCCCAGGCCGAGTGGAGTGCAGGTTCCCAGGCAGAGTGGGACTGGAAGTGCCCAGGCGGAGTGGAGTGAATGTGCCCAGGCTGAATGGGAGTCAATGTGCCTAGACAGAGTGGAGTGAATGTGCCCGGCCGCCGGAGCCCGAAACGTGCGTTTCCCCATTGCCTTGAATGGGCGCGGAGAGAGGGGGGCGCTTTTTGGCTCGTGGCGCGGGCACCGTTGCGCCAAAGCGTCAAGTGTCACACCTCCCCGTGCTCGGGGCGGCCCCTTGGAGCTAACTGGCTGGGTCTGGAGGGGCTGCGAGGCCGCCCAGGAGAACGGGTCCAAACCGCGTTCCGATCGGACGAGAATTGAGGGCGGGACACAGTTCCGCGGTTCACTTTCCGCCCGGGCAAAGGGCCTATAACTTGCGGCGGGAGGGCTTAAGAGTGGGCCCCCGCGAGTCGGGTGGAGAGCCGGGTGTGGAGAGGAGTAGCGGAGGTTCCCAGTCAGAGTGGGAGTGGAGGTTCCTGGGCAGAGTGGGATTGGAAGTGCCCAGGCTGAGTGGAGTGAATGTGCCCAGGCTGAGTGGAGTGGAGGTGCCCAGGCTGAATGGAGTTGGGGTTCCCTGGCAGAGTGGAACTGGAAGTGCCAACGGTGAGTGGAGTGAATGTGCCCAGGCTGAGTGGAGTGGAGGTGCCCAGGCTGAGTGGAGTTGGGGTTCGCTGGCAGAGTGGGACTGGAAGTGCCAACGCTGAGTGGAGTGAATGTGCCCAGGCTGAGTGGAGTGGAGCTTCCCAGGCCGAGTGGAGTGCAGGTTCCCAGGCAGAGTGGGACTGGAAGTGCCCAGGCTGAGTGGAGTGAATGTGCCCAGGCTGAGTGGAGTGGAGGTGCCCAGGCTGAGTGGAGTTGGGGGTCCCTGGCAGAGTGGGACTGGAAGTGCCAAGGCTGAGTGGAGTGAATGTGCCCAGGCTGAGTGGAGTGGAGGTGCCCAGGCTGAGTGGGACTGGAAGTGCCCAGGCGGAGTGGAGTGAATGTGCCCAGGCTGAATGGGAGTCAATGTGCCTAGACAGAGTGGAGTGAATGTGCCCAGCCGCCGGAGCCCGAAACGTGCGTTTCCCCATTGCCTTGAATGGGCGCGGAGAGAGGGGGGCGCTTTTTGGCTCGTGGCGCGGGCACCGTTGCGCCAAAGCGTCAAGTGTCACCCCTCCCCGTGCTCGGGGCGGCCCCTTGGAGCTAACTGGCTGGGTCTGGAGGGGCTGCGAGGCCGCCCAGGAGAACGGGTCCAAACCGCGTTCCGATCGGACGAGAATTGAGGGCGGGACACAGTTCCGCGGTTCACTTTCCGCCCGGGCAAAGGGCCTATTACTTGCGGCGGGAGGGCTTAAGAGAGGGCCCCCGTGAGTCGGGTGGAGAGCCGGGTGTGGAGAGGAGTAGCGGAGGTTCCCAGTCAGAGTGGGAGTGGAGGTTCCTGGGCAGAGTGGGACTGGAAGTGCCCAGGCTGAGTGGAGTGAATGTGCCCTGGCTGAGTGGAGTGAATGTGGCCAGGCTGAGTGGAGTGGAGGTGCCCAGGCTGAGTGGAGTGAATGTGCCCAGGCTGACTGGAGAGAATGTGCCCAGGCTGAGTGGATTGGAGGTGCCCAGGCTGAGTGGAGTGCAGGTTCCCAGGCAGAGTGGGACTGGAAGTGCCCAGGCTGAGTGGAGTGAATGTGCCCAGGCTGAGTGGAGTGGAGGTGCCCAGGCTGAGTGGAGTTGGGGTTCCCTGGCAGAGTGGGACTGGAAGTGCCAAGGCTGAGTGGAGTGAATGTGCCCAGGCTGAGTGGAGTGGAGGTGCCCAGGCCGAGTGGAGTGCAGGTTCCCAGGCAGAGTGGGACTGGAAGTGCCCAGGCGGAGTGGAGTGAATGTGCCCAGGCTGAATGGGAGTCAATGTGCCTAGACAGGGTGGAGTGAATGTGCCCGGCCGCCGGAGCCCGAAACGTGCGTTTCCCCATTGCCTTGAATGGGCGCGGAGAGAGGGGGGCGCTTTTTGGCTCGTGGCGCGGGCACCGTTGCGCCAAAGCGTCAAGTGTCACACCGCCCCGTGCTCGGGGCGGCCCCTTGGAGCTAACTGGCTGGGTCTGGAGGGGCTGCGAGGCCGCCCAGGAGAACGGGTCCAAACCGCGTTCCGATCGGACGAGAATTGAGGGCGGGACACAGTTCCGCGGTTCACTTTCCGCCCGGGCAAAGGGCCTATAACTTGCGGCGGGAGGGCTTAAGAGTGGGCCCCCGCGAGTCGGGTGGAGAGCCGGGTGTGGAGAGGAGTAGCGGAGGTTCCCAGTCAGAGTGGGAGTGGAGGTTCCTGGGCAGAGTGGGACTGGAAGTGCCCAGGCTGAGTGGAGTGAATGTGCCCTGGCTGAGTGGAGTGAATGTGCCCAGGCTGAGTGGAGTGAATGTGCCCAGGCTGAGTGGAGTGAATGTGCCCAGGCTGACTGGAGAGAATGTGCGCAGGCTGAGTGGATTGGAGGTGCCCAGGCTGAGTGGAGTGGAGGTTCCCAGGCAGAGTGGGACTGGAAGTGCCCAGGCTGAGTGGAGTGAATGTGCCCAGGCTGAGTGGAGTGGAGGTGCCCAGGCTGAGTGGAGTTGGCGTTCCCTGGCAGAGTGGGACTGGAAGTGCCAAGGCTGAGTGGAGTGAATGTGCCCAGGCTGAGTGGAGTGGAGGTGCCCAGGCCGAGTGGAGTGCAGGTTCCCAGGCAGTGTGGGACTGGAAGTGCCCAGGCGGAGTGGAGTGAATGTGCCCAGGCTGAATGGGAGTCAATGTGCCTAGACAGAGTGGAGTGAATGTGCCCGGCCGCCGGAGCCCGAAACGTGCGTTTCCCCATTGCCTTGAATGGGCGCGGAGAGAGGGGGGCGCTTTTTGGCTCGTGGCGCGGGCACCGTTGCGCCAAAGCATCAAGTGTCACACCTCCCCGTGCTCGGGGCGGCCCCTTGGAGCTAACTGGCTGGGTCTGGAGGGGCTGCGAGGCCGCCCAGGAGAACGGGTCCAAACCGCGTTCCGATCGGACGAGAATTGAGGGCGGGACACAGTTCCGCGGTTCACTTTCCGCCCGGGCAAAGGGCCTATAACTTGCGGCGGGAGGGCTTAAGAGTGGGCCCCCGCGAGTCGGGTGGAGAGCCGGGTGTGGAGAGGAGTAGCGGAGGTTCCCAGTCAGAGTGGGAGTGGAGGTTCCTGGGCAGAGTGGGACTGGAAGTGCCCAGGCTGAGTGGAGTGAATGTGCCCTGGCTGAGTGGAGTGAATGTGCCCAGGCTGAGTGGAGTGAATGTGCCCAGGCTGAGTGGAGTGAATGTGCCCAGGCTGACTGGAGAGAATGTGCCCAGGCTGAGTGGATTGGAGGTGCCCAGGCTGAGTGGAGTGCAGGTCCCCAGGCAGAGTGGGACTGGAAGTGCCCAGGCTGAGTGGAGTGAATGTGCCCAGGCTGAGTGGAGTGAATGATCCCAGGCTGAATGGGAGTCAATGTGCCTAGACAGAGTGGAGTGAATGTGCCCTGGCTGAGTGTAGTGAATGTGGCCAGGCTGAGTGGAGTGGAGGTGCCCAGGCTGAGTGGAGTGAATGTGCCCAGGCTGACTGGAGAGAATGTGCCCAGGCTGAGTGGATTGGAGGTGCCCAGGCTGAGTGGAGTGCAGGTTCCCAGGCAGAGTGGGACTGGAAGTGCCCAGGCTGAGTGGAGTGAATGTGCCCAGGCTGAGTGGAGTGGAGGTGCCCAGGCTGAGTGGAGTTGGGGTTCCCTGGCAGAGTGGGACTGGAAGTGCCAAGGCTGAGTGGAGTGAATGTGCCCAGGCTGAGTGGATTGGAGGTGCCCAGGCTGAGTGGAGTGCAGGTTCCCAGGCAGAGTGGGATTGGAAGTGCCCAGTCTGAGTGCAGTGAATTTGCCCAGGCTGAGTGGAGTGGAGGTGCCCAGGCCGAGTGGAGTGCAGGTTCCCAGGCAGAGTGGGACTGGAAGTGCCCAGGCTGAGTGGAGTGGAGGTGCCCAGGCTGAATGGGAGTCAATGTGCCTAGACAGAGTGGAGTGAATGTGCCCAGCCGCCGGAGCCCGAAACGTGCGTTTCCCCATTGCCTTGAATGGGCGCGGAGAGAGGGGGGCGCTTTTTGGCTCGTGGCGCGGGCACCGTTGCGCCAAAGCGTCAAGTGTCACCCCTCCCCGTGCTCGGGGCGGCCCCTTGGAGCTAACTGGCTGGGTCTGGAGGGGCTGCGAGGCCGCCCAGGAGAACGGGTCCAAACCGCGTTCCGATCGGACGAGAATTGAGGGCGGGACACAGTTCCGCGGTTCACTTTCCGCCCGGGCAAAGGGCCTATTACTTGCGGCGGGAGGGCTTAAGAGTGGGCCCCCGTGAGTCGGGTGGAGAGCCGGGTGTGGAGAGGAGTAGCGGAGGTTCCCAGTCAGAGTGGGAGTGGAGGTTCCTGGGCAGAGTGGGACTGGAAGTGCCCAGGCTGAGTGGAGTGAATGTGCCCTGGCTGAGTGGAGTGAATGTGGCCAGGCTGAGTGGAGTGGAGGTGCCCAGGCTGAGTGGAGTGAATGTGCCCAGGCTGACTGGAGAGAATGTGCCCAGGCTGAGTGGATTGGAGGTGCCCAGGCTGAGTGGAGTGCAGGTTCCCAGGCAGAGTGGGACTGGAAGTGCCCAGGCTGAGTGGAGTGAATGTGCCCAGGCTGAGTGGAGTGGAGGTGCCCAGGCTGAGTGGAGTTGGGGTTCCCTGGCAGAGTGGGACTGGAAGTGCCAAGGCTGAGTGGAGTGGAGGTGCCCAGGCCGAGTGGAGTGCAGGTTCCCAGGCAGAGTGGGACTGGAAGTGCCCAGGCTGAGTGGAGTGAATGTGCCCAGGCTGCGTGGAGTGGAGGTTCCCAGGCTGAGTGGAGTGCAGGCTCCCAGCAGAGTGGGACTGGAAGTGCCCAGGCTGAGTGGAGTGAATGTGCCCAGGCTGAGTGGAGTGAATGTGCCCAGGCAGAGTGGAGTGAATGTGCCCAGGCTGAGTGGAGTGGAGGTGCCCAGGCTGATTGGAGTGCAGGTTCCCAGGCAGAGTGGGACTGGAAGTGCCCAGGCTGAGTGGAGTGAATGTGCCCAGGCTGAGTGGAGTGAATGATCCCAGGCTGAATGGGAGTCAATGTGCCTAGACAGAGTGGAGTGAATGTGCCCAGGCTGAGTGGAGTGGAGGTGCCCAGGCTGAGTGGAGTTGGGGTTCCCAGGCAGAGAGGGACTGGAAGTGCCCTGGCTGAGTGGAGTGAATGTGCCCAGGCTGCGTGGAGTGGAGGTTCCCAGGCTGAGTGGAGTGCAGGCTCCCAGCAGAGTGGGACTGGAAGTGCCCAGGCTGAGTGGAGTGAATGTGGCCAGGCTGAATGGAGTGGAGGTGCCCAGGCTGAGTGGAGTGCAGGTTCCCAGGCAGAGTGGGATTGGAAGTGCCCAGGCTGAGTGGAGTGAATGTGCCCAGGCTGAGTGGAGTGGAGGTGCCCAGGCTGAATGGAGTTGGGGTTCCCTGGCAGAGTGGAACTGGAAGTGCCAACGGTGAGTGGAGTGAATGTGCCCAGGCTGAGTGGAGTGGAGGTGCCCAGGCTGAGTGGAGTTGGGGTTCCCTGGCAGAGTGGGACTGGAAGTGCCAACGCTGAGTGGAGTGAATGTGCCCAGGCTGAGTGGAGTGGAGCTGCCCAGGCCGAGTGGAGTGCAGGTTCCCAGGCAGAGTGGGACTGGAAGTGCCCAGGCTGAGTGGAGTGAATGTGCCCAGGCTGAGTGGAGTGGAGGTGCCCAGGCTGAGTGGAGTTGGGGGTCCCTGGCAGAGTGGGACTGGAAGTGCCAAGGCTGAGTGGAGTGAATGTGCCCAGGCTGAGTGGAGTGGAGGTGCCCAGGCTGAGTGGAGTTGGGGTTCCCAGGCAGAGAGGGACTGGAAGTGCCCTGGCTGAGTGGAGTGAATGTGCCCAGGCTGCGTGGAGTGGAGGTTCCCAGGCTGAGTGGAGTGCAGGTTCCCAGCAGAATGGGATTGGAAGTACCCAGGCTGAGTGGAGTGGAGGTGCCCAGGCTGAGTGGAGTGCTGGTTCCCAGGCAGAGTGGGATTGGAAGTTCCCAGGCTGAGTGGAGTGAATGTCCCCAGGCTGAGTGGATTGCATGTGCCCAGGCTGAGTGGAGTGCAGGTTCCCTGGCAGAGTGGGATTGGAAGTGCCCAGGCTGAGTGGAGTGAATGTGCCAAGGCTGACTGGAGTGGAGGTGCCCAGGCCGAGTGGAGTGCAGGTTCCCAGGCAGAGTGGGACTGGAAGTGCCCAGGCGGAGTGGAGTGAATGTGCCCAGGCTGAATGGGAGTCAATGTGCCTAGACAGAGTGGAGTGAATGTGCCCGGCCGCCGGAGCCCGAAACGTGCGTTTCCCCATTGCCTTGAATGGGCGCGGAGAGAGGGGGGCGCTTTTTGGCTCGTGGCGCGGGCACCGTTGCGCCAAAGCGTCAAGTGTCACACCTCCCCGTGCTCGGGGCGGCCCCTTGGAGCTAACTGGCTGGGTCTGGAGGGGCTGCGAGGCCGCCCAGGAGAACGGGTCCAAACCGCGTTCCGATCGGACGAGAATTGAGGGCGGGACACAGTTCCGCGGTTCACTTTCCGCCCGGGCAAAGGGCCTATAACTTGCGGCAGAAGGGCTTAAGAGTGGGCCCCCGCGAGTCGGGTGGAGAGCCGGGTGTGGAGAGGAGTAGCGGAGGTTCCCAGTCAGAGTGGGAGTGGAGGTTCCTGGGCAGAGTGGGACTGGAAGTGCCCAGGCTGAGTGGAGTGAATGTGCCCTGGCTGAGTGGAGTGAATGTGCCCAGGCTGAGTGGAGTGGAGGAGCCCAGGCCGAGTGGAGTGCAGGTTCCCAGGCAGAGTGGGACTGGAAGTGCCCAGGCTGAGTGGAGTGAATGTGCCCAGGCTGAGTGGAGTGGAGGTGCCCAGGCTGAGTGGAGTTGGGGTTCCCTGGCAGAGTGGGACTGGAAGTGCCAAGGCTGAGTGGAGTGAATGTGCCCAGGCTGAGTGGAGTGGAGGTGCCCAGGCCGAGTGGAGTGCAGGCACCCAGGCAGAGTGGGATTGGAAGTGCCCAGGCTGAGTGGAGTGAATGTGCCAAGGCTGAGTGGAGTGGAGGTGCCCAGGCCGAGTGGAGTGCAGGTTCCCAGGCAGAGTGGGACTGGAAGTGCCCAGGCTGAGTGGAGGGAATGTGCCCAGGCTGAGTGGAGTTGGGGTTCCCTGACAGAGTGGGACTGGAAGTGCCAACGGTGAGTGGAGTGAATGTGCCCAGGCTGAGTGGAGTGGAGGTGCCCAGGCTGAGTGGAGTTGGGGTTCCCTGGCAGAGTGGGACTGGAAGTGCCAACGCTGAGTGGAGTGAATGTGCCCAGGCTGAGTGGAGTGGAGGTGCCCAGGCTGAGTGGAGTGCAGGTTCCCAGGCAGAGTGGGATTGGAAGTGCCCAGGCTGAGTGGAGTAATGTACCCAGGCTGAGTGGAGTGCAGGTGCCCAGGCTGAGTGGAGTGCAGGTTCCCAGGCAGAGTGGGATTGGAAGTGCCCAGGCTGAGTGGAGTGAATGTGCCCAGGCTGAGTGGAGTGGAGGTGCCCAGGCCGAGTGGAGTGCAGGTTCCCAGGCAGAGTGGGACTGGAAGTGCCCAGGCGGAGTGGAGTGAATGTGCCCAGGCTGAATGGGATTCAATGTGCCTAGACAGAGTGGAGTGAATGTGCCCGGCCGCCGGAGCCCGAAACGTGCGTTTCCCCATTGCCTTGAATGGGCGCGGAGAGAGGGGGGCACTTTTTGGCTCGTGGCGCGGTCACCGTTGCGCCAAAGCGTCAAGTGTCACATTTCCCCGTGCTCGGGGCGGCCCCTTGGAGCTAACTAACGGGTTTTGGAGGGGCTGCGAGGCCGCCCAGGAGAACGGGTCCAAACCGCGTTCCGATCGGACGAGAATTGAGGGCGGGACACAGTTCCGCGGTTCACTTTCCGCCCGGGCAAAGGGCCTATAACTTGCGGCGGGAGGGCTTAAGAGTGGGCCCCCGCGAGTCGGGTGGAGAGCCGGGTGTGGAGAGGAGTAGCGGAGGTTCCCAGTCAGAGTGGGAGTGGAGGTTCCTGGGCAGAGTGGGACTGGAAGTGCCCAGGCTGAGTGGAGTAAATGTGCCCTGGCTGAGTGGAGTGAATGTGCCCAGGCTGAGTGGAGTGGAGGTGCCCAGGCTGAGTGGAGTTGGGGGTCCCTGGCAGAGTGGGACTGGAAGTGCCCAGGATGAGTGGAGTGAATGTACCCAGGCTGAGTGGAGTGGAGGTGCCCAGGCTGAGTGGAGTGCAGGTTCCCAGGCAGAGTGGGATTGGAAGTGCCCAGGCTGAGTGGAGTGAATGTGCCCAGGCTGAGTGGAGTGGAGGTGCCCAGGCTGAGTGGAGTTGGGGTTCCCTGGCAGAGTGGGACTGGAAGTGCCAAGGCTGAGTGGAGTGAATGTGCCCAGGCTGAGTGGAGTGGAGGTGCCCAGGCCGAGTGGAGTGCAGGTTCCCAGGCAGAGTGGGACTGGAAGTGCCCAGGCGGAGTGGAGTGAATGTGCCCAGGCTGAATGGGAGTCAATGTGCCTAGACAGAGTGGAGTGAATGTGCCCAGCCGCCGGAGCCCGAAACGTGCGTTTCCCCATTGCCTTGAATGGGCGCGGAGAGAGGGGGGCGCTTTTTGGCTCGTGGCGCGGGCACCGTTGCGCCAAAGCGTCAAGTGTCACCCCTCCCCGTGCTCGGGGCGGCCCCTTGGAGCTAACTGGCTGGGTCTGGAGGGGCTGCGAGGCCGCCCAGGAGAACGGGTCCAAACCGCGTTCCGATCGGACGAGAATTGAGGGCGGGACACAGTTCCGCGGTTCACTTTCCGCCCGGGCAAAGGGCCTATTACTTGCGGCAGGAGGGCTTAAGAGTGGGCCCCCGTGAGTCGGGTGGAGAGCCGGGTGTGGAGAGGAGTAGCGGAGGTTCCCAGTCAGAGTGGGAGTGGAGGTTCCTGGGCAGAGTGGGACTGGAAGTGCCCAGGCTGAGTGGAGTGAATGTGCCCTGGCTGAGTGGAGTGAATGTGGCCAGGCTGAGTGGAGTGGAGGTGCCCAGGCTGAGTGGAGTGAATGTGCCCAGGCTGACTGGAGAGAATGTGCCCAGGCTGAGTGGATTGGAGGTGCCCAGGCTGAGTGGAGTGCAGGTTCCCAGGCAGAATGGGACTGGAAGTGCCCAGGCTGAGTGGAGTGAATGTGCCCAGGCTGAGTGGAGTGGAGGTGCCCAGGCTGAGTGGAGTTGGGGTTCCCTGGCAGAGTGGGACTGGAAGTGCCAAGGCTGAGTGGAGTGAATGTGCCCTGGCTGAGTGGAGTGAATGTGCCCAGGCTGAGTGGAGTGAATGTGCCCAGGCTGAGTGGAGTGAATGTGCTCAGGCTGACTGGAGAGAATGTGCCCAGGCTGAGTGGATTGGAGGTGCCCAGGCTGAGTGGAGTGCAGGTTCCCAGGCAGAGTGGGACTGGAAGTGCCCAGGCTGAGTGGAGTGAATGTGCCCAGGCTGAGTGGAGTGAATGTTCCCAGGCTGAATGGGAGTCAATGTGCCTAGACAGAGTGGAGTGAATGTGCCCAGGCTGAGTGGAGTGGAGGTGCCCAGGCTGAGTGGAGTTGGGGTTCCCAGGCAGAGAGGGACTGGAAGTGCCCTGGCTGAGTGGAGTGAATGTGCCCAGGCTGCGTGGAGTGGAGGTTCCCAGGCTGAGTGGAGTGCAGGCTCCCAGCAGAGTGGGATTGGAAGTGCCCAGGCTGAGTGGAGTGAATGTGCCCAGGCTGAGTGGAGTGGAGGTGCCCAGGCTGAATGGAGTTGGGGTTCCCAGGCAGAGTGGGACTGGAAGTGCCCAGGCTGAGTGGAGTGCAGGTTCCCAGGCAGAGTGGGATTGGAAGTGCCAAGGCTGAGTGGAGTGAATATACCCAGGCTGACTGGAGTGGAGGTGCCCAGGCCGAGTGGAGTGCAGGTTCCCAGGCAGAGTGGGACTGGAAGTGCCCAGGCGAAGTGGAGTGAATGTGCCCAGGCTGAATGGGAGTCAATGTGCCTAGACAGAGTGGAGTGAATGTGCCCAGCCGCCGGAGCCCGAAACGTGCGTTTCCCCATTGCCTTGAATGGGCGCGGAGAGAGGGGGGCGCTTTTTGGCTCGTGGCGCGGGCACCGTTGCGCCAAAGCGTCAAGTGTCACCCCTCCCCGTGCTCGGGGCGGCCCCTTGGAGCTAACTGGCTGGGTCTGGAGGGGCTGCGAGGCCGCCCAGGAGAACGGGTCCAAACCGCGTTCCGATCGGACGAGAATTGAGGGCGGGACACAGTTCCGCGGTTCACTTTCCGCCCGGGCAAAGGGCCTATTACTTGCGGCGGGAGGGCTTAAGAGTGGGCCCCCGCGAGTCGGGTGGAGAGCCGGGTGTGGAGAGGAGTAGCGGAGGTTCCCAGTCAGAGTGGGAGTGGAGGTTCCTGGGCAGAGTGGGACTGGAAGTGCCCAGGCTGAGTGGAGTAAATGTGCCCTGGCTGAGTGGAGTGAATGTGCCCAGGCTGAGTGGAGTGGAGGTGCCCAGGCTGAGTGGAGTTGGGGGTCCCTGGCAGAGTGGGACTGGAAGTGCCCAGGATGAGTGGAGTGAATGTACCCAGGCTGAGTGGAGTGGAGGTGCCCAGGCTGAGTGGAGTGCAGGTTCCCAGGCAGAGTGGGATTGGAAGTGCCCAGGCTGAGTGGAGTGAATGTGCCCAGGCTGAGTGGAGTGGAGGTGCCCAGGCTGAGTGGAGTTGGGGTTCCCTGGCAGAGTGGGACTGGAAGTGCCAAGGCTGAGTGGAGTGAATGTGCCCAGGCTGAGTGGAGTGGAGGTGCCCAGGCCGAGTGGAGTGCAGGTTCCCAGGCAGAGTGGGACTGGAAGTGCCCAGGCGGAGTGGAGTGAATGTGCCCAGGCTGAATGGGAGTCAATGTGCCTAGACAGAGTGGAGTGAATGTGCCCAGCCGCCGGAGCCCGAAACGTGCGTTTCCCCATTGCCTTGAATGGGCGCGGAGAGAGGGGGGCGCTTTTTGGCTCGTGGCGCGGGCACCGTTGCGCCAAAGCGTCAAGTGTCACCCCTCCCCGTGCTCGGGGCGGCCCCTTGGAGCTAACTGGCTGGGTCTGGAGGGGCTGCGAGGCCGCCCAGGAGAACGGGTCCAAACCGCGTTCCGATCGGACGAGAATTGAGGGCGGGACACAGTTCCGCGGTTCACTTTCCGCCCGGGCAAAGGGCCTATTACTTGCGGCAGGAGGGCTTAAGAGTGGGCCCCCGTGAGTCGGGTGGAGAGCCGGGTGTGGAGAGGAGTAGCGGAGGTTCCCAGTCAGAGTGGGAGTGGAGGTTCCTGGGCAGAGTGGGACTGGAAGTGCCCAGGCTGAGTGGAGTGAATGTGCCCTGGCTGAGTGGAGTGAATGTGGCCAGGCTGAGTGGAGTGGAGGTGCCCAGGCTGAGTGGAGTGAATGTGCCCAGGCTGACTGGAGAGAATGTGCCCAGGCTGAGTGGATTGGAGGTGCCCAGGCTGAGTGGAGTGCAGGTTCCCAGGCAGAATGGGACTGGAAGTGCCCAGGCTGAGTGGAGTGAATGTGCCCAGGCTGAGTGGAGTGGAGGTGCCCAGGCTGAGTGGAGTTGGGGTTCCCTGGCAGAGTGGGACTGGAAGTGCCAAGGCTGAGTGGAGTGAATGTGCCCTGGCTGAGTGGAGTGAATGTGCCCAGGCTGAGTGGAGTGAATGTGCCCAGGCTGAGTGGAGTGAATGTGCTCAGGCTGACTGGAGAGAATGTGCCCAGGCTGAGTGGATTGGAGGTGCCCAGGCTGAGTGGAGTGCAGGTTCCCAGGCAGAGTGGGACTGGAAGTGCCCAGGCTGAGTGGAGTGAATGTGCCCAGGCTGAGTGGAGTGAATGTTCCCAGGCTGAATGGGAGTCAATGTGCCTAGACAGAGTGGAGTGAATGTGCCCAGGCTGAGTGGAGTGGAGGTGCCCAGGCTGAGTGGAGTTGGGGTTCCCAGGCAGAGAGGGACTGGAAGTGCCCTGGCTGAGTGGAGTGAATGTGCCCAGGCTGCGTGGAGTGGAGGTTCCCAGGCTGAGTGGAGTGCAGGCTCCCAGCAGAGTGGGATTGGAAGTGCCCAGGCTGAGTGGAGTGAATGTGCCCAGGCTGAGTGGAGTGGAGGTGCCCAGGCTGAATGGAGTTGGGGTTCCCAGGCAGAGTGGGACTGGAAGTGCCCAGGCTGAGTGGAGTGCAGGTTCCCAGGCAGAGTGGGATTGGAAGTGCCAAGGCTGAGTGGAGTGAATGTGCCCAGGCTGAGTGGAGTGGAGGTGCCCAGGCCGAGTGGAGTTGGGGTTCCCAGGCAGAGTGGGACTGGAAGTGCCCAGGCGGAGTGGAGTGAATGTGCCCAGGCTGAATGGGAGTCAATGTGCCCAGACAGAGTGGAGTGAATGTGCCCGGCCGCCGGGGGCCCGAAACGTGCGTTTCCCCATTGCCTAGAATGGGCGCGGAGAGAGGGGGGCGCTTTTTGGCTCGTGGCGCGGGCACCGTTGCGCCAAAGCGTCAAGTGTCACACCTCCCCGTGCTCGGGGCGGCCCCTTGGAGCTAACTGGCTGGGTCTGGAGGGGCTGCGAGGCCGCCCAGGAGAACGGGTCCAAACCGCGTTCCGATCGGACGAGAATTGAGGGCGGGACACAGTTCCGCGGTTCACTTTCCGCCCGGGCAAAGGGCCTATAACTTGCGGCGGGAGGGCTTAAGAGTGGGCCCCCGCGAGTCGGGTGGAGAGCCGGGTGTGGAGAGGAGTAGCGGAGGTTCCCAGTCAGAGTGGGAGTGGAGGTTCCTGGGCAGAGTGGGACTGGAAGTGCCCAGGCTGAGTGGAGTGAATGTGCCCAGGCTGAGTGGAGTGAATGTGCCCAGGCTGAGTGGAGTGAATGTGCCCAGGCTGACTGGAGAGAATGTGCGCAGGCTGAGTGGATTGGAGGTGCCCAGGCTGAGTGGAGTGGAGGTTCCCAGGCAGAGTGGGATTGGAAGTGCCCAGGCTGAGTGGAGTGAATGTGCCCAGGCTGAGTGGAGTGGAGGTGCCCAGGCTGAGTGGAGTTGGGGTTCCCTGGCAGAGTGGGACTGGAAGTGCCAAGGCTGAGTGGAGTGAATGTGCCCAGGCTGAATGGAGTGGAGGTGCCCAGGCTGAGTGGAGGTGCCCAGGCTGAGTGGAGTGCAGGTTCCCAGGCAGAGTGGGATTGGAAGTGCCCAGGCTGAGTGGAGTGAATGTGCCCAGGCTGAGTGGAGTGGAGGTGCCCAGGCTGAATGGAGTTGGGGTTCCCAGGCAGAGTGGGACTGGAAGTGCCAAGGCTGAGTGGAGTGCAGGTTCCCAGGCAGAGTGGGATTGGAAGTGCCCAGGCTGAGTGGAGTGAATGTGCCCAGGCTGACTGGAGTGGAGGTGCCCAGGCCGAGTGGAGTGCAGGTTCCCAGGCAGAGTGGGACTGGAAGTGCCCAGGCGGAGTGGAGTGAATGTGCCCAGGCTGAATGGGAGTCAATGTGCCTAGACAGAGTGGAGTGAATGTGCCCAGCCGCCGGAGCCCGAAACGTGCGTTTCCCCATTGCCTTGAATGGGCGCGGAGAGAGGGGGGCGCTTTTTGGCTCGTGGCGCGGGCACCGTTGCGCCAAAGCGTCAAGTGTCACCCCTCCCCGTGCTCGGGGCGGCCCCTTGGAGCTAACTGGCTGGGTCTGGAGGGGCTGCGAGGCCGCCCAGGAGAACGGGTCCAAACCGCGTTCCGATCGGACGAGAATTGAGGGCGGGACACAGTTCCGCGGTTCACTTTCCGCCCGGGCAAAGGGCCTATTACTTGCGGCGGGAGGGCTTAAGAGTGGGCCCCCGTGAGTCGGGTGGAGAGCCGGGTGTGGAGAGGAGTAGCGGAGGTTCCCAGTCAGAGTGGGAGTGGAGGTTCCTGGGCAGAGTGGGACTGGAAGTGCCCAGGCAGAGTGGGACTGGAAGTGCCCAGGCTGAGTGGAGTGAATGTGCCCTGGCTGAGTGGAGTGAATGTGCCCAGGCTGAGTGGAGTGAATGTGCCCAGGCTGACTGGAGAGAATGTGCGCAGGCTGAGTGGATTGGAGGTGCCCAGGCTGAGTGGAGTGGAGGTTCCCAGGCAGAGTGGGACTGGAAGTGCCCAGGCTGAGTGGAGTGAATGTGCCCAGGCTGAGTGGAGTGGAGGTGCCCAGGCTGAGTGGAGTTGGGGTTCCCTGGCAGAGTGGGACTGGAAGTGCCAAGGCTGAGTGGAGTGAATGTGCCCAGGCTGAGTGGAGTGGAGGAGCCCAGGCCGAGTGGAGTGCAGGTTCCCAGGCAGTGTGGGACTGGAAGTGCCCAGGCGGAGTGGAGTGAATGTGCCCAGGCTGAATGGGAGTCAATGTGCCTAGACAGAGTGGAGTGAATGTGCCCGGCCGCCGGAGCCCGAAACGTGCGTTTCCCCATTGCCTTGAATGGGCGCGGAGAGAGGGGGGCGCTTTTTGGCTCGTGACGCGGGCACCGTTGCGCCAAAGCGTCAAGTGTCACACCTCCCCGTGCTCGGGGCGGCCCCTTGGAGCTAACTGGCTGGGTCTGGAGGGGCTGCGAGGCCGCCCAGGAGAACGGGTCCAAACCGCGTTCCGATCGGACGAGAATTGAGGGCGGGACACAGTTCCGCGGTTCACTTTCCGCCCGGGCAAAGGGCCTATAACTTGCGGCGGGAGGGCTTAAGAGTGGGCCCCCGCGAGTCGGGTGGAGAGCCGGGTGTGGAGAGGAGTAGCGGAGGTTCCCAGTCAGAGTGGGAGTGGAGGTTCCTGGGCAGAGTGGGACTGGAAGTGCCCAGGCTGAGTGGAGTGAATGTGCCCAGGCTGAGTGGAGTGAATGTGCCCAGGCTGAGTGGAGTGAATGTGCCCAGGCTGACTGGAGAGAATGTGCGCAGGCTGAGTGGATTGGAGGTGCCCAGGCTGAGTGGAGTGGAGGTTCCCAGGCAGAGTGGGATTGGAAGTGCCCAGGCTGAGTGGAGTGAATGTGCCCAGGCTGAGTGGAGTGGAGGTGCCCAGGCTGAGTGGAGTTGGGGTTCCCTGGCAGAGTGGGACTGGAAGTGCCAAGGCTGAGTGGAGTGAATGTGCCCAGGCTGAATGGAGTGGAGGTGCCCAGGCTGAGTGGAGGTGCCCAGGCTGAGTGGAGTGCAGGTTCCCAGGCAGAGTGGGATTGGAAGTGCCCAGGCTGAGTGGAGTGAATGTGCCCAGGCTGAGTGGAGTGGAGGTGCCCAGGCTGAATGGAGTTGGGGTTCCCAGGCAGAGTGGGACTGGAAGTGCCAAGGCTGAGTGGAGTGCAGGTTCCCAGGCAGAGTGGGATTGGAAGTGCCCAGGCTGAGTGGAGTGAATGTGCCCAGGCTGACTGGAGTGGAGGTGCCCAGGCCGAGTGGAGTGCAGGTTCCCAGGCAGAGTGGGACTGGAAGTGCCCAGGCGGAGTGGAGTGAATGTGCCCAGGCTGAATGGGAGTCAATGTGCCTAGACAGAGTGGAGTGAATGTGCCCAGCCGCCGGAGCCCGAAACGTGCGTTTCCCCATTGCCTTGAATGGGCGCGGAGAGAGGGGGGCGCTTTTTGGCTCGTGGCGCGGGCACCGTTGCGCCAAAGCGTCAAGTGTCACCCCTCCCCGTGCTCGGGGCGGCCCCTTGGAGCTAACTGGCTGGGTCTGGAGGGGCTGCGAGGCCGCCCAGGAGAACGGGTCCAAACCGCGTTCCGATCGGACGAGAATTGAGGGCGGGACACAGTTCCGCGGTTCACTTTCCGCCCGGGCAAAGGGCCTATTACTTGCGGCGGGAGGGCTTAAGAGTGGGCCCCCGTGAGTCGGGTGGAGAGCCGGGTGTGGAGAGGAGTAGCGGAGGTTCCCAGTCAGAGTGGGAGTGGAGGTTCCTGGGCAGAGTGGGACTGGAAGTGCCCAGGCTGAGTGGAGTGAATGTGCCCAGGCTGAGTGGAGTGAATGTGGCCAGGCTGAGTGGAGTGGAGGTGCCCAGGCTGAGTGGAGTGAATGTGCCCAGGCTGACTGGAGAGAATGTGCCCAGGCTGAGTGGATTGGAGGTGCCCAGGCTGAGTGGAGTGCAGGTTCCCAGGCAGAGTGGGACTGGAAGTGCCCAGGCTGAGTGGAGTGAATGTGCCCAGGCTGAGTGGAGTGGAGGTGCCCAGGCTGAGTGGAGTTGGGGTTCCCTGGCAGAGTGGGACTGGAAGTGCCAAGGCTGAGTGGAGTGAATGTGCCCAGGCTGAGTGGAGTGGAGGTGCCCAGGCCGAGTGGAGTGCAGGTTCCCAGGCAGAGTGGGACTGGAAGTGCCCAGGCGGAGTGGAGTGAATGTGCCCAGGCTGAATGGGAGTCAATGTGCCTAGACAGAGTGGAGTGAATGTGCCCGGCCGCCGGAGCCCGAAACGTGCGTTTCCCCATTGCCTTGAATGGGCGCGGAGAGAGGGGGGCGCTTTTTGGCTCGTGGCGCGGGCACCGTTGCGCCAAAGCGTCAAGTGTCACACCTCCCCGTGCTCGGGGCGGCCCCTTGGAGCTAACTGGCTGGGTCTGGAGGGGCTGCGAGGCCGCCCAGGAGAACGGGTCCAAACCGCGTTCCGATCGGACGAGAATTGAGGGCGGGACACAGTTCCGCGGTTCACTTTCCGCCCGGGCAAAGGGCCTATAACTTGCGGCGGGAGGGCTTAAGAGTGGGCCCCCGCGAGTCGGGTGGAGAGCCGGGTGTGGAGAGGAGTAGCGGAGGTTCCCAGTCAGAGTGGGAGTGGAGGTTCCTGGGCAGAGTGGGACTGGAAGTGCCCAGGCTGAGTGGAGTGAATGTGCCCTGGCTGAGTGGAGTGAATGTGCCCAGGCTGAGTGGAGTGAATGTGCCCAGGCTGAGTGGAGTGAATGTGCCCAGGCTGACTGGAGAGAATGTGCCCAGGCTGAGTGGATTGGAGGTGCCCAGGCTGAGTGGAGTGCAGGTTCCCAGGCAGAGTGGGACTGGAAGTGCCCAGGCTGAGTGGAGTGAATGTGCCCAGGCTGAGTGGAGTGAATGATCCCAGGCTGAATGGGAGTCAATGTGCCTAGACAGAGTGGAGTGAATGTGTCCAGGCTGAGTGGAGTGGAGGTGCCCAGGCTGAGTGGAGTTGGGGTTCCCAGGCAGAGAGGGACTGGAAGTGCCCTGGCTGAGTGGAGTGAATGTGCCCAGGCTGAGTGGAGTGGAGGTGCCCAGGCTGAGTGGAGTGCAGGTTCCCAGGCAGAGTGGGATTGGAAGTGCCCAGGCTGAGTGGAGTGAATGTACCCAGGCTGAGTGGAGTGGAGGTGCCCAGGCTGAGTGGAGTGCAGGCTCCCAGCAGAGTGGGACTGGAAGTGCCCAGGCTGAGTGGAGTGAATGTGCCCAGGCTGAGTGGAGTGAATGTGCCCTGGCTGAGTGGAGTGAATGTGGCCAGGCTGAGTGGAGTGGAGGTGCCCAGGCTGAGTGGAGTTGGGGTTCCCTGGCAGAGTGGGACTGGAAGTGGCAAGGCTGAGTGGAGTGAATGTGCCCATGCTGAGTGGAGTGGAGGTGCCCAGGCTGAATGGAGTTGGGGTTCCCAGGCAGAGTGGGACTGGAAGTGCCCAGGCTGAGTGGAGTGCAGGTTCCCAGGCAGAGTGGGATTGGAAGTGCCCAGGCTGAGTGGAGTGAATGTACCCAGGCTGAGTGGAGTGGAGGTGCCCAGGCTGAGTGGAGTGCAGGTTCCCAGGCAGAGTGGGATTGGAAGTGCCCAGGCTGAGTGGAGTGAATGTGCCAAGGCTGAGTGGAGTGGAGGTGTCCAGGCTGAGTGGAGTTGGGGTTCCCTGGCAGAGTGGGACTGGAAGTGCCAAGGCTGAGTGGAGTGAATGTGCCCAGGCTGAATGGAGTGGAGGTGCCCAGGCCGAGTGGAGTGCAGGTTCCCAGGCAGAGTGGGACTGGAAGTGCCCAGGCGGAGTGGAGTGAATGTGCCCAGGCTGAGTGGAGTGGAGGTGCCCAGGCTGAGTGGAGTTGGGGTTCCCTGGCAGAGTGGGACTGGAAGTGCCAAGGCTGAGTGGAGTGAATGTGCCCAGGCTGAGTGGAGTGGAGGAGCCCAGGCCGAGTGGAGTGCAGGTTCCCAGGCAGTGTGGGACTGGAAGTGCCCAGGCGGAGTGGAGTGAATGTGCCCAGGCTGAATGGGAGTCAATGTGCCTAGACAGAGTGGAGTGAATGTGCCCGGCCGCCGGAGCCCGAAACGTGCGTTTCCCCATTGCCTTGAATGGGCGCGGAGAGAGGGGGGCGCTTTTTGGCTCGTGGCGCGGGCACCGTTGCGCCAAAGCGTCAAGTGTCACACCTCCCCGTGCTCGGGGCGGCCCCTTGGAGCTAAATGGCTGGGTCTGGAGGGGCTGCGAGGCCGCCCAGAAGAACGAGTCCAAACCGCGTTCCGATCGGACGAGAATTGAGGGCGGGACACAGTTCCGCGGTTCACTTTCCGCCCGGGCAAAGGGCCTATAACTTGCGGCGGGAGGGCTTAAGAGTGGGCCCCCGCGAGTCGGGTGGAGAGCCGGGTGTTGAGAGGAGTAGCGGAGGTTCCCAGTCAGAGTGGGAGTGGAGGTTCCTGGGCAGAGTGGGACTGGAAGTGCCCAGGCTGAGTGGAGTGAATGTGCCCTGGCTGAGTGGAGTGAATGTGCCCAGGCTGAGTGGAGTGAATGTGCCCAGGCTGACTGGAGAGAATGTGCGCAGGCTGAGTGGATTGGAGGTGCCCAGGCTGAGTGGAGTGGAGGTTCCCAGGCAGAGTGGGACTGGAAGTGCCCAGGCTGAGTGGAGTGAATGTGCCCAGGCTGAGTGGAGTGGAGGTGCCCAGGCTGAGTGGAGTTGGGGTTCCCTGGCAGAGTGGGACTGGAAGTGCCAAGGCTGAGTGGAGTGAATGTGCCCAGGCTGAGTGGAGTGGAGGAGCCCAGGCCGAGTGGAGTGCAGGTTCCCAGGCAGTGTGGGACTGGAAGTGCCCAGGCGGAGTGGAGTGAATGTGCCCAGGCTGAATGGGAGTCAATGTGCCTAGACAGAGTGGAGTGAATGTGCCCGGCCGCCGGAGCCCGAAACGTGCGTTTCCCCATTGCCTTGAATGGGCGCGGAGAGAGGGGGGCGCTTTTTGGCTCGTGGCGCGGGCACCGTTGCGCCAAAGCGTCAAGTGTCACACCTCCCCGTGCTCGGGGCGGCCCCTTGGAGCTAACTGGCTGGGTCTGGAGGGGCTGCGAGGCCGCCCAGGAGAACGGGTCCAAACCGCGTTCCGATCGGACGAGAATTGAGGGCGGGACACAGTTCCGCGGTTCACTTTCCGCCCGGGCAAAGGGCCTATAACTTGCGGCGGGAGGGCTTAAGAGTGGGCCCCCGCGAGTCGGGTGGAGAGCCGGGTGTGGAGAGGAGTAGCGGAGGTTCCCAGTCAGAGTGGGAGTGGAGGTTCCTGGGCAGAGTGGGACTGGAAGTGCCCAGGCTGAGTGGAGTGAATGTGCCCAGGCTGAGTGGAGTGAATGTGCCCAGGCTGAGTGGAGTGAATGTGCCCAGGCTGAGTGGAGTGAATGTGCCCAGGCTGACTGGAGAGAATGTGCGCAGGCTGAGTGGATTGGAGGTGCCCAGGCTGAGTGGAGTGGAGGTTCCCAGGCAGAGTGGGATTGGAAGTGCCCAGGCTGAGTGGAGTGAATGTGCCCAGGCTGAGTGGAGTGGAGGTGCCCAGGCTGAGTGGAGTTGGGGTTCCCTGGCAGAGTGGGACTGGAAGTGCCAAGGCTGAGTGGAGTGAATGTGCCCAGGCTGAATGGAGTGGAGGTGCCCAGGCTGAGTGGAGGTGCCCAGGCTGAGTGGAGTGCAGGTTCCCAGGCAGAGTGGGATTGGAAGTGCCCAGGCTGAGTGGAGTGAATGTGCCCAGGCTGAGTGGAGTGGAGGTGCCCAGGCTGAATTGAGTTGGGGTTCCCAGGCAGAGTGGGACTGGAAGTGCCAAGGCTGAGTGGAGTGCAGGTTCCCAGGCAGAGTGGGATTGGAAGTGCCCAGGCTGAGTGGAGTGAATGTGCCCAGGCTGACTGGAGTGGAGGTGCCCAGGCCGAGTGGAGTGCAGGTTCCCAGGCAGAGTGGGACTGGAAGTGCCCAGGCGGAGTGGAGTGAATGTGCCCAGGCTGAATGGGAGTCAATGTGCCTAGACAGAGTGGAGTGAATGTGCCCAGCCGCCGGAGCCCGAAACGTGCGTTTCCCCATTGCCTTGAATGGGCGCGGAGAGAGGGGGGCGCTTTTTGGCTCGTGGCGCGGGCACCGTTGCGCCAAAGCGTCAAGTGTCACCCCTCCCCGTGCTCGGGGCGGCCCCTTGGAGCTAACTGGCTGGGTCTGGAGGGGCTGCGAGGCCGCCCAGGAGAACGGGTCCAAACCGCGTTCCGATCGGACGAGAATTGAGGGCGGGACACAGTTCCGCGGTTCACTTTCCGCCCGGGCAAAGGGCCTATTACTTGCGGCGGGAGGGCTTAAGAGTGGGCCCCCGTGAGTCGGGTGGAGAGCCGGGTGTGGAGAGGAGTAGCGGAGGTTCCCAGTCAGAGTGGGAGTGGAGGTTCCTGGGCAGAGTGGGACTGGAAGTGCCCAGGCTGAGTGGAGTGATTGTGCCCAGGCTGAGTGGAGTGAATGTGGCCAGGCTGAGTGGAGTGGAGGTGCCCAGGCTGAGTGGAGTGAATGTGCCCAGGCTGACTGGAGAGAATGTGCCCAGGCTGAGTGGATTGGAGGTGCCCAGGCTGAGTGGAGTGCAGGTTCCCAGGCAGAGTGGGACTGGAAGTGCCCAGGCTGAGTGGAGTGAATGTGCCCAGGCTGAGTGGAGTGGAGGTGCCCAGGCTGAGTGGAGTTGGGGTTCCCTGGCAGAGTGGGACTGGAAGTGCCAAGGCTGAGTGGAGTGAATGTGCCCAGGCTGAGTGGAGTGGAGGTGCCCAGGCCGAGTGGAGTACAGGTTCCCAGGCAGAGTGGGACTGGAAGTGCCCAGGCGGAGTGGAGTGAATGTGCCCAGGCTGAATGGGAGTCAATGTGCCTAGACAGAGTGGAGTGAATGTGCCCGGCCGCCGGAGCCCGAAACGTGCGTTTCCCCATTGCCTTGAATGGGCGCGGAGAGAGGGGGGCGCTTTTTGGCTCGTGGCGCGGGCACCGTTGCGCCAAAGCGTCAAGTGTCACACCTCCCCGTGCTCGGGGCGGCCCCTTGGAGCTAACTGGCTGGGTCTGGAGGGGCTGCGAGGCCGCCCAGGAGAACGGGTCCAAACCGCGTTCCGATCGGACGAGAATTGAGGGCGGGACACAGTTCCGCGGTTCACTTTCCGCCCGGGCAAAGGGCCTATAACTTGCGGCGGGAGGGCTTAAGAGTGGGCCCCCGCGAGTCGGGTGGAGAGCCGGGTGTGGAGAGGAGTAGCGGAGGTTCCCAGTCAGAGTGGGAGTGGAGGTTCCTGGGCAGAGTGGGACTGGAAGTGCCCAGGCTGAGTGGAGTGAATGTGCCCTGGCTGAGTGGAGTGAATGTGCCCAGGCTGAGTGGAGTGAATGTGCCCAGGCTGAGTGGAGTGAATGTGCCCAGGCTGACTGGAGAGAATGTGCCCAGGCTGAGTGGATTGGAGGTGCCCAGGCTGAGTGGAGTGCAGGTTCCCAGGCAGAGTGGGACTGGAAGTGCCCAGGCTGAGTGGAGTGAATGTGCCCAGGCTGAATGGGAGTCAATGTGCCTAGACAGAGTGGAGTGAATGTGCCCGGCCGCCGGAGCCCGAAACGTGCCTTTCCCCATTGCCTTGAATGGGCGCGGAGAGAGGGGGGCGCTTTTTGGCTCGTGGCGCGGGCACCGTTGCGCCAAAGCGTCAAGTGTCACACCTCCCCGTGCTCGGGGCGGCCCCTTGGAGCTAACTGGCTGGGTCTGGAGGGGCTGCGAGGCCGCCCAGGAGAACGGGTCCAAACCGCGTTCCGATCGGACGAGAATTGAGGGCGGGACACAGTTCCGCGGTTCACTTTCCGCCCGGGCAAAGGGCCTATAACTTGCGGCGGGAGGGCTTAAGAGTGGGCCCCCGCGAGTCGGGTGGAGAGCCGGGTGTTGAGAGGAGTAGCGGAGGTTCCCAGTCAGAGTGGGAGTGGAGGTTCCTGGGCAGAGTGGGACTGGAAGTGCCCAGGCTGAGTGGAGTGAATGTGCCCTGGCTGAGTGGAGTGAATGTGCCCAGGCTGAGTGGAGTGAATGTGCCCAGGCTGACTGGAGAGAATGTGCGCAGGCTGAGTGGATTGGAGGTGCCCAGGCTGAGTGGAGTGGAGGTTCCCAGGCAGAGTGGGACTGGAAGTGCCCAGGCTGAGTGGAGTGAATGTGCCCAGGCTGAGTGGAGTGGAGGTGCCCAGGCTGAGTGGAGTTGGGGTTCCCTGGCAGAGTGGGACTGGAAGTGCCAAGGCTGAGTGGAGTGAATGTGCCCAGGCTGAGTGGAGTGGAGGAGCCCAGGCCGAGTGGAGTGCAGGTTCCCAGGCAGTGTGGGACTGGAAGTGCCCAGGCGGAGTGGAGTGAATGTGCCCAGGCTGAATGGGAGTCAATGTGCCTAGACAGAGTGGAGTGAATGTGCCCGGCCGCCGGAGCCCGAAACGTGCGTTTCCCCATTGCCTTGAATGGGCGCGGAGAGAGGGGGGCGCTTTTTGGCTCGTGGCGCGGGCACCGTTGCGCCAAAGCGTCAAGTGTCACACCTCCCCGTGCTCGGGGCGGCCCCTTGGAGCTAACTGGCTGGGTCTGGAGGGGCTGCGAGGCCGCCCAGTAGAACGGGTCCAAACCGTGTTCTGATCGGACGAGAATTGAGGGCGGGACACAGTTCCGCGGTTCACTTTCCGCCCGGGCAAAGGGCCTATAACTTGCGGCGGGAGGGCTTAAGAGTGGGCCCCCGCGAGTCGGGTGGAGAGCCGGGTGTGGAGAGGAGTAGCGGAGGTTCCCAGTCAGAGTGGGAGTGGAGGTTCCTGGGCAGAGTGGGACTGGAAGTGCCCAGGCTGAGTGGAGTGAATGTGCCCAGGCTGAGTGGAGTGAATGTGCCCAGGCTGAGTGGAGTGAATGTGCCCAGGCTGAGTGGAGTGAATGTGCCCAGGCTGACTGGAGAGAATGTGCGCAGGCTGAGTGGATTGGAGGTGCCCAGGCTGAGTGGAGTGGAGGTTCCCAGGCAGAGTGGGATTGGAAGTGCCCAGGCTGAGTGGAGTGAATGTGCCCAGGCTGAGTGGAGTGGAGGTGCCCAGGCTGAGTGGAGTTGGGGTTCCCTGGCAGAGTGGGACTGGAAGTGCCAAGGCTGAGTGGAGTGAATGTGCCCAGGCTGAATGGAGTGGAGGTGCCCAGGCTGAGTGGAGGTGCCCAGGCTGAGTGGAGTGCAGGTTCCCAGGCAGAGTGGGATTGGAAGTGCCCAGGCTGAGTGGAGTGAATGTGCCCAGGCTGAGTGGAGTGGAGGTGCCCAGGCTGAATGGAGTTGGGGTTCCCAGGCAGAGTGGGACTGGAAGTGCCAAGGCTGAGTGGAGTGCAGGTTCCCAGGCAGAGTGGGATTGGAAGTGCCCAGGCTGAGTGGAGTGAATGTGCCCAGGCTGAATGGGAGTCAATGTGCCTAGACAGAGTGGAGTGAATGTGCCCAGCCGCCGGAGCCCGAAACGTGCGTTTCCCCATTGCCTTGAATGGGCGCGGAGAGAGGGGGGCGCTTTTTGGCTCGTGGCGCGGGCACCGTTGCGCCAAAGCGTCAAGTGTCACCCCTCCCCGTGCTCGGGGCGGCCCCTTGGAGCTAACTGGCTGGGTCTGGAGGGGCTGCGAGGCCGCCCAGGAGAACGGGTCCAAACCGCGTTCCGATCGGACGAGAATTGAGGGCGGGACACAGTTCCGCGGTTCACTTTCCGCCCGGGCAAAGGGCCTATTACTTGCGGCGGGAGGGCTTAAGAGTGGGCCCCCGTGAGTCGGGTGGAGAGCCGGGTGTGGAGAGGAGTAGCGGAGGTTCCCAGTCAGAGTGGGAGTGGAGGTTCCTGGGCAGAGTGGGACTGGAAGTGCCCAGGCTGAGTGGAGTGAATGTGCCCAGGCTGAGTGGAGTGAATGTGGCCAGGCTGAGTGGAGTGAATGTGCCCAGGCTGAGTGGAGTGAATGTGCCCAGGCTGACTGGAGAGAATGTGCGCAGGCTGAGTGGATTGGAGGTGCCCAGGCTGAGTGGAGGGGAGGTTCCCAGGCAGAGTGGGACTGGAAGTGCCCAGGCTGAGTGGAGTGAATGTGCCCAGGCTGAGTGGAGTGGAGGTGCCCAGGCTGAGTGGAGTTGGGGTTCCCTGGCAGAGTGGGACTGGAAGTGCCAAGGCTGAGTGGAGTGAATGTGCCCAGGCTGAGTGGAGTGGAGGAGCCCAGGCCGAGTGGAGTGCAGGTTCCCAGGCAGTGTGGGACTGGAAGTGCCCAGGCGGAGTGGAGTGAATGTGCCCAGGCTGAATGGGAGTCAATGTGCCTAGACAGAGTGGAGTGAATGTGCCCGGCCGCCGGAGCCCGAAACGTGCGTTTCCCCATTGCCTTGAATGGGCGCGGAGAGAGGGGGGCGCTTTTTGGCTCGTGGCGCGGGCACCGTTGCGCCAAAGCGTCAAGTGTCACACCTCCCCGTGCTCGGGGCGGCCCCTTGGAGCTAACTGGCTGGGTCTGGAGGGGCTGCGAGGCCGCCCAGGAGAACGGGTCCAAACCGCGTTCCGATCGGACGAGAATTGAGGGCGGGACACAGTTCCGCGGTTCACTTTCCGCCCGGGCAAAGGGCCTATAACTTGCGGCGGGAGGGCTTAAGAGTGGGCCCCCGCGAGTCGGGTGGAGAGCCGGGTGTGGAGAGGAGTAGCGGAGGTTCCCAGTCAGAGTGGGAGTGGAGGTTCCTGGGCAGAGTGGGACTGGAAGTGCCCAGGCTGAGTGGAGTGAATGTGCCCTGGCTGAGTGGAGTGAATGTGCCCAGGCTGAGTGGAGTGAATGTGCCCAGGCTGAGTGGAGTGAATGTGCCCAGGCTGACTGGAGAGAATGTGCCCAGGCTGAGTGGATTGGAGGTGCCCAGGCTGAGTGGAGTGCAGGTTCCCAGGCAGAGTGGGACTGGAAGTGCCCAGGCTGAGTGGAGTGAATGTGCCCAGGCTGAATGGGAGTCAATGTGCCTAGACAGAGTGGAGTGAATGTGCCCGGCCGCCGGAGCCCGAAACGTGCCTTTCCCCATTGCCTTGAATGGGCGCGGAGAGAGGGGGGCGCTTTTTGGCTCGTGGCGCGGGCACCGTTGCGCCAAAGCGTCAAGTGTCACACCTCCCCGTGCTCGGGGCGGCCCCTTGGA
The DNA here is from genome assembly GCF_963514075.1 of Conger conger. Classification (NCBI taxonomy): domain Eukaryota; kingdom Metazoa; phylum Chordata; class Actinopteri; order Anguilliformes; family Congridae; genus Conger; species Conger conger. The sequence continues at coordinate 1,049,430 of NW_026890546.1, forward strand.
GCTAACTGGCTGGGTCTGGAGGGGCTGCGAGGCCGCCCAGGAGAACGGGTCCAAACCGCGTTCCGATCGGACGAGAATTGAGGGCGGGACACAGTTCCGCGGTTCACTTTCCGCCCGGGCAAAGGGCCTATAACTTGCGGCGGGAGGGCTTAAGAGTGGGCCCCCGCGAGTCGGGTGGAGAGCCGGGTGTTGAGAGGAGTAGCGGAGGTTCCCAGTCAGAGTGGGAGTGGAGGTTCCTGGGCAGAGTGGGACTGGAAGTGCCCAGGCTGAGTGGAGTGAATGTGCCCTGGCTGAGTGGAGTGAATGTGCCCAGGCTGAGTGGAGTGAATGTGCCCAGGCTGACTGGAGAGAATGTGCGCAGGCTGAGTGGATTGGAGGTGCCCAGGCTGAGTGGAGTGGAGGTTCCCAGGCAGAGTGGGACTGGAAGTGCCCAGGCTGAGTGGAGTGAATGTGCCCAGGCTGAGTGGAGTGGAGGTGCCCAGGCTGAGTGGAGTTGGGGTTCCCTGGCAGAGTGGGACTGGAAGTGCCAAGGCTGAGTGGAGTGAATTTGCCCAGGCTGAGTGGAGTGGAGGAGCCCAGGCCGAGTGGAGTGCAGGTTCCCAGGCAGTGTGGGACTGGAAGTGCCCAGGCGGAGTGGAGTGAATGTGCCCAGGCTGAATGGGAGTCAATGTGCCTAGACAGAGTGGAGTGAATGTGCCCGGCCGCCGGAGCCCGAAACGTGCGTTTCCCCATTGCCTTGAATGGGCGCGGAGAGAGGGGGGCGCTTTTTGGCTCGTGGCGCGGGCACCGTTGCGCCAAAGCGTCAAGTGTCACACCTCCCCGTGCTCGGGGCGGCCCCTTGGAGCTAACTGGCTGGGTCTGGAGGGGCTGCGAGGCCGCCCAGGAGAACGGGTCCAAACCGCGTTCCGATCGGACGAGAATTGAGGGCGGGACACAGTTCCGCGGTTCACTTTCCGCCCGGGCAAAGGGCCTATAACTTGCGGCGGGAGGGCTTAAGAGTGGGCCCCCGCGAGTCGGGTGGAGAGCCGGGTGTGGAGAGGAGTAGCGGAGGTTCCCAGTCAGAGTGGGAGTGGAGGTTCCTGGGCAGAGTGGGACTGGAAGTGCCCAGGCTGAGTGGAGTGAATGTGCCCTGGCTGAGTGGAGTGAATGTGCCCAGGCTGAGTGGAGTGAATGTGCCCAGGCTGAGTGGAGTGAATGTGCCCAGGCTGACTGGAGAGAATGTGCCCAGGCTGAGTGGATTGGAGGTGCCCAGGCTGAGTGGAGTGCAGGTTCCCAGGCAGAGTGGGACTGGAAGTGCCCAGGCTGAGTGGAGTGAATGTGCCCAGGCTGAGTGGAGTGAATGATCCCAGGCTGAATGGGAGTCAATGTGCCTAGACAGAGTGGAGTGAATGTGCCCAGGCTGAGTGGAGTGGAGGTGCCCAGGCTGAGTGGAGTTGGGGTTCCCAGGCAGAGAGGGACTGGAAGTGCCCTGGCTGAGTGGAGTGAATGTGCCCAGGCTGCGTGGAGTGGAGGTTCCCAGGCTGAGTGGAGTGCAGGCTCCCAGCAGAGTGGGACTGGAAGTGCCCAGGCTGAGTGGAGTGAATGTGCCCAGGCTGAGTGGAGTGAATGTGCCCAGGCAGAGTGGAGTGAATGTGCCCAGGCTGAGTGGAGTGGAGGTGCCCAGGCTGATTGCAGTGCAGGTTCCCAGGCAGAGTGGGACTGGAAGTGCCCAGGCTGAGTGGAGTGAATGTGCCCAGGCTGAATGGAGTGGAGGTGCCCAGGCTGAGTGGAGTGCAGGTTCCCAGGCAGAGTGGGATTGGAAGTGCCCAGGCTGAGTGGAGTGAATGTGCCCAGGCTGAGTGGAGTGGAGGTGCCCAGGCTGAATGGAGTTGGGGTTCCCAGGCAGAGTGGGACTGGAAGTGCCCAGGCTGAGTGGAGTGCAGGTTCCCAGGCAGAGTGGGATTGGAAGTGCCCAGGCTGAGTGGAGTGAATGTGCCCAGGCTGAGTGGAGTGGAGGTGCCCAGGCTGAGTGGAGTTGGGGTTCCCTGGCAGAGTGGGACTGGAAGTGCCAAGGCTGAGTGGAGTGAATGTGCCCAGGCTGAATGGAGTGGAGGTGCCCAGGCTGAGTGGAGGTGCCCAGGCTGAGTGGAGTGCAGGTTCCCAGGCAGAGTGGGATTGGAAGTGCCCAGGCTGAGTGGAGTGAATGTGCCCAGGCTGAGTGGAGTGGAGGTGCCCAGGCTGAATGGAGTTGGGGTTCCCAGGCAGAGTGGGACTGGAAGTGCCAAGGCTGAGTGGAGTGCAGGTTCCCAGGCAGAGTGGGAGTGAATGTGCCCAGGCAGACTGGAGTGGAGGTGCCCAGGCCGAGTGGAGTGCAGGTTCCCAGGCAGAGTGGGACTGGAAGTGCCCAGGCGGAGTGGAGTGAATGTGCCCAGGCTGAATGGGAGTCAATGTGCCTAGACAGAGTGGAGTGAATGTGCCCAGCCGCCGGAGCCCGAAACGTGCGTTTCCCCATTGCCTTGAATGGGCGCGGAGAGAGGGGGGCGCTTTTTGGTTCGTGGCGCGGGCACCGTTGCGCCAAAGCGTCAAGTGTCACCCCTCCCCGTGCTCGGGGCGGCCCCTTGGAGCTAACTGGCTGGGTCTGGAGGGGCTGCGAGGCCGCCCAGGAGAACGGGTCCAAACCGCGTTCCGATCGGACGAGAATTGAGGGCGGGACACAGTTCCGCGGTTCACTTTCCGCCCGGGCAATGGGCCTATTACTTGCGGCGGGAGGGCTTAAGAGTGGGCCCCCGTGAGTTGGGTGGAGAGCCGGGTGTGGAGAGGAGTAGCGGAGGTTCCCAGTCAGAGTGGGAGTGGAGGTTCCTGGGCAGAGTGGGACTGGAAGTGCCCAGGCTGAGTGGAGTGAATGTGCCCAGGCTGAGTGGAGTGAATGTGGCCAGGCTGAGTGGAGTGGAGGTGCCCAGGCTGAGTGGAGTGAATGTGCCCAGGCTGACTGGAGAGAATGTGCCCAGGCTGAGTGGATTGGAGGTGCCCAGGCTGAGTGGAGTGCAGGTTCCCAGGCAGAGTGGGACTGGAAGTGCCCAGGCTGAGTGGAGTGAATGTGCCCAGGCTGAGTGGAGTGGAGGTGCCCAGGCTGAGTGGAGTTGGGGTTCCCTGGCAGAGTGGGACTGGAAGTGCCAAGGCTGAGTGGAGTGAATGTGCCCAGGCTGAGTGGAGTGGAGGTGCCCAGGCCGAGTGGAGTGCAGGTTCCCAGGCAGAGTGGGACTGGAAGTGCCCAGGCGGAGTGGAGTGAATGTGCCCAGGCTGAATGGGAGTCAATGTGCCTAGACAGAGTGGAGTGAATGTGCCCGGCCGTCGGAGCCCGAAACGTGCGTTTCCCCATTGCCTTGAATGGGCGCGGAGAGAGGGGGGCGCTTTTTGGCTCGTGGCGCGGGCACCGTTTCGCCAAAGCGTCAAGTGTCACACCTCCCCGTGCTCGGGACGCCCCCTTGGAGCTAACTGGCTGGGTCTGGAGGGGCTGCGAGGCCGCCCAGGAGAACGGGTCCAAACCGCGTTCCGATCGGACGAGAATTGAGGGCGGGACACAGTTCCGCGGTTCACTTTCCGCCCGGGCAAAGGGCCTATAACTTGCGGCGGGAGGGCTTAAGAGTGGGCCCCCGCGAGTCGGGTGGAGAGCCGGGTGTGGAGAGGAGTAGCGGAGGTTCCCAGTCAGAGTGGGAGTGGAGGTTCCTGGGCAGAGTGGGACTGGAAGTGCCCAGGCTGAGTGGAGTGAATGTGCCCTGGCTGAGTGGAGTGAATGTGCCCAGGCTGAGTGGATTGGAGGTGCCCAGGCTGAGTGGAGTTGGGGTTCCCTGGCAGAGTGGGACTGGAAGTGCCAAGGCTGAGTGGAGTGAATGTGCCCAGGCTGAGTGGAGTGGAGGTGACCAGGCTGAGTGGAGTTGGGGTTCCCTTGCAGAGTGGGACTGGAAGTGCCAAGGCTGAGTGGAGTGAATGTGCCCAGGCTGAGTGGAGTGAATTTGCCCAGGCTGAGTGGAGTGGAGGTGCCCAGGCCGAGTGGAGTGCAGGTTCCCAGGCAGAGTGGGACTGGAAGTGCCCAGGCAGAGTGAAGTGGAAGTGCCCAGGCTGAGTGGAGTGCAGGTACCCAGGCAGAGTGGGATTGGAAGTGCCGAGGCTGAGTGGAGTGAATGTACCCAGGCTGAGTGGAGTGAATGTGCCCAGGCTGAGTGGATTGGAGGTGCCCAGGCTGAGTGGAGTTGGGGTTCCCTGGCAGAGTGGGATTGGAAGTGCCCAGGCTAAGTGGAGTGAATGTACCAAGGCTGAGTGGAGTGCAGGTGCCCAGGCTGAGTGGAGTGCAGGTTCCCAGGCAGAGTGGGATTGGAAGTGCCCAGGCTGAGTGCAGTGAATTTGCCCAGGCTGAGTGGAGTGGAGGTGCCCAGGCCGAGTGGAGTGCAGGTTCCCAGGCAGAGTGGGACTGGAAGTGCCCAGGCTGAGTGGAGTGGAGGTGCCCAGGCTGAATGGGAGTCAATGTGCCTAGACAGAGTGGAGTGAATGTGCCCGGCCGCCGGAGCCCGAATCGTGCGTTTCCCCATTGCCTTGAATGGGCGCGGAGAGAGGGGGGCGCTTTTTGGCTCGTGGCGCGGGCACCGTTGCGCCAAAGCGTCAAGTGTCACACCTCCCCGTGCTCGGGGCGGCCCCTTGGAGCTAACTGGCCGGGTCTGGAGGGGCTGCGAGGCCGCCCAGGAGAACGGGTCCAAACCGCGTTCCGATCGGACGAGAATTGAGGGCGGGGCACAGTTCCGCGGTTCACTTTCCGGCCGGGCAAAGGGCCTATAACTTGCGGCGGGATGGCTTTAGAGTGGATCCCCGGGAGTCGGGTGGAGAGCAGGGTGTGGAGAGGAAAAGCGGAGGTTCCCAGGCAGAGTGGGAGTGGAGGTTCCTGGGCAGAGTGGGACTGGAAGTGCCCAGGCTGAGTGGAGTGAATGTGCCGAGGCTGAGTGGAGTGAATGTGCCCAGGCTGAGTGGATTGGAGGTGCCCAGGCTGAGTGGAGTGCAGGTTCCCAGGCAGAGTGGGACTGGAAGTGCCCAGGCTGAGTGGAGTGAATGTGCCCAGGCTGAATGGAGTGGAGGTGCCCAGGCTGAGTGGAGTGCAGGTTCCCTGGCAGAGTGGGACTGGAAGTGCCAAGGCTGAGTGGAGTGAATGTGCCCAGGCTGAATGGAGTGGAGGTGCCCAGGCTGAGTGGAGTGCAGGTTCCCAGGCAGAGTGGGATTGGAAGTGCCCAGGCTGAGTGGAGTGAATGTGCCCAGGCTGAGTGGAGTGGAGGTGCCCAGACTGAGTGGAGTGGAGGTGCCCAGGCTGAGTGGAGTGAATGTACCCAGGCTGAGTGGAGTGAATGTGCCCAGGCTGAGTGGAGTGGAGGTGCCCAGGCTGAGTGGAGTTGGGGTTCCCTGGCAGAGTGGGACTGGAAGTGCCAAGGCTGAGTGGAGTGAATGTGCCCAGGCTGAGTGGAGTGGAGGTGACCAGGCTGAGTGGAGTTGGGGTTCCCTTGCAGAGTGGGACTGGAAGTGCCAAGGCTGAGTGGAGTGAATGTGCCCAGGCTGAGTGGAGTGAATTTGCCCAGGCTGAGTGGAGTGGAGGTGCCCAGGCCGAGTGGAGTGCAGGTTCCCAGGCAGAGTGGGACTGGAAGTGCCCAGGCAGAGTGAAGTGGAAGTGCCCAGGCTGAGTGGAGTGCAGGTTCCCAGGCAGAGTGGGATTGGAAGTGCCGAGGCTGAGTGGAGTGAATGTACCCAGGCTGAGTGGAGTGAATGTGCCCAGGCTGAGTGGATTGGAGGTGCCCAGGCTGAGTGGAGTTGGGGTTCCCTGGCAGAGTGGGATTGGAAGTGCCCAGGCTGAGTGGAGTGAATGTACCAAGGCTGAGTGGAGTGCAGGTGCCCAGGCTGAGTGGAGTGCAGGTTCCCAGGCAGAGTGGGATTGGAAGTGCCCAGGCTGAGTGCAGTGAATTTGCCCAGGCTGAGTGGAGTGGAGGTGCCCAGGCCGAGTGGAGTGCAGGTTCCCAGGCAGAGTGGGACTGGAAGTGCCCAGGCTGAGTGGAGTGGAGGTGCCCAGGCTGAATGGGAGTCAATGTGCCTAGACAGAGTGGAGTGAATGTGCCCGGCCGCCGGAGCCCGAAACGTGCGTTTCCCCATTGCCTTGAATGGGCGCGGAGAGAAGGGGGCGCTTTTTGGCTCGTGGCGCGGGCACCGTTGCGCCAAAGCGTCAAGTGTCACACCTCCCCGTGCTCGGGGCGGCCCCTTGGAGCTAACTGGCCGGGTCTGGAGGGGCTGCGAGGCCGCCCAGGAGAACGGGTCCAAACCGCGTTCCGATCGGACGAGAATTGAGGGCGGGGCACATTTCCGCGGTTCACTTTCCGGCCGGGCAAAGGGCCTATAACTTGCGGCGGGAGGGCTTTAGAGTGGATCCCCGGGAGTCGGGTGGAGAGCAGGGTGTGGAGAGGAAAAGCGGAGGTTCCCAGGCAGAGTGGGAGTGGAGGTTCCTGGGCAGAGTGGGACTGGAAGTGCCCAGGCTGAGTGGAGTGAATGTGCCGAGGCTGAGTGGAGTGAATGTGCCCAGGCTGAGTGGATTGGAGGTGCCCAGGCTGAGTGGAGTGCAGGTTCCCAGGCAGAGTGGGACTGGAAGTGCCCAGGCTGAGTGGAGTGAATGTGCCCAGGCTGAATGGAGTGGAGGTGCCCAGGCTGAGTGGAGTGCAGGTTCCCTGGCAGAGTGGGACTGGAAGTGCCAAGGCTGAGTGGAGTGAATGTGCCCAGGATGAATGGAGTGGAGGTGCCCAGGCTGAGTGGAGTGCAGGTTCCCAGGCAGAGTGGGATTGGAAGTGCCCAGGCTGAGTGGAGTGAATGTGCCCAGGCTGAGGGGAGTGGAGGTGCCCAGACTGAGTGGAGTGCAGGTTCCCAGGCAGAGTGGGATTGGATGTGCCCAGGCTGAGTGGAGTGAATGTGCCCAGGCTGAGTGGAGTGGAGGTGCCCAGGCTGAGTGGAGTGCAGGTTCCCAGGCAGAGTGGGATTGGAAGTGCCCAGGCTGAGTGGAGTGAATGTGCCCAGGCTGAGTGGAGTGGAGGTGCCCAGGTCGAGTGGAGTGCAGGTTCCCAGGCAGAGTGGGACTGGAAGTGCCCAGGCTGAGTGGAGTGAATGTGCCCAGGCTGAGTGGAGTGAATGTGCCCAGGCTGAGTGGAGTGAATGTGCCCAGGCTGAGTGGAGAGGAGGAGCCCAGGCTGAGTGGAGTGCAGGTTCCCAGGCAGAGTGGGACTGGAAGTGCCAAGGCTGAGTGGAGTGAATGTGCCCAGGCTGAGTGGAGTGGAGGTGACCTGGGTGAGTGGAGTTGGGGTTCCCTGGCAGAGTGGGACTGGAAGTGCCAAGGCTGAGTGGAGTGAATGTGCCCAGGCTGAGTGGAGTGGAGGTGCCCAGGCTGAGTGGAGTGCAGGTTCCCAGGCAGAGTGGGATTGGAAGTGCCCAGGCTGAGTGGAGTGAATGTGCCCAGGCTGAGTGGAGTGGAGGTGCCCAGACTGAGTGGAGTGCAGGTTCCCAGGCAGAGTGGGATTGGATGTGCCCAGGCTGAGTGGAGTGAATGTGCCCAGGCTGAGTGGAGTGGAGGTGCCCAGGCTGAGTGGAGTGCAGGTTCCCAGGCAGAGTGGGATTGGAAGTGCCCAGGCTGAGTGGAGTGAATGTGCCCAGGCTGAGTGGAGTGGAAGTGCCCAGGCTGAGTGGAGTGCAGGTTCCCAGGCAGAGTGGGATTGGAAGTGCCGAGGCTGAGTGGAGTGAATGTACCCAGGCTGAGTGGAGTGAATGTGCCCAGGCTGAGTGGAGTGGAGGTGCCCAGGCTGAGTGGAGTTGGGGTTCCCTGGCAGAGTGGGATTGGAAGTGCCCAGGCTGAGTGGAGTGAATGTACCCAGGCTGAGTGGAGTGCAGGTGCCCAGGCTGAGTGGAGTGCAGGTTCCCAGGCAGAGTGGGATTGGAAGTGCCCAGGCTGAGTGCAGTGAATTTGCCCAGGCTGAGTGGAGTGGAGGTGCCCAGGCCGAGTGGAGTGCAGGTTCACAGCCAGAGTGGGACTGGAAGTGCCCAGGCTGAGTGGAGTGGAGGTGCCCAGGCTGAATGGGAGTCAATGTGCCTGGACAGAGTGGAGTGAATGTGCCCGGCCGCCGGAGCCCGAAACGTGCGTTTCCCCATTGCCTTGAATGGGCGCGGAGAGAGGGGGGCGCTTTTTGGCTCGTGGCGCGGGCACCGTTGCGCCAAAGCGTCAAGTGTCAAACATCCCCGTGCTCGGGGCAGCCCCTTGGAGCTAACTGGCTGGGTCGGGAAGGGCTGCGAGGCCGCCCAGGAGAACGGGTCCAAACCGCGTTCCGATCGGACGAGAATTGAGGGCGGGGCACAGTTCCGCGGTTCACTTTCCGCCCGGGCAATGGGCCTATAACTTGCGGCGGGGGGGCTTAAGAGTGGGCCCCCGCGAGTCGGGTGGAGAGCCGGGTGTGGAGAGGATTAGCGGAGGTTCTCAGGCAGAGTGGGAGTGGAGGTTCCTGGGCAGAGTGGGACTGGAAGTGCCCAGGCTGAGTGGAGTGAATGTGCCCAGGCTGAGTGGAGTGGAGGTGCCCAGGCTGAGTGGAGTTGGGGTTCCCTGGCAGAGTGGGACTGGAAGTGCCAAGGCTGAGTGGAGTGAATGTGCCCAGGCTGAGTGGAGTGGAGTTGACCTGGGTGAGTGGAGTTGGGGTTCCCTGGCAGAGTGGGACTGGAAGTGCCAAGGCTGAGTGGAGTGAATGTGCCCAGGCTGAGTGGAGTGGAGGTGCCCAGGCTGAGTGGAGTGCAGGTTCCCAGGCAGAGTGGGATTTGAAGTGCCCAGGCTGAGTGGAGTGAATGTGCCCAGGCTGAGTGGAGTGGAGGTGCCCAGGCCGAGTGGAGTGCAGGTTCCCAGGCAGAGTGGGACTGGAAGTGCCCAGGCTGAGTGGAGTGAATGTGCCCAGGCTGAGTGGAGTGGAGGTGCCCAGGCTGAGTGGAGTTGGGGTTCCCTGGCAGAGTGGAGTGGAGGTGCCCAGGCTGAGTGGAGTGAATGTACCCAGGCTGAATGGAGTGGAGGTGCCCAGGCTGAGTGGAGTGCAGGTTCCCAGGCAGAGTGGGATTGGAAGTGCCCAGGCCGAGTGGAGTGAATTTGCCCAGGCTGAGTGGAGTGGAGGTGCCCAGGCCGAGAGGAGTGCAGGTTCCCAGGCAGAGTGGGACTGGAAGTGCCCAGGCTGAGTGGAGTGGAGGTGCCCAGGCTGAGTGGAGTGCAGGTTCCCAGGCAGAGTGGGATTGGAAGTGCCCAGGATGAGTGGAGTGAATGTAGCCAGGCTGAGTGGAGTGAATGTGCCCAGGCTGAGTGGAGTGAATGTGCCCAGGCTGAGTGGTGTGAATGTGCCCAGGCTGAGCGGAGTGGAGGTGCCCAGGCTGAGTGGAGTTGGGATTCCCTGGCAGAGTGGAGTGGAGGTGCCCAGGCTGAGTGGAGTTGGGATTCCCTGGCAGAGTGGGACTGGAAGTGCCAAGGCTGAGTGGAGTGAATGTGCCCAGGCTGAATGGAGTGGAGGTGACCAGGCTGAGTGGAGTGCAGGTTCCCAGGCAGAGTGGGACTGGAAGTGCCCAGGCTGAGTGGAGTGAATGTGCCCAGACTGAGTGGAGTGAATGTGCCCAGGCTGAGTGGATTGGAGGTGCCCAGGCTGAGTGGAGTTGGGGTTCCCTGGCAGAGTGGGATTGGAAGTGCCCAGGCTGAGTGGAGTGAATGAACCCAGGCTGAGTGGAGTGCAGGTGCCCAGGCTGAGTGGAGTGCAGGTTCCCAGGCAGAGTGGGATTGGAAGTGCCCAGGCTGAGTGGAGTGAATGTGCCCAGGCTGAGTGGAGTGGAGGTGCCCAGACTGAGTGGAGTGCAGGTTCCCAGGCAGAGTGGGATTGGATGTGCCCAGGCTGAGTGGAGTGAATGTGCCCAGGCTGAGTGGAGTGGAGGTGCCCAGGCTGAGTGGAGTGCAGGTTCCCAGGCAGAGTGGGATTGGAAGTGCCCAGGCTGAGTGGAGTGAATGTGCCCAGGCTGAGTGGAGTGGAGGTGCCCAGGTCGAGTGGAGTGCAGGATCCCTGGCAGAGTGGGATTGGAAGTGCCCAGGCTGAATGGAGTGAATGTACCCAGGCTGAGTGGAGTGGAGGTGCCCAGGCTGAGTGGAGTGCAGGTTCCCAGGCAGAGTGGGACTGGAAGTGCGCAGGCTGAGTGGAGTGAATGTGCCCAGGCTGAATGGAGTGGAGGTGACCAGGCTGAGTGGAGTGCAGGTTCCCAGGCAGAGTGGGACTGGAAGTGCCCAGGCTGAGTGGAGTGAATGTGCCCAGACTGAGTGGAGTGAATGTGCCCAGGCTGAGTGGTGTGAATGTGCCCAGGCTGAGCGGAGTGGAGGTGCCCAGGCTGAGTGGAGTGCAGGTTCCCAGGCAGAGTGGGACTGGAAGTGCGCAGGCTGAGTGGAGTGAATGTGCCCAGGCTGAATGGAGTGGAGGTGACCAGGCTGAGTGGAGTGCAGGTTCCCAGGCAGAGTGGGACTGGAAGTGCCCAGGCTGAGTGGAGTGAATGTGCCCAGGCTGAGTGGAGTGAATGTGCCCAGGCTAGGTGGTGTGAATGTGCCCAGGCTGAATGGAGTGGAGGTGCCCAGGCTGAGTGGAGTGCAGGTTCCCAGGCAGAGTGGGACTGGAAGTGCCCAGGCTGAGTGGAGTGAATGTGCCCAGGCTGAGTGGAGTGGAGGTGCCCAGGCTGAGTGGAGTTGGGGTTCCCTAGCAGAGTGGGACTGGAAGTGCCAAGGCTGAGTGGAGTGAATGTGCCCAGGCTGAGTGGAGTGGAGGTGCCAAGGCAGAGTGGGAGTGGAGGTTCCTGGGCAGAGTGGGACTGGAAGTGCCCAGGCTGAGTGGAGTGAATGTGCCCAGGCTGAGTGAAGTGAATGTACCCAGGCTGAGTGGAGTGAATGTGCCCAGGCTGAGTGGAGTGGAGGTTCCCAGGCAGAGTGGGACTGGAAGTGCCCAGGCTGAGTGGAGTGGAGGTGCCCAGGCTGAGTGGAGTGCAGGTTCCCAGGCAGAGTGGGATTGGAAGTGCCCAGGCTGAGTGGAGTGAATGAACCCAGGCTGAGTGGAGTGCAGGTGCCCAGGCTGAGTGGAGTGCAGGTTCCCAGGCAGAGTGGGATTGGAAGTGCCCAGGCTGAGTGCAGTGAATTTGCCCAGGCTGAGTGGAGTGGAGGTGCCCAGGCCGAGTGGAGTGCAGGTTCCCAGGCAGAGTGGGACTGGAAGTGCCCAGGCTGAGTGGAGTGGAGGTGCCCAGGCTGAGTGGAGTGCAGGTTCCCAGGCAGAGTGGGATTGGAAGTGCCCAGGCCGAGTGGAGTGAATATGCCCAGGCTGAGTGGAGTGGAGGTGCCCAGGCCGAGAGGAGTGAAGGTTCCCAGGCAGAGTGGGACTGGAAGTGCCCAGGCTGAGTGGAGTGGAGGTGCCCAGGCTGAGTGGAGTGCAGGTTCCCAGGCAGAGTGGGATTGGAAGTGCCCAGGCTGAGTGGAGTGAATGTACCCAGGCTGAGTGGAGTGAATGTGCCCAGGCTGAGTGGAGTGGAGGTGCCCAGGCTGAGTGGAGTTGGGATTCCCTGGCAGAGTGGGACTGGAAGTGCCAAGGCTGAGTGGAGTGAATGTGCCCAGGCTGAGTGGAGTGGAGGTGCCCAGGCTGAGTGGAGTGCAGGATCCCAGGCAGAGTGGGATTGGAAGTGCCCAGGCTGAATGGAGTGAATGTACCCAAGCTGAGTGGAGTGGAGGTGCCCAGGCTGAGTGGAGTGAATGTACCCAAGCTGAGGGGAGTGGAGGTGCCCAGGCTGAGTGGAGTGCAGGTTCCCAGGCAGAGTGGGACTGGAAGTGCCCAGGCTGAGTGGAGTGAATGTGCCCAGGCGGAGTGGAGTGAATGTGCCCACGCTGAATGGGAGTCAATGGGCCTAGACAGAGTGGAGTGAATGTGCCCGGCCGCCGGAGCCCGAAACGTGCGTTTCCCCATTGCCTTGAATGGGCGCGGAGAGAGGGGGGCGCTTTTTGGCTCGTGGCGCGGGCACCGTTGCGCCAAAGCGTCAAGTGTCACACCTCTCCGTGCTCGGGGCGGCCCCTTGGAGCTAACTGGCTGGGTCGGGAGGGGCTGCGAGGCCGCCCAGGAGAACGGGTCCAAACCGCGTTCCGATCGGACGAGAATTGAGGGCGGGGCACAGTTCCGCGGTTCACTTTCCGCCCGGGCAATGGGCCTATAACTTGCGACGGGGGGGCTTAAGAGTGGGCCCCCGCGAGTCGGGTGGAGAGCCGGGTGTGGAGAGGAGTAGCGGAGGTTCCCAGGCAGAGTGGGAGTGGAGGTTCCTGGGCAGAGTGGGACTGGAAGTGCCCAGGCTGAGTGGAGTGAATGTGCCCAGGCTGAGTGGAGTGAATGTGCCCAGGCTGAGTGGAGTGGAGGTGCCCAGGCTGAGTGGAGTGCAGGTTCCCTGGCAGAGTGGGACTGGAAGTGCCCAGGCTGAGTGGAGTGAATGTGCCCAGGCTGAATGGAGTGGAGGTGCACAGGCTGAGTGGAGTGCAGGTAACCAGGCAGAGTGGGATTGGAAGTGCCCAGGCTGAGTGGAGTGAATGTGCCCAGGCTGAGTGGAGTGGAGGTGCCCAGACTGAGTGGAGTGCAGGTTCCCAGGCAGAGTGGGATTGGAAGTGCCCATGCTGAGTGGAGTGAATGTGCCCAGGCTGAGTGGAGTGGAGGTGCCCAGGCTGAGTGGAGTGCAGGTTCCCAGGCAGAGTGGGATTGGAAGTGCCCAGGCTGAGTGGAGTGAATGTGCCCAGGCTGAGTGGAGTGGAGGTGCCCAGGTCGAGTGGAGTGCAGGTTCCCAGGCAGAGTGGGACTGGAAGTGCCCAGGCTGAGTGGAGTGAATGTGCCCAGGCTGAGTGGAGTGAATGTGCCCAGGCTGAGTGGAGTGAATGTGCCCAGGCTGAGTGGAGAGGAGGAGCCCAGGCTGAGTGGAGTGCAGGTTCCCAGGCAGAGTGGGACTGGAAGTGCCCAGGCTGAGTGGAGTGAATGTAGCCAGGCTGAATGGAGTGGAGGTGCCCAGGCTGAGTGGAGTGCAGGTTCCCAGGCAGAGTGGGATTGGAAGTGCCCAGGCCGAGTGGAGTGAATTTGCCCAGGCTGAGTGGAGTGGAGGTGCCCAGGCCGAGAGGAGTGCAGGTTCCCTGGCAGAGTGGGATTGGAAGTGCCGAGGCTGAGTGGAGTGAATGTGCCCAGGCTGAGTGGAGTGGAGGTGCCCAGGCTGAGTGGAGTTGGGGTTCCCTGGCAGAGTGGGACTGGAAGTGCCAAGGCTGAGTGGAGTGAATGAGCCCAGGCTCAGTGGACTGGAAGTGCCCAGGCTGAGTGGAGTGAATGTGCCCAGGCTGAGTGGAGTGAATGTGCCCAGGCTGAGTGGAGTGAATGTGCCCAGGCTGAGTGGATTGGAGGTGCCCAGGCTGAGCGGAGTGCAGGTTCCCAGGCTGAGTGGAGTGAATTTGCCCAGGCTGAGTGGAGTGGAGGTGCCCAGGCCGAGTGGAGTGCAGGTTCCCAGGCAGAGTGGGACTGGAAGTGCCCAGGCTGAGTGGAGTGGAAGTGCCCAGGCTGAGTGGAGTGCAGGTTCCCAGGCAGAGTGGGATTGGAAGTGCCGAGGCTGAGTGGAGTGAATGTACTCAGGCTGAGTGGAGTGAATGTGCCCAGGCTGAGTGGATTAGAGGTGCTCAGGCTGAGTGGAGTTGGGGTTCCCTGGCAGAGTGGGATTGGAAGTGCCCAGGCTGAGTGGAGTGAATGTACCCAGGCTGAGATGAGTGCAGGTGCCCAGGCTGAGTGGAGTGCAGGTTCCCAGGCAGAGTGGGATTGGAAGTGCCCAGGCTGAGTGCAGTGAATTTGCCCAGGCCTAGTGGAGTGCAGGTTCCCAGGCAGAGTGGGACTGGAAGTGCCCAGGCTGAGTGGAGTGGAGGTGCCCAGGCTGAATGGGAGTCAATGTGCCTAGACAGAGTGGAGTGAATGTGCCCGGCCGCCGGAGCCCGAAACGTGCGTTTCCCCATTGCCTTGAATGGGCGCGGAGAGAGGGGGGCGCTTTTTGGCTCGTGGCGTGGGCACCGTTGCGCCAAAGCGTCAAGTGTCACACCTCCCCGTGCTCGGGGCGGCCCCTTGGAGCTAACTGGCTGGGTCGGGAGGGGCTGCGAGGCCGCCCAGGAGAACGGGTCCAAACCGCGTTCCGATCGGACGAGAATTGAGGGCGGGGCACAGTTCCGCGGTTCACTTTCCGCCCGGACAATGGGCCTATAACTTGCGGCGGGGGGGCTTAAGAGTGGGCCCCCGCGAGTCGGGTGGAGAGCCGGGTGAGGAGAGGAGTAGCGGAGGTTCCCAGGCAGAGTGGGAGTGGAGGTTCCTGGGCAGAGTGGGACTGGAAGTGCCCAGGCTGAGTGGAGTGAATGTGCCCAGGCTGAATGGAGTGGAGGTGCCCAGGCTGAGTGGAGTGCAGGTTCCCAGGCAGAGTGGGATTGGAAGTGCCCAGGCTGAGTGGAGTGAATGTGCCCAGGCTGAGTGGAGTGGAGGTGCCCAGGCTGAGTGGAGTGCAGGTTCCCAGGCAGAGTGGGATTGGAAGTGCCCAGGCTGAGTGGAGTGAATGTACCCAGGCTGAGTGGAGTGAATGTGCCGAGGCTGAGTGGAGAGGAGGAGCCCAGGCTGAGTGGAGTGCAGGTTCCCAGGCAGAGTGGGACTGGAAGTGCCCAGGCTGAGTGGAGTGAATGTACCCAGGCTGAATGGAGTGGAGGTGCCCAGGCTGAGTGGAGTGCAGGTTCCCAGGCAGAGTGGGACTGGAAGTGCCCAGGCTGAGTGGAGTGAATGTGCCCAGGCTGAGTGGAGTGGAGGTGCCCAGGCTGAGTGGAGTTGGGGTTCCCTGGCAGAGTGGGATTGGAAGTGCCCAGGCTGAGTGGAGTGAATGTACCAGGCTGAGTGGAGTGAATGTGCCCAGGCTGAGTGGATTGGAGGTGCCCAGGCTGAGTGGAGTTGGGGTTCCCAGGCAGAGTGGGACTGGAAGTGCCCAGGCTGAGTGGACTGGAAGTGCCCAGGCTGAGTGGAGTGAATATGCCCAGGCTGAGTGGAGTGAATGTGCCCAGGCTGAGTGGAGAGGAGGTGCCCAGGCTGAGTGGAGTGCAGGTTCCCAGGCAGAGTGGGACTGGAAGTGCCCAGGCTGAGTGGAGTGAATGTACCCAGGCTGAATGGAGTGGAGGTGCCCAGGCTGAGTGGAGTGCAGGTTCCCAGGCAGAGTGGGATTGGAAGTGCCCAGGCTTAGTGGAGTGAATTTGCACAGGCTGAGTGGAGTGGAGGTGCCCTGGCCGAGTGGAGTGCAGGTTCCCAGGCAGAGTGGGACTGGAAGTGCCCAGGCTGAGTGGAGTGGAAGTGCCCAGGCTGAGTGGATTGGAGGTGCCCAGGCTGAGTGGAGTTGGGGTTCCCAGGCAGAGTGGGACTGGAAGTGCCCAGGCTGAGTGGACTGGAAGTGCCCAGGCTGAGTGGAGTGAATGTGCCCAGGCTGAGTGGAGTGAATGTGCCCAGGGTGAGTGGAGTGAATGTACCCAGGCTGAATGGAGTGGAGGTGCCCAGGCTGAGTGGAGTGCAGGTTCCCAGGCAGAGTGAAATTGGAAGTGCCCAGGCTTAGTGGAGTGAATTTGCCCAGGCTGAGTGGAGTGGAGGTGCCCTGGCCGAGTGGAGTGCAGGTTCCCAGGCAGAGTGGGACTGGAAGTGCCCAGGCTGAGTGGAGTTGAAGTGCCCAGGCTGAGTGGATTTGAGGTGCCCAGGCTGAGTGGAGTTGGGGTTCCCAGGCAGAGTGGGACTGGAAGTGCCCAGGCTGAGTGGACTGGAAGTGCCCAGGCTGAGTGGAGTGAATGTGCCCAGGCTGAGTGGAGTGGAGGTGCCCAGGTCGAGTGGAGTGCAGGTTCCCAGGCAGAGTGGGACTGGAAGTGCCCAGGCTGAGTGGAGTGAATGTGCCCAGGCTGAGTGGAGTGAATGTGCCCAGGCTGAGTGGAGTGAATGTGCCCAGGCTGAGTGGAGAGGAGGAGCCCAGGCTGAGTGGAGTGCAGGTTCCCAGGCAGAGTGTGACTGGAAGTGCCCAGGCTGAGTGGAGTGAATGTACCCAGGCTGAATGGAGTGGAGGTGCCCTGGCTGAGTGGAGTGCAGGTTCCAAGGCAGAGTGGGATTGGAAGTGCCCAGGCCGAGTGGAGTGAATGTACCCAGGCTGAGTGGAGTGGAGGTGCCCAGGCCGAGAGGAGTGCAGGTTCCCAGGCAGAGTGGGATTGGAAGTGCCGAGGCTGAGTGGAGTGAATGTGCCCAGGCTGAGTGGAGTGGAGGTGCCCAGGCTGAGTGGAGTTGGGGTTCTCTGGCAGAGTGGGACTGGAAGTGCCAAGGCTGAGTGGAGTGAATTAGCCCAGGCTGAGTGGACTGGAAGTGCCCAGGCTGAATGGAGTGAATGTACCCAGGCTGAGTGGAGTGGAGGTGCCCAGGCTGAGTGGAGTGCAGGTTCCCAGGCAGAGTGGGACTTAAGTGCTCAGGCTGAGTGGAGTGAATGTGCCGAGGCTGAATGGAGTGGAGGTGCCCAGGCTGAGTGGTGTGCAGGTTCCCAGGCAGAGTGGGACTGGAAGTGCCCAGGCTGAGTGGAGTGAATGTGCCCAGGCTGAGTGGAGTGAATGTGCCCAGGCTGAGTGGAGTGAATGTGCCCAGGCTGAATGGAGTGGAGGTGCCCAGGCTGAGTGGAGTGCAGGTTCCCAGGTAGAGTGGGACTGGAAGTGCCCAGGCTGAGTGGAGTGAATGTGCCCAGGCTGAGTGGAGTGGAGGTGCCCAGGCTGAGTGGAGTTGGGGTTCCCTGGCAGAGTGGGATTGGAAGTGCCCAGGCTGAGTGGAGTGAATGTACCCAGGCTGAGTGGAGTGAATGTGCCCAGGCTGAGTGGATTGGAGGTGCCCAGGTTGAGTGGAGTTGGGGTTCCCAGGCAGAGTGGGACTGGAAGTGCCCAGGCTGAGTGGACTGGAAGTGCCCAGGCTGAGTGGAGTGAATGTGCCAAGGCTGAGTGGAGAGGAGGTGCCCAGGCTGAGTGGAGTGCAGGTTCCCAGGCAGAGTGGGACTGGAAGTGCCCAGGCTGAGTGGAGTGAATGTACCCAGGCTGAATGGAGTGGAGGTGCCCAGGCTGAGTGGAGTGCAGGTTCCCAGGCAGAGTGGGATTAGAAGTGCCCAGGCTTAGTGGAGTGAATTTGCCCAGGCTGAGTGGAGTGGAGGTGCCCAGGCCGAGTGGAGTGCAGGTTCCCAGGCAGAGTGGGACTGGAAGTGCCCAGGCTGAGTGGAGTGGAAGTGCCCAGGCTGAGTGGAGTGCAGGTTCCCAGGCAGAGTGGGATTGGAAGTGCCGAGGCTGAGTGGAGTGAATGTACCCAGGCTGAGTGGAGTGAATGTGCCCAGGCTGAGTGGAGTGGAGGTGCCCAGGCTGAGTGGAGTTGGGGTTCCCTGGCAGAGTGGGACTGGAAGTGCCAAGGCTGAGTGGAGTGAATGTGCCCAGGCTGAGTGCAGTGGAGGTGACCAGGCTGAGTGGAGTTGGGGTTCCCTGGCAGAGTGGGACTGGAAGTGCCAAGGCTGAGTGGAGTGAATGTGCCCAGGCTGAGTGGAGTTAATTTGCCCAGGCTGAGTGGAGTGGAGGTGCCAAGGCCGAGTGGAGTGCAGGTTCCCAGGCAGAGTGGGACTGGAAGTGCCCAGGCAGAGTGAAGTGGAAGTGCCCAGGCTGACTGGAGTGCAGGTTCCCAGGCAGAGTGGGATTGGAAGTGCCGAGGCTGAGTGGAGTGAATGTACCCAGGCTGAGTGGAGTGAATGTGCCCAGGCTGAGTGGATTGGAGGTGCCCAGGCTGAGTGGAGTAGGGGTTCCCTGGCAGAGTGGGATTGGAAGTGCCCAGGCTGAGTGGAGTGAATGTACCCAGACAGAGTGGAGTGCAGGTGCCCAGGCTGAGTGGAGTGCAGGTTCCCAGGCAGAGTGGGATTGGAAGTGCCCAGGCTGAGTGCAGTGAATGTACCCAGGCTGAATGGAGTGGAGGTGCCCAGGCTGAGTGGAGTGCAGGTTCCCAGGCAGAGTGGGATTAGAAGTGCCCAGGCTTAGTGGAGTGAATTTGCCCAGGCTGAGTGGAGTGGAGGTGCCCAGGCCGAGTGGAGTGCAGGTTCCCAGGCAGAGTGGGACTGGAAGTGCCCAGGCTGAGTGGAGTGGAAGTGCCCAGGCTGAGTGGAGTGCAGGTTCTCAGGCAGAGTGGGATTGGAAGTGCCGAGGCTGAGTGGAGTGAATGTACCCAGGCTGAGTGGAGTGAATGTGCCCAGGCTGAGTGGAGTGGAGGTGCCCAGGCTGAGTGGAGTTGGGGTTCCCTGGCAGAGTGGGACTGGAAGTGCCAAGGCTGAGTGGAGTGAATGTGCCCAGGCTGAGTGGAGTGGAGGTGACCAGGCTGAGTGGAGTTGGGGTTCCCTGGCAGAGTGGGACTGGAAGTGCCAAGGCTGAGTGGAGTGAATGTGCCCAGGCAGAGTGGAGTGAATTTGCCCAGGCTGAGTGGAGTGGAGGTGCCCAGGCCGAGTGGAGTGCAGGTTCCCAGGCAGAGTGGGACTGGAAGTGCCCAGGCAGAGTGAAGTGGAAGTGCCCAGGCTGAGTGGAGTGCAGGTTCCCAGGCAGAGTGGGATTGGAAGTGCCGAGGCTGAGTGGAGTGAATGTACCCAGGCTGAGTGGAGTGAATGTGCCCAGGCTGAGTGGATTGGAGGTGCCCAGGCTGAGTGGAGTAGGGGTTCCCTGGCAGAGTGGGATTGGAAGTGCCCAGGCTGAGTGGAGTGAATGTACCCAGGCTGAGTGGAGTGCAGGTGCCCAGGCTGAGTGGAGTGCAAGTTCCCAGGCAGAGTGGGATTGGAAGTGCCCAGGCTGAGTGCAGTGAATTTGCCCAGGCTGAGTGGAGTGGAGGTGCCCAGGCCGAGTGGAGTGCAGGTTCCCAGGCAGAGTGGGACTGGAAGTGCCCAGGCTGAGTGGAGTGGAGGTGCCCAGGCTGAATGGGAGTCAATGTGCCTAGACAGAGTGGAGTGAATGTGCCCGGCCGCCGGAGCCCGAAACGTGCGTTTCCCCATTGCCTTGAATGGGCGCGGAGAGAGGGGGGCGCTTTTTGGCTCGTGGCGCGGGCACCGTTGCGCCAAAGCGTCAAGTGTCACACCTCCCCGTGCTCGGGGCGGCCCCTTGGAGCTAACTGGCCGGGTCTGGAGGGGCTGCGAGGCCGCCCAGGAGAACGGGTCCAAACCGCGTTCCGATCGGACGAGAATTGAGGGCGGGGCACAGTTCCGCGGTTCACTTCCCGGCCGGGCAAAGGGCCTATAACTTGCGGCGGGAGGGCTTTAGAGTGGATCCCCGGGAGTCGGGTGGAGAGCAGGGTGTGGAGAGGAGAAGCGGAGGTTCCCAGGCAGAGTGGGAGTGGAGGTTCCTGGGCAGAGTGCGACTGGAAGTGCCCAGGCTGAGTGGAGTGAATGTGCCCAGGCTGAGTGGAGTGAATGTGGCCAGGCTGAGTGGAGTGGAGGTGCCCAGGCTGAGTGGAGTGCAGGTTCCCTGGCAGAGTGGGACTGGAAGTGCCCAAGCAGAGTGGAGTGAATGTGCCCAGGCTGAATGGAGTGGAGGTTCCCAGGCTGAGTGGAGTGCAGGTTCCCAGGCAGAGTGGGATTGGAAGTGCCCAGGCTGAGTGCAGTGAATTTGCCCAGGCTGAGTGGAGTGGAGGTGCCCAGGCTGAGTGGAGTGCAGGTTCCCAGGCAGAGTGGGATTGGAAGTGCCCAGGCTGAGTGGAGTGAATGTACCCAGGCTGAGTGGAGTGGAGGTGCCCAGGCTGAGTGGAGTGCAGGCTCCCAGCAGAGTGGGACTGGAAGTGCCCAGGCTGAGTGGAATGAATGTGCCCAGGCTGAGTGGAGTGAATGTGCCCTGGCTGAGTGGAGTGAATGTGGCCAGGCTGAGTGGAGTGGAGGTGCCCAGGCTGAGTGGAGTGCAGGTTCTCAGGCAGAGTGGGATTGGAAGTGCCGAGGCTGAGTGGAGTGAATGTGCCCAGGCTGAGTGGAGTGAATTTGCCCAGGCTGAGTGGAGTGGAGGTGCCCAGGCCGAGTGGAGTGCAGGTTCCCAGGCAGAGTGGGACTGGAAGTGCCCAGGCAGAGTGAAGTGGAAGTGCCCAGGCTGAGTGGAGTGCAGGTTCCCAGGCAGAGTGGGATTGGAAGTGCCGAGGCTGAGTGGAGTGAATGTACCCAGGCTGAGTGGAGTGAATGTGCCCAGGCTGAGTGGATTGGAGGTGCCCAGGCTGAGTGGAGTAGGGGTTCCCTGGCAGAGTGGGATTGGAAGTGCCCAGGCTGAGTGGAGTGAATGTGCCCAGGCTGAGTGGAGTGAATTTGCCCAGGCTGAGTGGAGTGGAGGTGCCCAGGCCGAGTGGAGTGCAGGTTCCCAGGCAGAGTGGGACTGGAAGTGCCCAGGCAGAGTGAAGTGGAAGTGCCCAGGCTGAGTGGAGTGCAGGTTCCCAGGCAGAGTGGGATTGGAAGTGCCGAGGCTGAGTGGAGTGAATGTACCCAGGCTGAGTGGAGTGAATGTGCCCAGGCTGAGTGGATTGGAGGTGCCCAGGCTGAGTGGAGTAGGGGTTCCCTGGGAGAGTGGGATTGGAAGTGCCCAGGCTGAGTGGAGTGAATGTACCCAGGCTGAGTGGAGTGCAGGTGCCCAGGCTGAGTGGAGTGCAAGTTCCCAGGCAGAGTGGGATTGGAAGTGCCCAGGCTGAGTGCAGTGAATTTGCCCAGGCTGAGTGGAGTGGAGGTGCCCAGGCCGAGTGGAGTGCAGGTTCCCAGGCAGAGTGGGACTGGAAGTGCCCAGGCTGAGTGGAGTGGAGGTGCCCAGGCTGAATGGGAGTCAATGTGCCTAGACAGAGTGGAGTGAATGTGCCCGGCCGCCGGAGCCCGAAACGTGCGTTTCCCCATTGCCTTGAATGGGCGCGGAGAGAGGGGGGCGCTTTTTGGCTCGTGGCGCGGGCACCGTTGCGCCAAAGCGTCAAGTGTCACACCTCCCCGTGCTCGGGGCGGCCCCTTGGAGCTAACTGGCCGGGTCTGGAGGGGCTGCGAGGCCGCCCAGGAGAACGGGTCCAAACCGCGTTCCGATCGGACGAGAATTGAGGGCGGGGCACAGTTCCGCGGTTCACTTCCCGGCCGGGCAAAGGGCCTATAACTTGCGGCGGGAGGGCTTTAGAGTGGATCCCCGGGAGTCGGGTGGAGAGCAGGGTGTGGAGAGGAGAAGCGGAGGTTCCCAGGCAGAGTGGGAGTGGAGGTTCCTGGGCAGAGTGCGACTGGAAGTGCCCAGGCTGAGTGGAGTGAATGTGCCCAGGCTGAGTGGAGTGAATGTGCCCAGGCTGAGTGGAGTGGAGGTGCCCAGGCTGAGTGGAGTGCAGGTTCCCTGGCAGAGTGGGACTGGAAGTGCCCAAGCAGAGTGGAGTGAATGTGCCCAGGCTGAATGGAGTGGAGGTTCCCAGGCTGAGTGGAGTGCAGGTTCCCAGGCAGAGTGGGATTGGAAGTGCCCAGGCTGAGTGCAGTGAATTTGCCCAGGCTGAGTGGAGTGGAGGTGCCCAGGCTGAGTGGAGTGCAGGTTCCCAGGCAGAGTGGGATTGGAAGTGCCCAGGCTGAGTGGAGTGAATGTACCCAGGCTGAGTGGAGTGCAGGTGCCCAGGCTGAGTGGAGTGCAAGTTCCCAGGCAGAGTGGGATTGGAAGTGCCCAGGCTGAGTGCAGTGAATTTGCCCAGGCTGAGTGGAGTGGAGGTGCCCAGGCCGAGTGGAGTGCAGGTTCCCAGGCAGAGTGGGACTGGAAGTGCCCAGGCTGAGTGGAGTGGAGGTGCCCAGGCTGAATGGGAGTCAATGTGCCTAGACAGAGTGGAGTGAATGTGCCCGGCCGCCGGAGCCCGAAACGTGCGTTTCCCCATTGCCTTGAATGGGCGCGGAGAGAGGGGGGCGCTTTTTGGCTCGTGGCGCGGGCACCGTTGCGCCAAAGCGTCAAGTGTCACACCTCCCCGTGCTCGGGGCGGCCCCTTGGAGCTAACTGGCCGGGTCTGGAGGGGCTGCGAGGCCGCCCAGGAGAACGGGTCCAAACCGCGTTCCGATCGGACGAGAATTGAGGGCGGGGCACAGTTCCGCGGTTCACTTCCCGGCCGGGCAAAGGGCCTATAACTTGCGGCGGGAGGGCTTTAGAGTGGATCCCCGGGAGTCGGGTGGAGAGCAGGGTGTGGAGAGGAGAAGCGGAGGTTCCCAGGCAGAGTGGGAGTGGAGGTTCCTGGGCAGAGTGCGACTGGAAGTGCCCAGGCTGAGTGGAGTGAATGTGCCCAGGCTGAGTGGAGTGAATGTGCCCAGGCTGAGTGGAGTGGAGGTGCCCAGGCTGAGTGGAGTGCAGGTTCCCTGGCAGAGTGGGACTGGAAGTGCCCAAGCAGAGTGGAGTGAATGTGCCCAGGCTGAATGGAGTGGAGGTTCCCAGGCTGAGTGGAGTGCAGGTTCCCAGGCAGAGTGGGATTGGAAGTGCCCAGGCTGAGTGCAGTGAATTTGCCCAGGCTGAGTGGAGTGGAGGTGCCCAGGCTGAGTGGAGTGCAGGTTCCCAGGCAGAGTGGGATTGGAAGTGCCCAGGCTGAGTGGAGTGAATGTACCCAGGCTGAGTGGAGTGGAGGTGCCCAGGCTGAGTGGAGTGCAGGCTCCCAGCAGAGTGGGACTGGAAGTGCCCAGGCTGAGTGGAGTGAATGTGCCCAGGCTGAGTGGAGTGAATGTGCCCTGGCTGAGTGGAGTGAATGTGGCCAGGCTGAGTGGAGTGGAGGTGCCCAGGCTGAGTGGAGTGCAGGTTCTCAGGCAGAGTGGGATTGGAAGTGCCGAGGCTGAGTGGAGTGAATGTACCCAGGCTGAGTGGAGTGAATGTGCCCAGGCTGAGTGGAGTGGAGGTGCCCAGGCTGAGTGGAGTTGGGGTTCCCTGGCAGAGTGGGACTGGAAGTGCCAAGGCTGAGTGGAGTGAATGTGCCCAGGCTGAGTGGAGTGGAGGTGACCAGGCTGAGTGGAGTTGGGGTTCCCTGGCAGAGTGGGACTGGAAGTGCCAAGGCTGAGTGGAGTGAATGTGCCCAGGCAGAGTGGAGTGAATTTGCCCAGGCTGAGTGGAGTGGAGGTGCCCAGGCCGAGTGGAGTGCAGGTTCCCAGGCAGAGTGGGACTGGAAGTGCCCAGGCAGAGTGAAGTGGAAGTGCCCAGGCTGAGTGGAGTGCAGGTTCCCAGGCAGAGTGGGATTGGAAGTGCCGAGGCTGAGTGGAGTGAATGTACCCAGGCTGAGTGGAGTGAATGTGCCCAGGCTGAGTGGATTGGAGGTGCCCAGGCTGAGTGGAGTAGGGGTTCCCTGGCAGAGTGGGATTGGAAGTGCCCAGGCTGAGTGGAGTGAATGTACCCAGGCTGAGTGGAGTGCAGGTGCCCAGGCTGAGTGGAGTGCAAGTTCCCAGGCAGAGTGGGATTGGAAGTGCCCAGGCTGAGTGCAGTGAATTTGCCCAGGCTGAGTGGAGTGGAGGTGCCCAGGCCGAGTGGAGTGCAGGTTCCCAGGCAGAGTGGGACTGGAAGTGCCCAGGCTGAGTGGAGTGGAGGTGCCCAGGCTGAATGGGAGTCAATGTGCCTAGACAGAGTGGAGTGAATGTGCCCGGCCGCCGGAGCCCGAAACGTGCGTTTCCCCATTGCCTTGAATGGGCGCGGAGAGAGGGGGGCGCTTTTTGGCTCGTGGCGCGGGCACCGTTGCGCCAAAGCGTCAAGTGTCACACCTCCCCGTGCTCGGGGCGGCCCCTTGGAGCTAACTGGCCGGGTCTGGAGGGGCTGCGAGGCCGCCCAGGAGAACGGGTCCAAACCGCGTTCCGATCGGACGAGAATTGAGGGCGGGGCACAGTTCCGCGGTTCACTTCCCGGCCGGGCAAAGGGCCTATAACTTGCGGCGGGAGGGCTTTAGAGTGGATCCCCGGGAGTCGGGTGGAGAGCAGGGTGTGGAGAGGAGAAGCGGAGGTTCCCAGGCAGAGTGGGAGTGGAGGTTCCTGGGCAGAGTGCGACTGGAAGTGCCCAGGCTGAGTGGAGTGAATGTGCCCAGGCTGAGTGGAGTGAATGTGCCCAGGCTGAGTGGAGTGGAGGTGCCCAGGCTGAGTGGAGTGCAGGTTCCCTGGCAGAGTGGGACTGGAAGTGCCCAAGCTGAGTGGAGTGAATGTGCCCAGGCTGAATGGAGTGGAGGTTCCCAGGCTGAGTGGAGTGCAGGTTCCCAGGCAGAGTGGGATTGGAAGTGCCCAGGCTGAGTGCAGTGAATTTGCCCAGGCTGAGTGGAGTGGAGGTGCCCAGGCTGAGTGGAGTGCAGGTTCCCAGGCAGAGTGGGATTGGAAGTGCCCAGGCTGAGTGGAGTGAATGTACCCAGGCTGAGTGGAGTGCAGGTGCCCAGGCTGAGTGGAGTGCAGGTTCCCAGGCAGAGTGGGATTGGAAGTGCCCAGGCTGAGTGGAGTGAATGTGCCCAGGCTGAGTGGAGTGGAGGTGCCCAGGCCGAGTGGAGTGCAGGTTCCCATGCAGAGTGGGACTGGAAGTGCCCAGGCTGAGTGGAGTGAATGTACCCAGGCTGAGTGGAGTGCAGGTGCCGAGGCTGAGTGGAGTGCAGGTTCCCAGGCAGAGTGGGATTGGAAGTGCCCAGGCTGAGTGGAGTGGAGGTGCCCAGGCCGAGTGGAGTGCAGGTTCCCAGGCAGAGTGGGACTGGAAGTGCCCAGGCTGAGTGGAGTGGAGGTGCCCAGGCTGAATGGGAGTCAATGTGCCTAGACAGAGTGGAGTGAATGTGCCCGGCCGCCGGAGCCCGAAACGTGCGTTTCCCCATTGCCTTGAATGGGCGCGGAGAGAGGGGGGCGCTTTTTGGCTCGTGGCGCGGGCACCGTTGCGCCAAAGCGTCAAGTGTCACACCTCCCCGTGCTCGGGGCGGCCCCTTGGAGCTAACTGGCCGGGTCTGGAGGGGCTGCGAGGCCGCCCAGGAGAACGGGTCCAAACCGCGTTCCGATCGGACGAGAATTGAGGGCGGGGCACAGTTCCGCGGTTCACTTCCCGGCCGGGCAAAGGGCCTATAACTTGCGGCGGGAGGGCTTTAGAGTGGATCCCCGGGAGTCGGGTGGAGAGCAGGGTGTGGAGAGGAGAAGCGGAGGTTCCCAGGCAGAGTGGGAGTGGAGGTTCCTGGGCAGAGTGCGACTGGAAGTGCCCAGGCTGAGTGGAGTGAATGTGCCCAGGCTGAGTGGAGTGAATGTGCCCAGGCTGAGTGGAGTGGAGGTGCCCAGGCTGAGTGGAGTGCAGGTTCCCAGGCAGAGTGGGATTGGAAGTGCCCAGGCTGAGTGGAGTGAATGTGCCCAGGCTGAGTGGAGTGGAGGTGCCCAGGCTGAGTGGAGTGCAGGTTCCCAGGCAGAGTGGGATTGGAAGTGCCCAGGCTGAGTGCAGTGAATTTGCCCAGGCTGAGTGGAGTGGAGGTGCCCAGGCTGAGTGGAGTGCAGGTTCCCAGGCAGAGTGGGATTGGAAGTGCCCAGGCTGAGTGGAGTGAATGTGCCCAGGCTGAGTGGAGTGCAGGTGCCCAGGCTGAGTGGAGTGCAGGTTCCCAGGCAGAGTGGGACTGGAAGTGCCCAGGCTGAGTGGAGTGAATGTACCCAGGCTGAGTGGAGTGCAGGTGCCCAGGCTGAGTGGAGTGCAGGTTCCCAGGCAGAGTGGGACTGGAAGTGCCCAGGCTGAGTGGAGTGGAGGTGCCCAGGCCGAGTGAAGTGCAGGTTCCCAGGCAGAGTGGGACTGGAAGTGCCCAGGCTGAGTGGAGTGGAGGTGCCCAGGCTGAATGGGAGTCAATGTGCCTAGACAGAGTGGAGTGAATGTGCCCGGCCGCCGGAGCCCGAAACGTGCGTTTCCCCATTGCCTTGAATGGGCGCGGAGAGAGGGGGGCGCTTTTTGGCTCGTGGCGCGGGCACCGTTGCGCCAAAGCGTCAAGTGTCACACCTCCCCGTGCTCGGGGCGGCCCCTTGGAGCTAACTGGCCGGGTCTGGAGGGGCTGCGAGGCCGCCCAGGAGAACGGGTCCAAACCGCGTTCCGATCTGACGAGAATTGAGGGCGGGGCACAGTTCCGCGGTTCACTTTCCGGCCGGGCAAAGGGCCTATAACTTGCGGCGGGAGGGCTTTAGAGTGGATCCCCGGGAGTCGGGTGGAGAGCAGGGTGTGGAGAGGAGAAGCGGAGGTTCCCAGGCAGAGTGGGAGTGGAGGTTCCTGGGCAGAGTGGGACTGGAAGTGCCCAGGCTGAGTGGAGTGAATGTGCCCAGGCTGAATGGAGTGGAGGTGCCCAGGCTGAGTGGAGTGCAGGTTCCCAGGCAGAGTGGGATTGGAAGTGCCCAGGCTGAGTGGAGTGAATGTGCCCAGGCTGAGTGGAGTGGAGGTGCCCAGGCTGAGTGGAGTGCAGGTTCCCAGGCAGAGTGGGATTGGAAGTGCCCAGGCTGAGTGGAGTGAATGTACCCAGGCTGAGTGGAGTGAATGTGCCGAGGCTGAGTGGAGAGGAGGAGCCCAGGCTGAGTGGAGTGCAGGTTCCCAGGCAGAGTGGGACTGGAAGTGCCCAGGCTGAGTGGAGTGAATGTACCCAGGCTGAATGGAGTGGAGGTGCCCAGGCTGAGTGGAGTGCAGGTTCCCAGGCAGAGTGGGACTGGAAGTGCCCAGGCTGAGTGGAGTGAATGTGCCCAGGCTGAGTGGAGTGGAGGTGCCCAGGCTGAGTGGAGTTGGGGTTCCCTGGCAGAGTGGGATTGGAAGTGCCCAGGCTGAGTGGAGTGAATGTACCCAGGCTGAGTGGAGTGAATGTGCCCAGGCTGAGTGGATTGGAGGTGCCCAGGCTGAGTGGAGTTGGGGTTCCCAGGCAGAGTGGGACTGGAAGTGCCCAGGCTGAGTGGACTGGAAGTGCCCAGGCTGAGTGGAGTGAATGTGCCCAGGCTGAGTGGAGTGAATGTGCCCAGGCTGAGTGGAGAGGAGGTGCCCAGGCTGAGTGGAGTGCAGGTTCCCAGGCAGAGTGGGACTGGAAGTGCCCAGGCTGAGTGGAGTGAATGTACCCAGGCTGAATGGAGTGGAGGTGCCCAGGCTGAGTGGAGTGCAGGTTCCCAGGCAGAGTGGGATTGGAAGTGCCCAGGCTTAGTGGAGTGAATTTGCCCAGGCTGAGTGGAGTGGAGGTGCCCTGGCCGAGTGGAGTGCAGGTTCCCAGGCAGAGTGGGACTGGAAGTGCCCAGGCTGAGTGGAGTGGAAGTGCCCAGGCTGAGTGGATTGGAGGTGCCCAGGCTGAGTGGAGTTGGGGTTCCCAGGCAGAGTGGGACTGGAAGTGCCCAGGCTGAGTGGACTGGAAGTGCCCAGGCTGAGTGGAGTGAATGTGCCCAGGCTGAGTGGAGTGAATGTGCCCAGGCTGAGTGGAGTGAATGTACCCAGGCTGAATGGAGTGGAGGTGCCCAGGCTGAGTGGAGTGCAGGTTCCCAGGCAGAGTGGGATTGGAAGTGCCCAGACTTAGTGGAGTGAATTTGCCCAGGCTGAGTGGAGTGGAGGTGCCCTGGCCGAGTGGAGTGCAGGTTCCCAGGCAGAGTGGGACTGGAAGTGCCCAGGCTGAGTGGAGTGGAAGTGCCCAGGCTGAGTGGATTTGAGGTTCCCAGGCTGAGTGGAGTTGGGGTTCCCAGGCAGAGTGGGACTGGAAGTGCCCAGGCTGAGTGGACTGGAAGTGCCCAGGCTGAGTGGAGTGAATGTGCCCAGGCTGAGTGGAGTGAATGTACCCAGGCTGAATGGAGTGGAGGTGCCCAGGCTGAGTGGAGTGCAGGTTCCCAGGCAGAGTGGGATTGGAAGTGCCCAGGCTGAGTGGAGTGAATGTACCCAGGCTGAGTGGAGTGAATGTGCCCAGGCTGAGTGGAGTGGAGGTGCCCAGGCTGAGTGGAGTTGGGGTTCCCTGGCAGAGTGGGACTGGAAGTGCCAAGGCTGAGTGGAGTGAATGTGCCCAGGCTGAGTGGAGTGGAGGTGACCAGGCTGAGTGGAGTTGGGGTTCCCTGGCAGAGTGGGACTGGAAGTGCCAAGGCTGAGTGGAGTGAATGTGCCCAGGCTGAGTGGAGTGAATTTGCCCAGGCTGAATGGAGTGGAGGTGACCAGGCTGAGTGGAGTTGGGGTTCCCTGGCAGAGTGGGACTGGAAGTGCCCAGGCTGAGTGGAGTGAATGTGCCCAGGCTGAATGGAGTGGAGGTGCACAGGCTGAGTGGAGTGCAGGTAACCAGGCAGAGTGGGATTGGAAGTGCCCAGGCTGAGTGGAGTGAATGTGCCCAGGCTGAGTGGAGTGGAGGTGCCCAGACTGAGTGGAGTGCAGTTTCCCAGGCAGAGTGAGATTGGAAGTGCCCATGCTGAGTGGAGTGAATGTGCCCAGGCTGAGTGGAGTGGAGGTGCCCAGGCTGAGTGGAGTGCAGGTTCCCAGGCAGAGTGGGATTGGAAGTGCCCAGGCTGAGTGGAGTGAATGTGCCCAGGCTGAGTGGAGTGGAGGTGCCCAGGTCGAGTGGAGTGCAGGTTCCCAGGCAGAGTGGGACTGGAAGTGCCCAGGCTGAGTGGAGTGAATGTGCCCAGGCTGAGTGGAGTGAATGTGCCCAGGCTGAGTGGAGTGAATGTGCCCAGGCTGAGTGGAGAGGAGGAGCCCAGGCTGAGTGGAGAGCAGGTTCCCAGGCAGAGTGTGACTGGAAGTGCCCAGGCTGAGTGGAGTGAATGTACCCAGGCTGAATGGAGTGGAGGTGCCCTGGCTGAGTGGAGTGCAGGTTCCCAGGCAGAGTGGGATTGGAAGTGCCCAGGCCGAGTGGAGTGAATTTGCCCAGGCTGAGTGGAGTGGAGGTGCCCAGGCCGAGAGGAGTGCAGGTTCCCAGGCAGAGTGGGATTGGAAGTGCCGAGGCTGAGTGGAGTGAATGTGCCCAGGCTGAGTGGAGTGGAGGTGCCCAGGCTGAGTGGAGTTGGGGTTCCCTGGCAGAGTGGGACTGGAAGTGCCAAGGCTGAGTGGATTGAATTAGCCCAGGCTGAGTGGACTGGAAGTGCCCAGGCTGAATGGAGTGAATGTACCCAGGCTGAGTGGAGTGGAGGTGCCCAGGCTGAGTGGAGTGCAGGTTCCCAGGCAGAGTGGGACTTAAGTGCTCAGGCTGAGTGGAGTGAATGTGCCGAGGCTGAATGGAGTGGAGGTGCCCAGGCTGAGTGGTGTGCAGGTTCCCAGGCAGAGTGGGACTGGAAGTGCCCAGGCTGAGTGGAGTGAATGTGCCCAGGCTGAGTGGAGTGAATGTGCCCAGGCTGAGTGGAGTGAATGTGCCCAGGCTGAATGGAGTGGAGGTGCCCAGGCTGAGTGGAGTGCAGGTTCCCAGGTAGAGTGGGACTGGAAGTGCCCAGGCTGAGTGGAGTGAATGTGCCCAGGCTGAGTGGAGTGGAGGTGCCCAGGCTGAGTGGAGTTGGGGTTCCCTGGCAGAGTGGGATTGGAAGTGCCCAGGCTGAGTGGAGTGAATGTACCCAGGCTGAGTGGAGTGAATGTGCCCAGGCTGAGTGGATTGGAGGTGCCCAGGTTGAGTGGAGTTGGCGTTCCCAGGCAGAGTGGGACTGGAAGTGCCCAGGCTGAGTGGACTGGAAGTGCCCAGGCTGAGTGGAGTGAATGTACCCAGGCTGAATGGAGTGGAGGTGCCCAGGCTGAGTGGAGTGCAGGTTCCCAGGCAGAGTGGGATTAGAAGTGCCCAGGCTTAGTGGAGTGAATTTGCCCAGGCTGAGTGGAGTGGAGGTGCCCAGGCCGAGTGGAGTGCAGGTTCCCAGGCAGAGTGGGACTGGAAGTGCCCAGGCTGAGTGGAGTGGAAGTGCCCAGGCTGAGTGGAGTGCAGGTTCCCAGGCAGAGTGGGATTGGAAGTGCCGAGGCTGAGTGGAGTGAATGTACCCAGGCTGAGTGGAGTGAATGTGCCCAGGCTGAGTGGAGTGGAGGTGCCCAGGCTGAGTGGAGTTGGGGTTCCCTGGCAGAGTGGGACTGGAAGTGCCAAGGCTGAGTGGAGTGAATGTGCCCAGGCTGAGTGCAGTGGAGGTGACCAGGCTGAGTGGAGTTGGGGTTCCCTGGCAGAGTGGGACTGGAAGTGCCAAGGCTGAGTGGAGTGAATGTGCCCAGGCTGACTGGAGTTAATTTGCCCAGGCTGAGTGGAGTGGAGGTGCCAAGGCCGAGTGGAGTGCAGGTTCCCAGGCAGAGTGGGACTGGAAGTGCCCAGGCAGAGTGAAGTGGAAGTGCCCAGGCTGACTGGAGTGCAGGTTCCCAGGCAGAGTGGGATTGGAAGTGCCGAGGCTGAGTGGAGTGAATGTACCCAGGCTGAGTGGAGTGAATGTGCCCAGGCTGAGTGGATTGGAGGTGCCCAGGCTGAGTGGAGTAGGGGTTCCCTGGCAGAGTGGGATTGGAAGTGCCCAGGCTGAGTGGAGTGAATGTACCCAGGCAGAGTGGAGTGCAGGTGCCCAGGCTGAGTGGAGTGCAGGTTCCCAGGCAGAGTGGGATTGGAAGTGCCCAGGCTGAGTGCAGTGAATGTACCCAGGCTGAATGGAGTGGAGGTGCCCAGGCTGAGTGGAGTGCAGGTTCCCAGGCAGAGTGGGATTAGAAGTGCCCAGGCTTAGTGGAGTGAATTTGCCCAGGCTGAGTGGAGTGGAGGTGCCCAGGCCGAGTGGAGTGCAGGTTCCCAGGCAGAGTGGGACTGGAAGTGCCCAGGCTGAGTGGAGTGGAAGTGCCCAGGCTGAGTGGAGTGCAGGTTCTCAGGCAGAGTGGGATTGGAAGTGCCGAGGCTGAGTGGAGTGAATGTACCCAGGCTGAGTGGAGTGAATGTGCCCAGGCTGAGTGGAGTGGAGGTGCCCAGGCCGAGTGGAGTGCAGGTTCCCAGGCAGAGTGGGACTGGAAGTGCCCAGGCTGAGTGGAGTGGAAGTGCCCAGGCTGAGTGGAGTGCAGGTTCCCAGGCAGAGTGGGATTGGAAGTGCCGAGGCTGAGTGGAGTGAATGTACCCAGGCTGAGTGGAGTGAATGTGCCCAGGCTGAGTGGAGTGGAGGTGCCCAGGCTGAGTGGAGTTGGGGTTCCCTGGCAGAGTGGGACTGGAAGTGCCAAGGCTGAGTGGAGTGAATGTGCCCAGGCTGAGTGCAGTGGAGGTGACCAGGCTGAGTGGAGTTGGGGATCCCTGGCAGAGTGGGACTGGAAGTGCCAAGGCTGAGTGGAGTGAATGTGCCCAGGCTGAGTGGAGTTAATTTGCCCAGGCTGAGTGGAGTGGAGGTGCCAAGGCCGAGTGGAGTGCAGGTTCCCAGGCAGAGTGGGACTGGAAGTGCCCAGGCAGAGTGAAGTGGAAGTGCCCAGGCTGACTGGAGTGCAGGTTCCCAGGCAGAGTGGGATTGGAAGTGCCGAGGCTGAGTGGAGTGAATGTACCCAGGCTGAGTGGAGTGAATGTGCCCAGGCTGAGTGGATTGGAGGTGCCCAGGCTGAGTGGAGTAGGGGTTCCCTGGCAGAGTGGGATTGGAAGTGCCCAGGCTGAGTGGAGTGAATGTACCCAGGCAGAGTGGAGTGCAGGTGCCCAGGCTGAGTGGAGTGCAGGTTCCCAGGCAGAGTGGGATTGGAAGTGCCCAGGCTGAGTGCAGTGAATGTACCCAGGCTGAATGGAGTGGAGGTGCCCAGGCTGAGTGGAGTGCAGGTTCCCAGGCAGAGTGGGATTAGAAGTGCCCAGGCTTAGTGGAGTGAATTTGCCCAGGCTGAGTGGAGTGGAGGTGCCCAGGCCGAGTGGAGTGCAGGTTCCCAGGCAGAGTGGGACTGGAAGTGCCCAGGCTGAGTGGAGTGGAAGTGCCCAGGCTGAGTGGAGTGCAGGTTCTCAGGCAGAGTGGGATTGGAAGTGCCGAGGCTGAGTGGAGTGAATGTACCCAGGCTGAGTGGAGTGAATGTGCCCAGGCTGAGTGGAGTGGAGGTGCCCAGGCTGAGTGGAGTTGGGGTTCCCTGGCAGAGTGGGACTGGAAGTGCCAAGGCTGAGTGGAGTGAATGTGCCCAGGCTGAGTGGAGTGGAGGTGACCAGGCTGAGTGGAGTTGGGGTTCCCTGGCAGAGTGGGACTGGAAGTGCCAAGGCTGAGTGGAGTGAATGTGCCCAGGCAGAGTGGAGTGAATTTGCCCAGGCTGAGTGGAGTGGAGGTGCCCAGGCCGAGTGGAGTGCAGGTTCCCAGGCAGAGTGGGACTGGAAGTGCCCAGGCAGAGTGAAGTGGAAGTGCCCAGGCTGAGTGGAGTGCAGGTTCCCAGGCAGAGTGGGATTGGAAGTGCCGAGGCTGAGTGGAGTGAATGTACCCAGGCTGAGTGGAGTGAATGTGCCCAGGCTGAGTGGATTGGAGGTGCCCAGGCTGAGTGGAGTAGGGGTTCCCTGGCAGAGTGGGATTGGAAGTGCCCAGGCTGAGTGGAGTGAATGTACCCAGGCTGAGTGGAGTGCAGGTGCCCAGGCTGAGTGGAGTGCAGGTTCCCAGGCAGAGTGGGATTGGAAGTGCCCAGGCTGAGTGCAGTGAATTTGCCCAGGCTGAGTGGAGTGGAGGTGCCCAGGCCGAGTGGAGTGCAGGTTCCCAGGCAGAGTGGGACTGGAAGTGCCCAGGCTGAGTGGAGTGGAGGTTCCCAGGCTGAATGGGAGTCAATGTGCCTAGACAGAGTGGAGTGAATGTGCCCGGCCGCCGGAGCCCGAAACGTGCGTTTCCCCATTGCCTTGAATGGGCGCGGAGAGAGGGGGGCGCTTTTTGGCTCGTGGCGCGGGCACCGTTGCGCCAAAGCGTCAAGTGTCACACCTCCCCGTGCTCGGGGCGGCCCCTTGGAGCTAACTGGCCGGGTCTGGAGGGGCTGCGAGGCCGCCCAGGAGAACGGGTCCAAACCGCGTTCCGATCGGACGAGAATTGAGGGCGGGGCACAGTTCCGCGGTTCACCTCCCGGCCGGGCAAAGGGCCTATAACTTGCGGCGGGAGGGCTTTAGAGTGGATCCCCGGGAGTCGGGTGGAGAGCAGGGTGTGGAGAGGAGAAGCGGAGGTTCCCAGGCAGAGTGGGAGTGGAGGTTCCTGGGCAGAGTGCGACTGGAAGTGCCCAGGCTGAGTGGAGTGAATGTGCCCAGGCTGAGTGGAGTGAATGTGCCCAGGCTGAGTGGAGTGGAGGTGCCCAGGCTGAGTGGAGTGCAGGTTCCCTGGCAGAGTGGGACTGGAAGTGCCCAAGCTGAGTGGAGTGAATGTGCCCAGGCTGAATGGAGTGGAGGTTCCCAGGCTGAGTGGAGTGCAGGTTCCCAGGCAGAGTGGGATTGGAAGTGCCCAGGCTGAGTGCAGTGAATTTGCCCAGGCTGAGTGGAGTGGAGGTGCCCAGGCTGAGTGGAGTGCAGGTTCCCAGGCAGAGTGGAATTGGAAGTGCCCAGGCTGAGTGGAGTGAATGTACCCAGGCTGAGTGGAGTGCAGGTGCCCAGGCTGAGTGGAGTGCAGGTTCCCAGGCAGAGTGGGATTGGAAGTGCCCAGGCTGAGTGGAGTGAATGTGCCCAGGCTGAGTGGAGTGGAGGTGCCCAGGCCGAGTGGAGTGCAGGTTCCCAGGCAGAGTGGGACTGGAAGTGCCCAGGCTGAGTGGAGTGAATGTACCCAGGCTGAGTGGAGTGCAGGTGCCCAGGCTGAGTGGAGTGCAGGTTCCCAGGCAGAGTGGGATTGGAAGTGCCCAGGCTGAGTGGAGTGGAGGTGCCCAGGCCGAGTGGAGTGCAGGTTCCCAGGCAGAGTGGGACTGGAAGTGCCCAGGCTGAGTGGAGTGGAGGTGCCCAGGCTGAATGGGAGTCAATGTGCCTAGACAGAGTGGAGTGAATGTGCCCGGCCGCCGGAGCCCGAAACGTGCGTTTCCCCATTGCCTTGAATGGGCGCGGAGAGAGGGGGGCGCTTTTTGGCTCGTGGCGCGGGCACCGTTGCGCCAAAGCGTCAAGTGTCACACCTCCCCGTGCTCGGGGCGGCCCCTTGGAGCTAACTGGCCGGGTCTGGAGGGGCTGCGAGGCCGCCCAGGAGAACGGGTCCAAACCGCGTTCCGATCGGACGAGAATTGAGGGCGGGGCACAGTTCCGCGGTTCACTTTCCGGCCGGGCAAAGGGCCTATAACTTGCGGCGGGAGGGCTTTAGAGTGGATCCCCGGGAGTCGGGTGGAGAGCAGGGTGTGGAGAGGAGAAGCGGAGGTTCCCAGGCAGAGTGGGAGTGGAGGTTCCTGGGCAGAGTGCGACTGGAAGTGCCCAGGCTGAGTGGAGTGAATGTGCCCAGGCTGAGTGGAGTGAATGTGCCAAGGCTGAGTGGAGTGGAGGTGCCCAGGCTGAGTGGAGTGCAGGTTCCCTGGCAGAGTGGGACTGGAAGTGCCCAAGCTGAGTGGAGTGAATGTGCCCAGGCTGAATGGAGTGGAGGTTCCCAGGCTGAGTGGAGTGCAGGTTCCAAGGCAGAGTGGGATTGGAAGTGCCCAGGCTGAGTGGAGTGAATGTGCCCAGGCTGAGTGGAGTGGAGGTGCCCAGGCTGAGTGGAGTGCAGGTTCCCAGGCAGAGTGGGATTGGAAGTGCCCAGGCTGAGTGGAGTGAATGTGCCCAGGCTGAGTGGAGTGGAGGTGCCCAGGCTGAGTGGAGTGCAGGTTCCCAGGCAGAGTGGGATTGGAAGTGCCCAGGCTGAGTGGAGTGAATGTGCCCAGGCTGAGTGGAGTGGAGGTGCCCAGGCCGAGTGGAGTGCAGGTTCCCAGGCAGAGTGGGACTGGAAGTGCCCAGGCTGAGTGGAGTGAATTTGGCCAGGCTGAGTGGAGTGGAGGTGGACAGGCCGAGAGGAGTGCAGGTTCCCAGGCAGAGTGGGACTGGAAGTGCCCAGGCTGAGTGGAGTGGAGGTGCCCAGGCTGAGTGGAGTGCAGCTTCCCAGGCAGTGTGGGATTGGAAGTGCCCAGGCTGAGTGGAGTGAATGTTCCCAGGCTGAGTGGAGTGGAGGTGCCCAGGCTGATTGGAGTGCAGGTTCCCAGGCAGAGTGGGACTGGAAGTGCTCAGGCTGAGTGGAGTGAATGTGCCCAGGCTGAATGGAGTGGAGGTGCCCAGGCTGAGTGGAGTGCAGGTTCCCAGGCAGAGTGGGACTGGAAGTGCCCAGGCTGAGTGGAGTGAATGTGCCCAAGCTGAGTGGAGTGAATGTGCCCAGGCTGAGGGGAGTGAATGTGCCCAGGCTGAATGGAGTGGAGGTGGCCAGGCTGAGTGGAGTGCAGGTTCCCAGGCAGAGTGGGACTGGAAGTGCCCAGGCTTAGTGGAGTGAATGTGCCCAGGCTGAGTGGAGTGGAGGTGCCCAGGCTGAGTGGAGTTGGGGTTCCCTGGCAGAGTGGGATTGGAAGTGCCCAGGCTGAGTGGAGTGAATGTACCCAGGCTGAGTGGAGTGAATGTGCCCAGGCTGAGTGGATTGGAGGTGCCCAGGTTGAGTGGAGTTGGGGTTCCCAGGAAGAGTGGGACTGGAAGTGCCCAGGCTGAGTGGACTGGAAGTGCCCAGGCTGAGTGGAGTGAATGTGCCCAGGCTGAGTGGAGTGAATGTGCCCAGGCTGAGTGGAGAGGAGGTGCCCAGGCTGAGTGGAGTGCAGGTTCCCAGGCAGAGTGGGACTGGAAGTGCCCAGGCTGAGTGGAGTGAATGTACCCAGGCTGAATGGAGTGGAGGTGCCCAGGCTGAGTGGAGTGCAGGTTCCCAGGCAGAGTGGGATTGGAAGTGCCCAGGCTTAGTGGAGTGAATTTGCCCAGGCTGAGTGGAGTGGAGGTGCCCAGGCCGAGTGGAGTGATGGTTCCCAGGCAGAGTGGGACTGGAAGTGCCCAGGCTGAGTGGAGTGGAAGTGCCCAGGCTGAGTGGAGTGCAGGTTCCCAGGCAGAGTGGGATTGGAAGTGCCCAGGCTGAGTGGAGTGAATGTACCCGGCCTGAGTGGAGTGAATGTGCCCAGGCTGAGTGGAGTGGAGGTGCCCAGGCTGAGTGGAGTTGGGGTTCCCTGGCAGAGTGGGACTGGAAGTGCCAAGGCTGAGTGGAGTGAATGTGCCCAGGCTGAGTGGAGTGGAGGTGACCAGGCTGAGTGGAGTTGGGGTTCCCTTGCAGAGTGGGACTGGAAGTGCCAAGGCTGAGTGGAGTGAATGTGCCCAGGCTGAGTGGAGTGAATTTGCCCAGGCTGAGTGGAGTGGAGGTGCCCAGGCCGAGTGGAGTGCAGGTTCCCAGGCAGAGTGGGACTGGAAGTGCCCAGGCAGAGTGAAGTGGAAGTGCCCAGGCTGAGTGGAGTGCAGGTTCCCAGGCAGAGTGGGATTGGAAGTGCCGAGGCTGAGTGGAGTGAATGTGCCCAGGCTGAGTGGAGTGGAGGTGCCCAGGCTGAGTGGAGTGCAGGTTCCCAGGCAGAGTGGGACTGGAAGTGCCCAGGCTGAGTGGAGTGAATGTGCCCAGGCTGAATGGAGTGGAGGTGCCCAGGCTGAGTGGAGTGCAGGTTCCCAGGCAGAGTGGGATTGGAAGTGCCCAGGCTGAGTGGAGTGAATGTGCCCAGGCTGAGTGGAGTGGAGGTGCCCAGACTGAGTGGAGTGCAGGTTCCCAGGCAGAGTGGGATTGGATGTGCCCAGGCTGAGTGGAGTGAATGTGCCCAGGCTGAGTGGAGTGGAGGTGCCCAGGCTGAGTGGAGTGCAGGTTCCCAGGCAGAGTGGGATTGGAAGTGCCCAGGCTGAGTGGAGTGAATGTGCCCAGGCTGAGTGGAGTGGAGGTGCCCAGGTCGAGTGGAGTGCAGGTTCCCAGGCAGAGTGGGACTGGAAGTGCCCAGGCTGAGTGGAGTGAATGTGCCCAGGCTGAGTGGAGTGAATGTGCCCAGGCTGAGTGGAGTGAATGTGCCCAGGCTGAGTGGAGAGGAGGAGCCCAGGCTGAGTGGAGTGCAGGTTCCCAGGCAGAGTGGGACTGGAAGTGCCAAGGCTGAGTGGAGTGAATGTGCCCAGGCTGAGTGGAGTGGAGGTGACCTGGGTGAGTGGAGTTGGGGTTCCCTGGCAGAGTGGGACTGGAAGTGCCAAGGCTGAGTGGAGTGAATGTGCCCAGGCTGAGTGGAGTGGAGGTGCCCAGGCTGAGTGGAGTGCAGGTTCCCAGGCAGAGTGGGATTGGAAGTGCCGAGGCTGAGTGGAGTGAATGTACCCAGGCTGAGTGGAGTGAATGTGCCCAGGCTGAGTGGAGTGGAGGTGCCCAGGCTGAGTGGAGTTGGGGTTCCCTGGCAGAGTGGGACTGGAAGTGCCAAGGCTGAGTGGAGTGAATGTGCCCAGGCTGAGTGGAGTGGAGGTGACCAGGCTGAGTGGAGTTGGGGTTCCCTTGCAGAGTGGGACTGGAAGTGCCAAGGCTGAGTGGAGTGAATGTGCCCAGGCTGAGTGGAGTGAATTTGCCCAGGCTGAGTGGAGTGGAGGTGCCCAGGCCGAGTGGAGTGCAGGTTCCCAGGCAGAGTGGGACTGGAAGTGCCCAGGCAGAGTGAAGTGGAAGTGCCCGGGCTGAGTGGAGTGCAGGTTCACAGGCAGAGTGGGATTGGAAGTGCCAAGGCTGAGTGGAGTGAATGTGCCCAGGCTGAGTGGAGTGGAGGTGACCTGGGTGAGTGGAGTTGGGGTTCCCTGGCAGAGTGGGACTGGAAGTGACAAGGCTGAGTGGAGTGAATGTGCCCAGGCTGAGTGGAGTGGAGGTGCCCAGGCTGAGTGGAGTGCAGGTTCCCAGGCAGAGTGGGATTGGAAGTGCCCAGGCTGAGTGGAGTGAATGTGCCCAGGCTGAGTGGAGTGGAGGTGCCCAGACTGAGTGGAGTGCAGGTTCCCAGGCAGAGTGGGATTGGATGTGCCCAGGCTGAGTGGAGTGAATGTGCCCAGGCTGAGTGGAGTGGAGGTGCCCAGGCTGAGTGGAGTGCAGGTTCCCAGGCAGAGTGGGATTGGAAGTGCCCAGGCTGAGTGGAGTGAATGTGCCCAGGCTGAGTGGAGTGGAAGTGCCCAGGCTGAGTGGAGTGCAGGTTCCCAGGCAGAGTGGGATTGGAAGTGCCGAGGCTGAGTGGAGTGAATGTACCCAGGCTGAGTGGAGTGAATGTGCCCAGGCTGAGTGGAGTGGAGGTGCCCAGGCTGAGTGGAGTTGGGGTTCCCTGGCAGAGTGGGATTGGAAGTGCCCAGGCTGAGTGGAGTGAATGTACCCAGGCTGAGTGGAGTGCAGGTGCCCAGGCTGAGTGGAGTGCAGGTTCCCAGGCAGAGTGGGATTGGAAGTGCCGAGGCTGAGTGGAGTGAATGTACCCAGGCTGAGTGGAGTGAATGTGCCCAGGCTGAGTGGAGTGGAGGTGCCCAGGCTGAGTGGAGTTGGGGTTCCCTGGCAGAGTGGGATTGGAAGTGCCCAGGCTGAGTGGAGTGAATGTACCCAGGCTGAGTGGAGTGCAGGTGCCCAGGCTGAGTGGAGTGCAGGTTCCCAGGCAGAGTGGGATTGGAAGTGCCCAGGCTGAGTGCAGTGAATTTGCCCAGGCTGAGTGGAGTGGAGGTGCCCAGGCCGAGTGGAGTGCAGGTTCCCAGGCAGAGTGGGACTGGAAGTGCCCAGGCTGAGTGGAGTGGAGGTGCCCAGGCTGAATGGGAGTCAATGTGCCTAGACAGAGTGGAGTGAATGTGCCCGGCCGCCGGAGCCCGAAACGTGCGTTTCCCCATTGCCTTGAATGGGCGCGGAGAGAGGGGGGCGCTTTTTGGCTCGTGGCGCGGGCACCGTTGCGCCAAAGCGTCAAGTGTCAAACCTCCCCGTGCTCGGGGCGGCCCCTTGGAGCTAACTGGCTGGGTCGGGAAGGGCTGCGAGGCCGCCCAGGAGAACGGGTCCAAACCGCGTTCCGATCGGACGAGAATTGAGGGCGGGGCACAGTTCCGCGGTTCACTTTCCGCCCGGGCAATGGGCCTATAACTTGCGGCGGGGGGGCTTAAGAGTGGGCCCCCGCGAGTCGGGTGGAGAGCCGGGTGTGGAGAGGATTAGCGGAGGTTCCCAGGCAGAGTGGGAGTGGAGGTTCCTGGGCAGAGTGGGACTGGAAGTGCCCAGGCTGAGTGGAGTGAATGTGCCCAGGCTGAGTGGAGTGGAGGTGCCCAGGCTGAGTGGAGTTGGGGTTCCCTGGCAGAGTGGGACTGGAAGTGCCAAGGCTGAGTGGAGTGAATGTGCCCAGGCTGAGTGGAGTGGAGTTGACCTGGGTGAGTGGAGTTGGGGTTACCTGGCAGAGTGGGACTGGAAGTGCCAAGGCTGAGTGGAGTGAATGTGCCCAGGCTGAGTGGAGTGGAGGTGCCCAGGCTGAGTGGAGTGCAGGTTCCCAGGCAGAGTGGGATTGGAAGTGCCCAGGCTGAATGGAGTGAATGTACCCAGGCTGAGTGGAGTGGAGGTGCCCAGGCCGAGTGGAGTGCAGGTTCCAAGGCAGAGTGGGACTGGAAGTGCCCAGGCTGAGTGGAGTGAAGGTTCCCAGGCAGAGTGGGAGTGGAGGTTCCTGGGCAGAGTGGGACTGGAAGTGCCCAGGCTGAGTGGAGTGAATGTGCCCAGGCTGAGTGGAGTGGAGGTGCCCAGGCTGAGTGGAGTGGAGGTGCCCAGGCTGAATGGAGTTGGGGTTCCCTGCCAGAGTGGGACTGGAAGTGCCAAGGCTGAGTGGAGTGAATGTGCCAAGGCAGAGTGGAGTGGTGGTGCCCAAGCTGAGTGGGAGTGGAGGTTCCTGGGCAGAGTGGGACTGGAAGTGCCCAGGCTGAGTGGAGTGGAGGTGCCCAGGCCGAGTGGAGTTGGGGTTCCCTGCCAGAGTGGGACTGGAAGTGCCAAGGCTGAGTGGAGTGAATGTGCCCAGGCTGAGTGCAGTGGAGGTGCCCAGGCCGAGTGGAGTGCAGGTTCCCAGGCAGAGTGGGACTGGAAGTGCCCAGGCTGAGTGGAGTGAATGTGCCCAGGCTGAGTGGAGTGGAGGTGCCCAGGCTGAATGGAGTGGAGGTGCCCAGGCTGAGTGGAGTGCAGGTTCCCAGGCAGAGTGGGACTGGAAGTGCCCAGGCTGAGTGGAGTGAATGTGCCCAGGCTGAATGGAGTGGCGGTGGCCAGGCTGAGTGGAGTGCAGGTTCCCAGGCAGAGTGGGACAGGAAGTGCCCAAGCTGAGTGGAGTGAATGTGCCCAGGCTGAGTGGAGTGGAGGTGCCCAGGCTGAGTGGAGTTGGGGTTCCCTGCCAGAGTGGGACTGGAAGTGCCAAGGCTGAGTGGAGTGAATGTGCCCAGGCTGAGTGGAGTGGAGGTGCCCAGGCAGAGTGGGAGTGGAGGTTCCTGGGCAGAGTGGGACTGGAAGTGCCCAGGCTGAGTGGAGTGGAGGTGCCCAGGCCGAGTGGAGTGCAGGTTCCCAGGCAGAGTGGGACTGGAAGTGCCCAGGCTGAGTGGAGTGAATGTGCCCAGGCTGAGTGGAGTGGAGGTGCCCAGGCTGAATGGAGTGGAGGTGCCCAGGCTGAGTGGAGTGCAGGTTCCCAGGCAGAGTGGGACTGGAAGTGCCCAGGCTGAGTGGAGTGAATGTACCCAGGCTGAATGGAGTGGAGGTGCCCAGGCTGAGTGGAGTGCAGGTTCCCAGGCAGAGTGGGATTGGAAGTGCCCAGGCTGAGTGGAGTGAATGTGCCAAGGCTGAGTGGAGTGGAGGTGCCCAGGCCGAGTGGAGTGCAGGTTCCGAGGCAGAGTGGGATTGGAAGTGCCCAGGCTGAGTGGAGTGAATGTGCCCAGGCTGAGTGGAGTGGAGGTGCCCAGGCCGAGTGGAGTGCAGGTTCCGAGGCAGAGAGGGACTGGAAGTGCCCAGGCTGAGTGGAGTGGAAGTGCCCAGGCTGAGTGGAGTGCAGGTTCCCAGGCAGAGTGGGATTGGAAGTGCCCAGGCTTAGTGGAGTGAATTTGCCCAGGCTGAGTGGAGTGGAGGTGCCCAGGCCGAGTGGAGTGATGGTTCCCAGGCAGAGTGGGACTGGAAGTGCCCAGGCTGAGTGGAGTGGAAGTGCCCAGGCTGAGTGGAGTGCAGGTTCCCAGGCAGAGTGGGATTGGAAGTGCCGAGGCTGAGTGGAGTGAATGTACCCAGGCTGAGTGGAGTGAATGTGCCCAGGCTGAGTGGAGTGGAGGTGCCCAGGCTGAGTGGAGTTGGGGTTCCCTGGCAGAGTGGGACTGGAAGTGCCAAGGCTGAGTGGAGTGAATGTGCCCAGGCTGAGTGGAGTGGAGGTGACCAGGCTGAGTGGAGTTGGGGTTCCCTTGCAGAGTGGGACTGGAAGTGCCAAGGCTGAGTGGAGTGAATGTGCCCAGGCTGAGTGGAGTGAATTTGCCCAGGCTGAGTGGAGTGGAGGTGCCCAGGCCGAGTGGAGTGCAGGTTCCCAGGCAGAGTGGGACTGGAAGTGCCCAGGCAGAGTGAAGTGGAAGTGCCCAGGCTGAGTGGAGTGCAGGTTCCCAGGCAGAGTGGGATTGGAAGTGCCGAGGCTGAGTGGAGTGAATGTACCCAGGCTGAGTGGAGTGAATGTGCCCAGGCTGACTGGATTGGAGGTGCCCAGGCTGAGTGGAGTGCAGGTTCCCTGGCAGAGTGGGATTGGAAGTGCCCAGGCTGAGTGGAGTGAATGTACCAAGGCTGAGTGGAGTGCAGGTGCCCAGGCTGAGTGGAGTGCAGGTTCCCAGGCAGAGTGGGATTGGAAGTGCCCAGGCTGAGTGCAGTGAATTTGCCCAGGCTGAGTGGAGTGGAGGTGCCCAGGCCGAGTGGAGTGCAGGTTCCCAGGCAGAGTGGGACTGGAAGTGCCCAGGCTGAGTGGAGTGGAGGTGCCCAGGCTGAATGGGAGTCAATGTGCCTAGACAGAGTGGAGTGAATGTGCCCGGCCGCCGGAGCCCGAAACGTGCGTTTCCCCATTGCCTTGAATGGGCGCGGAGAGAGGGGGGCGCTTTTTGGCTCGTGGCGCAGGCACCGTTGCGCCAAAGCGTCAAGTGTCACACCTCCCCGTGCTCGGGGCGGCCCCTTGGAGCTAACTGGCCGGGTCTGGAGGGGCTGCGAGGCCGCCCAGGAGAACGGGTCCAAACCGCGTTCCGATCGGACGAGAATTGAGGGCGGGGCACAGTTCCGCGGTTCACTTTCCGGCCGGGCAAAGGGCCTATAACCTGCGGCGGGAGGGCTTTAGAGTGGATCCCCGGGAGTCGGGTGGAGAGCAGGGTGTGGAGAGGAGAAGCGGAGGTTCCCAGGCAGAGTGGGAGTGGAGGTTCCTGGGCAGAGTGGGACTGGAAGTGCCCAGGCTGAGTGGAGTGAATGTGCCCAGGCTGAGTGGAGTGAATGTGCCCAGGCTGAGTGGAGTGAATGTGCCCAGGCTGAGTGGATTGGAGGTGCCCAGGCTGAGTGGAGTGCAGGTTCCCAGGCAGAGTGGGACTGGAAGTGCCCAGGCTGAGTGGAGTGAATGTGCCCAGGCTGAATGGAGTGGAGGTGCCCAGGCTGAGTGGAGTGCAGGTTCCCAGGCAGAGTGGGACTGGAAGTGCCAAGGCTGAGTGGAGTGAATGTGCCCAGGCTGAGTGGAGTGGAGGTGCCCAGGTCGAGTGGAGTGCAGGTTCCCAGGCAGAGTGGGACTGGAAGTGCCCAGGCTGAGTGGAGTGAATGTGCCCAGGCTGAGTGGAGTGGAGGTGCCCAGGTCGAGTGGAGTGCAGGTTCCCAGGCAGAGTGGGACTGGAAGTGCCCAGGCTGAGTGGAGTGAATGTGCCCAGGCTGAGTGGAGTGAATGTGCCCAGGCTGAGTGGAGTGAATGTTCCCAGGC
The DNA here is from genome assembly GCF_963514075.1 of Conger conger. Taxonomy (NCBI): domain Eukaryota; kingdom Metazoa; phylum Chordata; class Actinopteri; order Anguilliformes; family Congridae; genus Conger; species Conger conger. Next base: position 1,092,301 of record NW_026890546.1, read on the forward strand.
TGAGTGGAGAGGAGGAGCCCAGGCTGAGTGGAGTGAATGTGCCCAGGCTGAGTGGAGTGGAGGTGCCCAGGCTGAGTGGAGTTGGGGTTCCCTGGCAGAGTGGGACTGGAAGTGCCAAGGCTGAGTGGAGTGAATGTGCCCAGGCTGAGTGGAGTGGAGTTGACCTGGGTGAGTGGAGTTGGGGTTCCCTGGCAGAGTGGGACTGGAAGTGCCAAGGCTGAGTGGAGTGAATGTGCCCAGGCTGAGTGGAGTGGAGGTGCCCAGGCTGAGTGGAGTGCAGGTTCCCAGGCAGAGTGGGATTGGAAGTGCCCAGGCTGAATGGAGTGAATGTACCCAGGCTGAGTGGAGTGGAGGTGCCCAGGCCGAGTGGAGTGCAGGTTCCAAGGCAGAGTAGGACTGGAAGTGCCCAGGCTGAGTGGAGTGAAGGTGCCCAGGCTGAATGGAGTGGAGGTGCCCAGGCTGAGTGGAGTGCAGGTTCCCAGGCAGAGTGGGACTGGAAATGTCCAGGCTGAGTGGAGTGGAGGTGCCCAGGCTGAGTGGAGTGGAGGTGCCCAGGCTGAGTGGAGTTGGGGTTCCCTGCCAGAGTGGGACTGGAAGTGCCAAGGCTGAGTGGAGTGAATGTGCCAAGGCAGAGTGGAGTGGTGGTGCCCAGGCAGAGTGGGAGTGGAGGTTCCTGGGCAGAGTGGGACTGGAAGTGCCCAGGCTGAGTGGAGTGGAGGTGCCCAGGCCGAGTGGAGTTGGGGTTCCCTGCCAGAGTGGGACTGGAAGTGCCAAGGCTGAGTGGAGTGAATGTGCCCAGGCTGAGTGGAGTGGAGGTGCCCAGGCAGAGTGGGAGTGGAGGTTCCTGGGCAGAGTGGGACTGGAAGTGCCCAGGCTGAGTGGAGTGAATGTGCCCAGGCTGAGTGGAGTGGAGGTGCCCAGGCTGAGTGGAGTGCAGGTTCCCAGGCAGAGTGGAATTGGAAGTGCCCAGGCTGAGTGGAGTGAATGTGCCCAGGCTGAGTGGAGTGGAGGTGCCCAGGCCGAGTGGAGTGCAGGTTCCCAGGCAGAGTGGGACTGGAAGTGCCCAGGCTGAGTGGAGTGAATGTACCCAGGCTGAGTGGAGTGAATGTGCCCAGGCTGAGTGGAGTGGAGGTGCCCAAGCTGAGTGGAGTTGGGGTTCCCTGGCAGAGTGGGACTGGAAGTGCCCAGGCTGAGTGGAGTGAATGTGCCCAGGCTGAGTGGAGTGAATGTGCCCAGGCTGAGTGGTGTGAATGTGCCCAGGCTGAATGGAGTGGAGGTGCCCAGGCTGAGTGGAGTGCTGGTTCCCAGGCAGAGTGGGACTGGAAGTGCCCAGGCTGAGTGGAGTGGAGGTGCCCAGGCTGAGTGGAGTGCAGGTTCCCAGGCAGAGTGGGATTGGAAGTGCCCAGGCTGAGTGGAGTGAATGTACCCAGGCTGAGTGGAGTGAATGTGCCCAGGCTGAGTGGAGTGGAGGTGCCCAAGCTGAGTGGAGTTGGGGTTCCCTGGCAGAGTGGGACTGGAAGTGCCAAGGCTGAGTGGAGTGAATGTGCCCAGGCTGAGTGGGATTGGAAGTGTCCAGGCTGAATGGAGTGAATGTACCCAGGCTGAGTGGAGTGGAGGTGCCCAGGCTGAGTGGAGTGCAGGTTCCCAGGCAGAGTGGGACTGGAAGTGCTCAGGCTGAGTTGAGTGAATGTGCCGAGGCTGAATGGAGTGGAGGTGCCCAGGCTGACTGGAGTGCAGGTTCCCAGGCAGAGTGGGACGGGAAGTGCCCAGGCTGAGTGGAGTGAATGTGCCCAGGCTGAGTGGAGTGAATGTGCCCAGGCTGAGTGGTGTGAATGTGCCCAGGCTGAATGGAGTGGAGGTGCCAAGGCTGAGTGGAGTGCAGGATCCCAGGCAGAGTGGGATTGGAAGTGCCCAGGCTGAGTGGAGTGAATGTGCCCAGGCTGAGTGGAGTGGAGGTGCCCAGGCTGAGTGGAGTGCAGGTTCCCAGGCAGAGTGGGATTGGAAGTCCCCAGGCTGAGTGGAGTGAATGTACCCAGGCTGAGTGGAGTGGAGGTGCCCAGGCTGAGTGGAGTGCAGGTTCCCAGACAGAGTGGGATTGGAAGTGCCCAGGCTGAGTGGAGTGAATGTGCCCAGGCTGAATGGAGTGGAGGGGCCCAGGCTGAGTGGAGTGCAGGTTCCCAGGCAGAGTGGGATTGGAAGTGCCCAGGCTGAGTGGAGTGAATGTGCCCAGGCTGAGTGGAGTGGAGGTGCCCAGGCTGAGTGGAGTGCAGGTTCCCAGGCAGAGTGGGATTGGAAGTGCCCAGGCTGAGTGGAGTGAATGTACCCAGGCTGAGTGGAGTGAATGTGCCCAGGCTGAGTGGAGTGGAGGTGCCCAAGCTGAGTGGAGTTGGGGTTCCCTGGCAGAGTGGGACTGGAAGTGCCAAGGCTGAGTGGAGTGAATGTGCCCAGGCTGAGTGGGATTGGAAGTGCCCAGGCTGAATGGAGTGAATGTACCCAGGCTGAGTGGAGTGGAGGTGCCCAGGCTGAGTGGAGTGCAGGTTCCCAGGCAGAGTGGGACTGGAAGTGCTCAGGCTGAGTGGAGTGAATGTGCCGAAGCTGAATGGAGTGGAGGTGCCCAGGCTGACTGGAGTGCAGGTTCCCAGGCAGAGTGGGACTGGAAGTGCCCAGGCTGAGTGGAGTGAATGTGCCCAGGCTGAGTGGAGTGAATGTGCCCAGGCTGAGTGGTGTGAATGTGCCCAGGCTGAATGGAGTGGAGGTGCCCAGGCTGAGTGGAGTGCAGGTTCCCAGGCAGAGTGGGATTGGAAGTGCCCAGGCTGAGTGGAGTGAATGTGCCCAGGCTGAGTGGAGTGGAGGTGCCCAGGCTGAGTGGAGTGCAGGTTCCCAGGCAGAGTGGGATTGGAAGTCCCCAGGCTGAGTGGAGTGAATGTGCCCAGGCTGAGTGGAGTGGAGGTGCCCAGGCTGAGTGGAGTGCAGGTTCCCAGGCTGAGTGGAGTGGAGGTGCCCAGGCTGAGTGGAGTGCAGGTTCCCAGGCAGAGTGGGACTGGAAGTGCTCAGGCTGAGTGGAGTGAATGTGCCGAAGCTGAATGGAGTGGAGGTGCCCAGGCTGACTGGAGTGCAGGTGCCCAGGCTGAGTGGAGTGCAGGTTCCCAGGCAGAGTGGGATTGGAAGTCCCCAGGCTGAGTGGAGTGAATGTGCCCAGGCTGAGTGGAGTGGAGGTGCCCAGGCTGAGTGGAGTGCAGGTTCCCAGGCAGAGTGGGATTGGAAGTGCCCAGGCTGAGTGGAGTGAATGTGCCCAGGCTGAATGGAGTGGAGGTGCCCAGGCTGAGTGGAGTGCAGGTTCCCAGGCTGAGTGGAGAGGAGGAGCCCAGGCTGAGTGGAGTGCAGGTTCCAAGGCAGAGTGGGACTGGAAGTGCCCAGGCTGAGTGGAGTGAATGTACCCAGGCTGAATGGAGTGGAGGTGCCCAGGCTGAGTGGAGTGCAGGTTCCCAGGCAGAGTGGGATTGGAAGTGCCCAGGCCGAGTGGAGTGAATTTGCCCAGGCTGAGTGGAGTGGAGGTGCCCAGGCCGAGAGGAGTGCAGGTTCCCAGGCAGAGTGGGACTGGAAGTGCCCAGGCTGAGTGGAGTGGAGGTGCCCAGGCTGAGTGGAGTGCAGGTTCCCAGGCAGAGTGGGATTGGAAGTGCCCAGGCTGAGTGGAGTGAATGTACCCAGGCTGAGTGGAGTGAATGTGCCCAGGCTGAGTGGAGTGGAGGTGCCCAGGCTGAGTGGAGTTGGGATTCCCTGGCAGAGTGGGATTGGAAGTGCCCAGGCTGAATGGAGTGAATGTACCCAGGCTGAGTGGAGTGGAGGTGCCCAGGCTGAGTGGAGTGCAGGTTCCCAGGCTGAGTGGGACTGGAAGTGCGCAGGCTGAGTGGAGTGAATGTACCCAGGCTGAATGGAGTGGAGGTGACCAGGCTGAGTGGAGTGCAGGTTCCCAGGCAGAGTGGGACTGGAAGTGCCCAGGCTGAGTGGAGTGAATGTGCCCAGGCTGAGTGGAGTGAATGTGCCCAGGCTGAGTGGTGTGAATGTTCCCAGGCTGAGCGGAGTGGAGGTGCCCAGGCTGAGTGGAGTTGGGATTCCCTCGCAGAGTGGGACTGGAAGTGCCAAGGCTGAGTGGAGTGAATGTGCCCAGGCTGAGTGGAGTGGAGGTGCCCAGGCTGAGTGGAGTGCAGGATCCCTGGCAGAGTGGGATTGGAAGTGCCCAGGCTGAATGGAGTGAATGTACCCAGGCTGAGTGGAGTGGAGGTGCCCAGGCTGAGTGGAGTGCAGGTTCCCAGGCAGAGTGGGACTGGAAGTGCTCAGGCTGAGTGGAGTGAATGTGCCCAGGCTGAATGGAGTGGAGGTGACCAGGCTGAGTGGAGTGCAGGTTCCCAGGCAGAGTGGGACTGGAAGTGCCCAGGCTGAGTGGAGTGAAGGTGCCCAGGCTGAGTGGAGTGAATGTGCCCAGGCTAGGTGGTGTGAATGTGCCCAGGCTGAATGGAGTGGAGGTGCCCAGGCTGAGTGGAGTGCAGGTTCCCAGGCAGAGTGGGACTGGAAGTGCCCAGGCTGAGTGGAGTGAATGTGCCCAGGCTGAGTGGAGTGGAGGTGCCCAGGCTGAGTGGAGTTGGGGTTCCCTGGCAGAGTGGGACTGGAAGTGCCAAGGCTGAGTGGAGTGAATGTGCCCAGGCTGAGTGGAGTGGAGGTGCCCAGGCCGAGTGGAGTGCAGGTTCCCAGGCAGAGTGGGACTGGAAGTGCCCAGGCTGAGTGGAGTGAATGTGCCTAGGCTGAGTGGAGTGAATGTGCCCAGGCTGAGTGGAGTGAATGTGCCCAGGCTGAGTGGAGAGGAGGTGCCCAGGCTGAATGGAGTGCAGGTTCCCAGGCAGAGTGGGACTGGAAGTGCCCAGGCTGAGTGGAGTGAATGTACCCAGGCTGAATGGAGTGGAGGTGCCCAGGCTGAGTGGAGTGCAGGTTCTCAGGCAGAGTGGGATTGGAAGTGCCCAGGCTGAGTGGAGTGAATTTGCCCAGGCTGAGTGGAGTGGAGGTGCCCAGGCCGAGCGGAGTGCAGGTTCCCAGGCAGAGTGGGACTGGAAGTGCCCAGGCTGAGTGGAGTGAATGTGCCGAGGCTGAATGGAGTGGAGGTGCCCAGGCTGACTGGAGTGCAGGTTCCCAGGCAGAGTGGGACGGGAAGTGCCCAGGCTGAGTGGAGTGAATGTGCCCAGGCTGAGTGGAGTGAATGTGCCCAGGCTGAGTGGTGTGAATGTGCCCAGGCTGAATGGAGTGGAGGTGCCCAGGCTGAGTGGAGTGCAGGATCCCAGGCAGAGTGGGATTGGAAGTGCCCAGGCTGAGTGGAGTGAATGTGCCCAGGCTGAGTGGAGTGGAGGTGCCCAGGCTGAGTGGAGTGCAGGTTCCCAGGCAGAGTGGGATTGGAAGTCCCCAGGCTGAGTGGAGTGAATGTACCCAGGCTGAGTGGAGTGGAGGTGCCCAGGCTGAGTGGAGTGCAGGTTCCCAGACAGAGTGGGATTGGAAGTGCCCAGGCTGAGTGGAGTGAATGTGCCCAGGCTGAATGGAGTGGAGGGGCCCAGGCTGAGTGGAGTGCAGGTTCCCAGGCAGAGTGGGATTGGAAGTGCCCAGGCTGAGTGGAGTGAATGTGCCCAGGCTGAGTGGAGTGGAGGTGCCCAGGCTGAGTGGAGTGCAGGTTCCCAGGCAGAGTGGGATTGGAAGTGCCCAGGCTGAGTGGAGTGAATGTACCCAGGCTGAGTGGAGTGAATGTGCCCAGGCTGAGTGGAGTGGAGGTGCCCAAGCTGAGTGGAGTTGGGGTTCCCTGGCAGAGTGGGACTGGAAGTGCCAAGGCTGAGTGGAGTGAATGTGCCCAGGCTGAGTGGGATTGGAAGTGCCCAGGCTGAATGGAGTGAATGTACCCAGGCTGAGTGGAGTGGAGGTGCCCAGGCTGAGTGGAGTGCAGGTTCCCAGGCAGAGTGGGACTGGAAGTGCTCAGGCTGAGTGGAGTGAATGTGCCGAAGCTGAATGGAGTGGAGGTGCCCAGGCTGACTGGAGTGCAGGTTCCCAGGCAGAGTGGGACTGGAAGTGCCCAGGCTGAGTGGAGTGAATGTGCCCAGGCTGAGTGGAGTGAATGTGCCCAGGCTGAGTGGTGTGAATGTGCCCAGGCTGAATGGAGTGGAGGTGCCCAGGCTGAGTGGAGTGCAGGTTCCCAGGCAGAGTGGGATTGGAAGTGCCCAGGCTGAGTGGAGTGAATGTGCCCAGGCTGAGTGGAGTGGAGGTGCCCAGGCTGAGTGGAGTGCAGGTTCCCAGGCAGAGTGGGATTGGAAGTCCCCAGGCTGAGTGGAGTGAATGTGCCCAGGCTGAGTGGAGTGGAGGTGCCCAGGCTGAGTGGAGTGCAGGTTCCCAGGCTGAGTGGAGTGGAGGTGCCCAGGCTGAGTGGAGTGCAGGTTCCCAGGCAGAGTGGGACTGGAAGTGCTCAGGCTGAGTGGAGTGAATGTGCCGAAGCTGAATGGAGTGGAGGTGCCCAGGCTGACTGGAGTGCAGGTGCCCAGGCTGAGTGGAGTGCAGGTTCCCAGGCAGAGTGGGATTGGAAGTCCCCAGGCTGAGTGGAGTGAATGTGCCCAGGCTGAGTGGAGTGGAGGTGCCCAGGCTGAGTGGAGTGCAGGTTCCCAGGCAGAGTGGGATTGGAAGTGCCCAGGCTGAGTGGAGTGAATGTGCCCAGGCTGAATGGAGTGGAGGTGCCCAGGCTGAGTGGAGTGCAGGTTCCCAGGCTGAGTGGAGAGGAGGAGCCCAGGCTGAGTGGAGTGCAGGTTCCAAGGCAGAGTGGGACTGGAAGTGCCCAGGCTGAGTGGAGTGAATGTACCCAGGCTGAATGGAGTGGAGGTGCCCAGGCTGAGTGGAGTGCAGGTTCCCAGGCAGAGTGGGATTGGAAGTGCCCAGGCCGAGTGGAGTGAATTTGCCCAGGCTGAGTGGAGTGGAGGTGCCCAGGCCGAGAGGAGTGCAGGTTCCCAGGCAGAGTGGGACTGGAAGTGCCCAGGCTGAGTGGAGTGGAGGTGCCCAGGCTGAGTGGAGTGCAGGTTCCCAGGCAGAGTGGGATTGGAAGTGCCCAGGCTGAGTGGAGTGAATGTACCCAGGCTGAGTGGAGTGAATGTGCCCAGGCTGAGTGGAGTGGAGGTGCCCAGGCTGAGTGGAGTTGGGATTCCCTGGCAGAGTGGGATTGGAAGTGCCCAGGCTGAATGGAGTGAATGTACCCAGGCTGAGTGGAGTGGAGGTGCCCAGGCTGAGTGGAGTGCAGGTTCCCAGGCTGAGTGGGACTGGAAGTGCGCAGGCTGAGTGGAGTGAATGTACCCAGGCTGAATGGAGTGGAGGTGACCAGGCTGAGTGGAGTGCAGGTTCCCAGGCAGAGTGGGACTGGAAGTGCCCAGGCTGAGTGGAGTGAATGTGCCCAGGCTGAGTGGAGTGAGTGTGCCCAGGCTGAGTGGTGTGAATGTTCCCAGGCTGAGCGGAGTGGAGGTGCCCAGGCTGAGTGGAGTTGGGATTCCCTCGCAGAGTGGGACTGGAAGTGCCAAGGCTGAGTGGAGTGAATGTGCCCAGGCTGAGTGGAGTGGAGGTGCCCAGGCTGAGTGGAGTGCAGGATCCCTGGCAGAGTGGGATTGGAAGTGCCCAGGCTGAATGGAGTGAATGTACCCAGGCTGAGTGGAGTGGAGGTGCCCAGGCTGAGTGGAGTGCAGGTTCCCAGGCAGAGTGGGACTGGAAGTGCTCAGGCTGAGTGGAGTGAATGTGCCCAGGCTGAATGGAGTGGAGGTGACCAGGCTGAGTGGAGTGCAGGTTCCCAGGCAGAGTGGGACTGGAAGTGCCCAGGCTGAGTGGAGTGAAGGTGCCCAGGCTGAGTGGAGTGAATGTGCCCAGGCTAGGTGGTGTGAATGTGCCCAGGCTGAATGGAGTGGAGGTGCCCAGGCTGAGTGGAGTGCAGGTTCCCAGGCAGAGTGGGACTGGAAGTGCCCAGGCTGAGTGGAGTGAATGTGCCCAGGCTGAGTGGAGTGGAGGTGCCCAGGCTGAGTGGAGTTGGGGTTCCCTGGCAGAGTGGGACTGGAAGTGCCAAGGCTGAGTGGAGTGAATGTGCCCAGGCTGAGTGGAGTGGAGGTGCCCAGGCCGAGTGGAGTGCAGGTTCCCAGGCAGAGTGGGACTGGAAGTGCCCAGGCTGAGTGGAGTGAATGTGCCCAGGCTGAGTGGAGTGAATGTGCCCAGGCTGAGTGGAGTGAATGTGCCCAGGCTGAGTGGAGAGGAGGTGCCCAGGCTGAATGGAGTGCAGGTTCCCAGGCAGAGTGGGACTGGAAGTGCCCAGGCTGAGTGGAGTGAATGTACCCAGGCTGAATGGAGTGGAGGTGCCCAGGCTGAGTGGAGTGCAGGTTCTCAGGCAGAGTGGGATTGGAAGTGCCCAGGCTGAGTGGAGTGAATTTGCCCAGGCTGAGTGGAGTGGAGGTGCCCAGGCCGAGCGGAGTGCAGGTTCCCAGGCAGAGTGGGACTGGAAGTGCCCAGGCTGAGTGGAGTGAATGTGCCCAGGCAGAGTGGAGTGGAGGTGCCCAGGCCGAGTGGAGTGCAGGTTCCCAGGCAGAGTGGGACTGGAAGTGCCCAGGCTGAGTGGAGTGAATGTGCCCAGGCTGAATGGGAGTCAATGTGCCTAGACAGAGTGGAGTGAATGTGCCCGGCCGCCGGAGCCCGAAACGTGCGTTTCCCCATTGCCTTGAATGGGCGCGGAGAGAGGGGGGCGCTTTTTGGCTCGTGGCGCGGGCACCGTTGCGCCAAAGCGTCAAGTGTCAAACCTCCCCGTGCTCGGGGCGGCCCCTTGGAGCAAACTGGCTGGGTCGGGAAGGGCTGCGAGGCCGCCCAGGAGAACGGGTCCAAACCGCGTTCCGATCGGACGAGAATTGAGGGCGGGGCACAGTTCCGCGGTTCACTTTCCGCCCGGGCAATGGGCCTATAACTTGCGGCGGGGGGGCTTAAGAGTGGGCCCCCGCGAGTCGGGTGGAGAGCCGGGTGTGGAGAGGATTAGCGGAGGTTCCCAGGCAGAGTGGGAGTGGAGGTTCCTGGGCAGAGTGGGACTGGAAGTGCCCAGGCTGAGTGGAGTGAATGTGCCCAGGCTGAGTGGAGTGGAGGTGCCCAGGCTGAGTGGAGTTGGGGTTCCCTGGCAGAGTGGGACTGGAAGTGCCAAGGCTGAGTGGAGTGAATGTGCCCAGGCTGAGTGGAGTGGAGTTGACCTGGGTGAGTGGAGTTGGGGTTACCTGGCAGAGTGGGACTGGAAGTGCCAAGGCTGAGTGGAGTGAATGTGCCCAGGCTGAGTGGAGTGGAGGTGCCCAGGCTGAGTGGAGTGCAGGTTCCCAGGCAGAGTGGGATTGGAAGTGCCCAGGCTGAATGGAGTGAATGTACCCAGGCTGAGTGGAGTGGAGGTGCCCAGGCCGAGTGGAGTGCAGGTTCCAAGGCAGAGTGGGACTGGAAGTGCCCAGGCTGAGTGGAGTGAAGGTTCCCAGGCAGAGTGGGAGTGGAGGTTCCTGGGCAGAGTGGGACTGGAAGTGCCCAGGCTGAGTGGAGTGAATGTGCCCAGGCTGAGTGGAGTGGAGGTGCCCAGGCTGAGTGGAGTGGAGGTGCCCAGGCTGAGTGGAGTTGGGGTTCCCTGCCAGAGTGGGACTGGAAGTGCCAAGGCTGAGTGGAGTGAATGTGCCAAGGCAGAGTGGAGTGGTGGTGCCCAGGCTGAGTGGGAGTGGAGGTTCCTGGGCAGAGTGGGACTGGAAGTGCCCAGGCTGAGTGGAGTGGAGGTGCCCAGGCCGAGTGGAGTTGGGGTTCCCTGCCAGAGTGGGACTGGAAGTGCCAAGGCTGAGTGGAGTGAATGTGCCCAGGCTGAGTGGAGTGGAGGTGCCCAGGCCGAGTGGAGTGCAGGTTCCCAGGCAGAGTGGGACTGGAAGTGCCCAGGCTGAGTGGAGTGAATGTGCCCAGGCTGAGTGGAGTGGAGGTGCCCAGGCTGAATGGAGTGGAGGTGCCCAGGCTGAGTGGAGTGCAGGTTCCCAGGCAGAGTGGGACTGGAAGTGCCCAGGCTGAGTGGAGTGAATGTGCCCAGGCTGAATGGAGTGGAGGTGGCCAGGCTGAGTGGAGTGCAGGTTCCCAGGCAGAGTGGGACAGGAAGTGCCCAAGCTGAGTGGAGTGAATGTACCCAGGCTGAATGGAGTGGAGGTGCCCAGGCTGAGTGGAGTGCAGGTTCCCAGGCAGAGTGGGATTGGAAGTGCCCAGGCTGAGTGGAGTGAATGTGCCCAGGCTGAGTGGAGTGGAGGTGCCCAGGCCGAGTGGAGTGCAGGTTCCGAGGCAGAGTGGGATTGGAAGTGCCCAGGCTGAGTGGAGTGAATGTGCCCAGGCTGAGTGGAGTGGAGGTGCCCAGGCCGAGTGGAGTGCAGGTTCCGAGGCAGAGAGGGACTGGAAGTGCCCAGGCTGAGTGGAGTGGAAGTGCCCAGGCTGAGTGGAGTGCAGGTTCCCAGGCAGAGTGGGATTGGAAGTGCCCAGGCTTAGTGGAGTGAATTTGCCCAGGCTGAGTGGAGTGGAGGTGCCCAGGCCGAGTGGAGTGATGGTTCCCAGGCAGAGTGGGACTGGAAGTGCCCAGGCTGAGTGGAGTGGAAGTGCCCAGGCTGAGTGGAGTGCAG